>NW_011494677.1:3203645-3208367 GCF_000754665.1 Bison bison bison | reverse complement strand
GGATGGCATCACTGACTCGATGGACGTGAGTCTGAGTGATCTCCAGGAGTTGGTGATGGACAGGGAGGCCTGGCGTGCTGCGATTCATGCGGTCGCGAAGAGTCGGACACGACTGAGAGACTGAACTGAACTGAGACTCTTGCTGGTCAAGGTCAAGACAGATGAGATAGTGATGAAACCCGGCTTCTTCTTGTCTTTAGCCCACTGGTTCTTGATAAAGGGTGAGGACTGTGTTCTTCTAGGACTTGAATTCCTTAAAAGCATTTTACATTTTAGAGTTTTATTTTAAGAATATCTGTGTATGTGTGTATGTATTTCCTTGACTCAGGCATTTCCAGATTAAATTAGTAGTATCTCCTCTCTTGAGTTCAGTAGAGACTGTTGACCCAGGTAATGTAAATGACATAAGAACAGGTAGGGAGAAAAAAATTACAGTAATATTAAGTAAAGTTTTTATTTAAGGCAGGGCATTGGCTTACAATTTAGCAAATGTAATACTGTATGAGCATTTACTGTGTGTCAGATATCATGCTGGGTTTGGAAAAGGTAGATGAAACCAAATCTATACTTTAAATTCTCAGATGACTAGGGGATAAATGAAGTTTAGAAATAGTTTGAATCAAGAAAGATTCTGGAGTGAAGCACAAAAAGAACACTGGAAAGTGGCCAGGAGCCAAATAAAATCAGCTCATCATTGTCTCTGTTTTCTCCTGATGTCCTCATTAGTTTGGACAGTATTACTAATACACTGCTTAAACCCAGTCATTTAAATAATCGGGGTTGTAAAACTCTGGGCACTCCGTCATAAATGATATATGTCAGTAACGTACTGGGCGGAGGGCTGGAATTAAATGATGGCATTTTAAAAATACTAATACTTCCAAATGTGCATATTCATCTGCTGCTGCTGCAAGAATGGGTACATATGTATACATAAATGGGTTTGTGTATCTGTCATAAGAAATAGCATAGACCCCACAATTAAAACAGTGGTTATCATTGAATGATGGGATCATTGATGATGGTTATTTATCCTTTACTTTCTACATTTTTAATAAGAAAGATGCAAGGCTATGGTTTTTCCTGTGGTCATGTATGGATGTGAGAATTGGACTGTGAAGAAGGCTGAGCACCGAAGAATTGATGCTTTTGAACTGTGGTGTTGGAGAAGACTCTTGAGAGTCCCTTGGACTGCAAGGAGATCCAACCAGTCCATCCTGAAGGAGATCAGCCCTGGGATTTCTTTGGAAGGAATGATGCTAAAGCTGAAACTCCAGTACTTTGGCCATCTCATGCGAAGAGTTGACTCATTGGAAAAGACTCTGATGCTGGGAGGGATTGGGGACAGGAGGAGAAGGGGACAACAGAGGATGAGATGGCTGGATGGCATCACTGACTCAATGGACGTGAGTCTGAGTGAACTCTTGGAGTTGGTGATGGACAGGGAGGCCTGGCGTGCTGCAATTCATGGGGTCACAAAGAGTTGGACACGACTGAGCGACTGATCTCTGATCTCTCTCTCTCTACCAGTGAAAAAGAGTAGTGTGAATTTTAAAGCAGTAACTCTGACTTAATAAATATATTTAACATAACAATATAAATGTGTATTTGCTCAGGTAAAAATGGAATGTTGCCATTGATGTACTGTATTTTTCTAGCATTTCAGACACAGTGCTTGCTTCTAGTTAGTATTCATCCAGCCCTACCATCTAAATGTAACACACTTGTTAACCAATAATTGTATTTCTTCAAACATAGATGTAGCGTTGAGTTCAAACACTTATTCCCAGTGCAAATAGGAAGATGATTCATTAGCAGATCTTAATGATGTTTCTGTCTGTCTGACTTCACCTGCATCTTATAAACAAACAGAAAACATACCCTTTGAAAGTAACTGTTTATCAAGAGAAAGTGTCTTATATCTGTGCCTTCCTGGTTAGCTGTAACTCTGAACATAATCACAGGTCAACGCTATTGCTTTTATACACTGTGCAGAAATATTCAAGTTGCTGTGGTAATCAAAAATAAAACCACACAGGCCAACAGTGGAAAATAATTTATTTATTGAGACCATGCTTCATTTATCAAGATGCTTCATTATCATTAAAAATCCTGGCTTTGAGCTACTGTGGTGTGTGTGAGAGAGAGTGTGTGTGTGTGTGTTTATGTACATTCAATGATGTGCCTTTAGGAACCTCCTAAAGGTTATACAAGTATTGCATTTTGTCCTAAATTTTATTCCATGTTGTTAGTGCTTAATCTTCATGCTAAGGGGAAGGAGACCTGTAAGGAGAAGTTTGCTGTTTTCTATGATTATTGTCTGGATCCTAATCTTTGAAATGAGTGCTGTAGAGACAAGTGCCCTCTTTGTAGATTACATACAAAATAGAATCGCCACATTCTTATCTACAGTTTTGACCTGGCTATCTATTGGCAGTGTGCAGGCACTTCCTGGTTAAGTAGAAATTAAGGCCAAGTTGAAATAAATATAGACAATTGGTATGGACTTCTTTTTATCTTTTACTCTAGATTCAAGAAAGCTGCTTACCTAAGCACTGTAGAGAGCAAGATCTTGTGTTTCTCTGCATCTTTACTTCCCAAGTTAGCAGGATAAAGTAATATCCCAAACACAATTCAGGGAATTTGCTGTTCTTATTCCCACTAACTATAGTCAAGGGATCTAGAGTTTCTGCATTAGTCAGGTCATTTATTCTTTACTAGAAAATAATTGAAATCAACTGATACACATGTTCTCCATCACTTTGGAGTGTATCACATACACCTTCTGAACCATTTGGAGTCTATTCTACCAACAATGAATCATAAGACAACATCTCCAGAAAGGAAAGAATGAGTAGGTATTCCAATTTTTTTTTAAAGTACCAAATAATTCCAATTAATACAAAAAAGAGTAAATAGCTCTTCTTTATAGTCTATGATCTTCCATTAGCCATTTGATCTCATCTTTAAAGTACAAAATTATTATGTAGTGATGTTGGCTAAATCTAGAACTTGATTTTAGGATTGTTAACTGTCTTTAACAAGTGGGACCTGGGTACCTGTTCCCACAGTGTCCCCATAGGTCTAAATTCTTAAGGGAAATTAAAGATCCTCAGCTCCTTCTAAAAAGTCATTAGTGAGAGAAGTTGCAGAGAGCAAGAATTAAGATAACTTTGGGCAATATTCAAGTCAGGCTCTGATAATGTAAAATTATGTCATTGACGAATTGCGTTCATTATATTTTGGCTTGATGTTGTGCCAAGGAAATCTACTGAACAAGGTGAATGATGCCTCTCTAGCTAATACTGTAGATTACAATCTAAACTTTACAGCATGCATGTAAAGTATAAGCGACTGTTAGGTTCTCATGAGGAAATGCAGTGTCAAGAATTATCAGACAGGGATGACTTTGCATTCTTGTCACACACTAAGTTCTAGCTGATCTTTGAGATTATGTTGTCTGAGAAAGAACAAGGGAAAGGGATCTTGTCACAGTTCATAATCACATTTAGGCATCAGATTTTTAGAATTGTTGGATGAGACTATTTCTGGAATGGGGACAAGTTCTCATTATAGAACTATCGTGATGAACAGGGAAAAGAAGTTGCAAACATTCAACTCAGACCACAAAGACTGAGTTTAAATAAAGAAACCATTGAACCCAGATCTTAAAATTAATTCCATAGCATCAGGAAATCAGGATATAGACTAGTTAATGATTAAGACTCAAGATTTCTGGGAGAAATATCAATAATCTCAGATATGTAGATGACACCAACCTTATAGCAGAAAGTGAAGAAGAACTAAAGAGCCTCTTGATGAAAGTGAAAGAGGAGAGTGAAAAAGTTGGCTTAAAACTCAACATTCAGAAAACTAAGATCATGGCATCTGGTCCCATCACTTCATGGCAAATAGATGGGTAAATAGTGGCAGGCTTTATTTTGGGGGCTCCAAAATCACTGCAGATGGTGAGTGCAGCCATGAAATTACAAGACACTTGCTCCTTGGAAGGAAAGTTATGACCAACGTAGACAGCATATTAAAAAGCAGAGATGTTACTTTACCAACAAAGGTCCATCTAGTCAAAGTTATGGTTTTCCAGTAGTCATGTATGGATGTGAGAGTTGGACCATAAAGAAAGCTGAGCGCCGAAGAATTGATGTTTTTAAACTGTGGTGTTGGAGAATACTCTTGAGAGACCCTTGGACTGCAAGGAGATCCAACCAGTCCATCCTAAAGGAAATCAGTCCTGAATATTGGAAGGACTGATGGTGAGGCTGAAACTCCAATACTTTGGCCACCTGATGCAAAGAACTGACTCATTGGCAAAGACCCTGATGCTGGGAAAGATTGAAGGCAGGAGGAGAAGGGAATGACAGAGGATGAGATGGTTAGATGGAATCACTGACTTGATGGACATGAGTTTGAGCAAGCTCCGGAAGTTGGTGATGGACAGGGAAGCCTGGCATGCAGCAGTCCATGGGGTTGCAAAGAGTCTGACATGACTGAGTGACTCAACTTACTTCTAGAAAAAAACATCATATATTAACACATATATATATGGAGTCTAGAAAAATGGTCCTGATGAACCTATTTGCAGCGCAGCAGTGGAGACACAGACATAGAGAACAGGCCTGTGGACACAGTGAGGGAGGAGAGGATGGTTATGAATGGAGAAAGTAGTATGGAAAGATACATCACCATTTGGAAAGCAGATAGCCA
>NW_011494677.1:3199198-3203545 GCF_000754665.1 Bison bison bison | reverse complement strand
AGACCAGTGCTCTGTGAGCCTCTGGAGGGGTGGGAAGGGGTGGGAGGTGGGAGGGAGTTTCCAGAAGGAGGGGATGTATGAGTACCTGTGGCTGATTCCTGTTGATGTATGGCAGAAGCCAACACACTATTGATAAGTAGTTACCCTGCAGTTAAAAATAAATAAATAAATAAATAAGACTCTGGCTTCTGCTCTGTTACTGATTTGATGTGAACCTCATGGTCACTTAGCCCCTCTGACTGTCTTCTCTCTGAGGGAATGTTAACTTACTGTGGGTGTCAGAGGCCTCCATTACCTTTGAGGAAGAAGTTTCTGATACGATAGATTATTGACAGCAGGAGTAGTTTGATTCTTCATTAATAATCATGGTGCTAGATTACCAAGAGAAAAGACACCATGGAAAAAGACGGCTCTGTTTTGATGCAGTACTGGGGGCTGGCAGTTGCAGCAAAGAAGCCAGAAAACTAGAATTTGCATTGCTTAATACTCATCATGAACATCTTTGCAAATCATGATTTTCAATGAGGATGAAATGCCTTGTCAAAAAATAGGTTTTTAAGGGACTTTCCTAGTGGTTTGGTGGTTAAGAATCTGCCTTCTAATGCAGGAGACATAGGTTTGATTCCCTGGTTGAGGAATTAAGATCCCACATGCTGCAGGGCAATTAGAGAAGCCGACACACCACAAGCGAGGCCTGGTGCAGCCAAAAAGAAAAACACGTTTAAAAAAAAATCTGTTCCTTTAACTTTCTTCAAGGTCTTATATTCTCAGCCTATCAGGTCTTTGGCTCTGTGGTCGTATGACAGGTCTGCTCGTAGAACCTCGCTTCACTGTTGGGGATAGTGGGATATCCTGTGGTCTAGCCTCTGTTGTACTGTTCAACACAGTCAGTGTCATTTAGAGGGTGGCCCTAGGAAGTGGGTAAAAATACGCAGTCTTTGTGTTTCTGGTATCTGTGTATGAGCTGGGCCAGTCCAGGTAGGATTTTCCATAGAAACATATGTGGCCTGGACCTTCAGTTGCCAGGCCAGAATCGGAAGGTTGTGTGTCAGTATCAGGGACCAGAGAGGAAGAGGAGCATGGCTGGAGGGACTCAGGGTTAGAAGCGAAGGGTCAGCATACAAGATGCACAAAGGGCAAGAGTGATGGAAGCAGGCAGTGGAAAGAACGTGACAAGAACACGGTCAAGGGCACTCCCCTGCTGGTGCAAGGGCTAAGATTTTGCCTTCAGGGGGTGCAGGTTTGATCTCTGGTCAGGGAGCTGAGATCCCACCTGTCAGAAAGCCGGAAAAACCAAACCATAAAACAGAGGCAATATTGTAGCAAATTCAATAAAGACTTTAAAAATGGTCCACATCAAAAAAAAGAATTTTTTTTTTTTTTTTTAAAGAGAACATGGTCAAGAACAGAGCTGGGAGCTAGGTTTGGAGAGGCTGAGACCAGACAGTTTGAGAAATCAAATTCTAGTTATGTGGCATGAATCAGGATGTGCTTTACTTGGGAAATATAAAAGAGTATATATCACTTATAGTTTCAGCTTGTTGTTGTTATTGTTCAGTCACTAAGTCGTGTCCGACTCTTTGTGAAACCATGGACTGAAGCACACCAGGCTTCCCTGTCCTTCATGATCTCCCAGAATTGCTCAAACTCATGTCCATTGAGTCAGTGATGCCATCCAAGCATCTCATTCTCAGTCGTCCCCTTCCCCTCTTGCCTTCAATCTTTCCCAGCATCGGAGTCTTTTCCATTGAGTTGACTCTTTGCATCAGGTGGCCAAAGTACTGGAGCTTCAGCATCAGTCCTTCCAAGGAAAGTTTTTGCTTAAATAAGAAAAAAAAATTCTTATTCCTAAACAGTTTAAAAAAATGAAACCCTACTTGGCAGACCACTCACCCTTTCTCTACCCACTAAAGATTAATTATATTTTGATATTTGGGCCACTCATTCCTTTCCTTTTCTTTTTTTCTGTTTTACCTAGAAGAGACATGCATAAATGATATGTTATTTAGTTTTCTCTAGTTTTGAATTTTGCATATGTGAAATAGTACTCTTCTACATCTTATTCGATGTCATTTTAAATGACTGAGATGCACCCAAGTTGATGTGTATAATTCTAGTTCATTCATTCTCACTACTGTATATGGTTTTCCTGTATGAATATGTCACAGTTTATTTAGTCCTTCTACTTAAGAACCTTTGGATTGGATCCAGGTTTTAGATACATGCAAACAATGTTTTTATCCCCACTCCTGACAGGCTTCCTGTGCAGATGTGCTGGAGTTTCTCTAGGGTACAGATGTAAGAATAAGCTGGATAATACAGCTTGTGCATATCCAACTTTGCCAGGCAATGCCAAGTTATTTTTAAGAGTGGTTATATAAAAGTAAACTCTGACCAGCTACCCCTGATCCTTACGGCCCCACATACTCAATGCAGCCTTATAGTTTCAAAGGTTCGATGCTTTGCCACTAAGGAAGAAGGTAAACAGGTCTTTTATAAAAGTTAAATGTGCTTGCATTTATTTAAAAAGCCAATAGTGTTGATAACTTATAACTATTTTGGATTTTTTTTTTTTTTTGCTTTTTACATTCATGTTTCCATTCCTATGTCTTGATTTCTCATGTGGAGATAATACTGTATTACTCATAGAAAAGGAGGATGTAGCTTTCTATTCTCTTTTGATCTTTATTAAGTACTTTCCAGTCCCTTTCTTCTCAATATAGTTACACTGTACTTTTTGTTAAAATTATCATTTTATGATAATTTATATGAATTGCTGTTGCGAAACAGTCATGCTGTTACTGTTTGTGAAACAGTCATGTCCAGCTCTTTTGTGACCCCAAGGACTGTAGCTTGCCTGACTCCTTTCTCCGTGGGATTTCCCAGGCAAGAATACTGGGGTGAGTAGCCATTCCCTTCTCCAGATGATCTTCCTGACCCAGGAATCAAACCAGTGTCTCCTGCTTGGCAGGTGGATTCTTTACTATTGAGCCACCTGGGAAGCCCACATTTGATTTGAGCCTATAAAAGCTATTTGCAGATGTCCAAGTTATTATAACATGATTACTTTTATATTCATTATTATGTTTTCCCTGGAGAGTAATTGCTAGATTTTTGTGTTGTTTTCTTAGTTTTCTACATGGTTTATCAGCTCTCCATGACCCCCAGCAAATATTTTCCAGGTATGAACATTTTCTTTTTATATATGCAAGTATATTAGGTATTGAATGTTCAGCAAATGTTACCAACTTGAAGAAATCTTTCCTCTAGCCTTATCTGCTTTTAAATGATCTCTCTCTGGACTACATTGGATTCTTTTTTTATTTGATGTGGATGATTTTAAAAGTCTTCATTGGATTTGATACAATATTGCTTCTGTTTTCTATGTTTTGGTTTTTTGGCCATGATGCATGTGGGACCTTGGCTCCCCAACCAGGAATTTAAACCACACTCCCTGCACTGAAGACAGAATCTTAACTGCTGGATGGCCAAGGAAGTCCCGAGACTGTATCCTTGAGATCTTCTATGACCCTAAATTGAATTTCATCACTGACTGTTTTTTTAAGATCTTATTGTCTTTCTTCATTGTCACCATATGTGAGGATTTATCTTTATTTATCCTGTTAGGGATCCATTGAATTTCTTGAGTATGAGGATTGGTATTATTTATTAATTTCATAAGTTTTGAGCTATTAATTTTTCAATGTTCAGATCAGATCAGTCACTCAGTCCTGTCCGACTCTTTGCAACCCCATGAATCACAGTACCCCAGGCCTCCCTGTCCATCACCAACCCCTAGAGTTCACTGAGACTCACGTCCATCAAGTCAGTGATGCCATCCAGCCATCTCATCTCTGTCATCCCCTTCTCCTCCTGCCCCCAATACCTCCCAGCATCAAAGTCATTTCCAATGAGTCAACTCTTCACATGAGGTGGCCAAAGTACTGGAGTTTCAGCTTCAGCATCATTCCTTCCAAAGAAATCCCAGGGCTGATCTCCTTCAGAATGGACTGGTTGGATCTCCTTGCAGTCCAAGGGACTCTCAAGAGTCTTCTCCAACACCACGGTTCAAAAGCATCAATTCTTCAGCACTCAGCCTTCTTCACAGTTCAACCCTCACATCCATACATGACCACAGGAAAAACCATAGCCTTGACTAGACAGACCTTTGTTGGCAAAGTAATGTCTCTGCTTTTGAATATGCTGTCTAGGTTGGTCATAACTTTCCTTCCAAGGAGTAAGCGTCTTTTAATTTCATGGCTGCAGTCACCATCTGCAGTGATTTTGGAGCCCAAAAAAATAAAGTCTGACACTGTTTCCACTGTTTGCCCATCTATTTCCCATGAA
>NW_011494677.1:3177244-3199098 GCF_000754665.1 Bison bison bison | reverse complement strand
AGGTCTGACACTGTTTCCACTGTTTGCCCATCTATTTCCCATGCATGATGGGACTGGATGCCATGATCTTCGTTTTCTGAATGTTGAGCTTTAAGCCAACTTTTTCACTCTCCACTTTCACTTTCATCAAGAGGCCTTTGAGTTCCTCTTCACTTTCTGCCATAAGGGTGGTGTCATCTGCATATCTGAGGTTATTGATATTTCTCCCGGCAATCTTGATTCCAGTTTGTGTTTCTTCCAGTCCAGCGTTTCTCATGATATACTACTCCACATATAAGTTAAATAAACAGGGTGACAATATACAGCCTTGACGAACTCCTTTTCCTATTTAGAACCAGTCTGTTGTTTTCAATGTTACCACTCGAATATTTTACGTTTTGCCTGTTAGAACTTAGATTAGAGCTATATTAGGCCAATGCTTCTCAAATTTAGCTTACAAAAAAGTCATCTGAATGACTTGTAGAACAAATTCCTGCCACATGGTGAGTTTGCATTGTGTCTTGAGAATGTGCAGGAAAGGACGTTGTTAGTCTGTGGGCCACACTTGGAATCGGCTCTGGTAGAATCTCTCCTTCTCTTTTCCCATGGCTCTTAACCACTTGATCATATATGCCATATTTTTCTCTCTTAGTGCTACTTCGCTTGTCATTTCTAGATATGCATGTGACAGTTTTACAGAGTTTTTCCCCAACTATGTCACATTTTATATTTTGAGTTTTATTCATTTGTTTTAAACTTGAATATTTTTAAGCTCCATAAATTCCATTTGTTACTATTTCAGTGTTTTCTGATCAATTTTAATAGACTCGTTTTATTTGAGTAGATTGGGACTATTTTACATCCTGTACCTGTTAATTTACATAGCATCCTTCTTAAAAATCTGATTATTCTTGTTATTTCTACAGATTCATTCATAAGACTTGTTTGCTCATCTGCTTAGAAATTTTTTTATTATTATTATGTGTGTTTCAAGCGTGGGATTTCATTGAAAGGGATTTTTTGTGACCTATGCTTAGAATAGTGCTTCCCTGGTGACTCAAACAGTAAAGAATCCACCTGTAATGCAGGAGACCTGGGTTTGATCTCTGGGTCGGGAAGGTCCCCTGGAGAAGGAAATGGCAACCCACTCCAGTATTCTTGCCTGGAGAATTCCATGGACAGAGGAGCCTGGTGGACCTCAGTCCATGGGGTTGCAAAGAGCCAGACACGACTGAGCAACTAACACACACATGCTTAGAATATGTTTCTCTAGATAGCATTTCGCAGAAGGCAATGGCACCCCACTCCAGTACTCTTGCCTGGAAAATCCCATGGATGGAGAAGCCTGGTAGGCTGCAGTCCATGGAGTCGCTAAGAGTCGGGCACGACTGAGTGACTTCCCTTTCACTTTTCACTTTCATGCATTGGAGAAGGAAATGGCAACCCACTCCAGTGTTCTTGCCTGGAGAATCCCAGGGACAGAGGAGCCTGGTGGGCTGCCGTCTATGGGGTCTCACAGAGTTGGACACAACTGAAGCGACTTAGCAGCAGCATCAGCAGCAGATAGGATTTGGAAATTGTCTCTGCTAGGCACTTTAAGACAGTGATTATTTGATTAATTTTTTTTTTTTTTTTGAGATTTTTCTTCTGTGGATCCTGGTCTCACTCTTTGGAAAATGAACTTTGGGTGAGGACCTCTCAAGAGACTTCTTTCTACCTTTTTCCACTCAGTGTCAATTCCAAGAAAAGCCAAGTTTCCTGTGGACACGCTTTTCCTAGTGCATCTTCTCTGAGATGTTGCCATCTGTGGGTACCTTCTTTGTGCTGGGTCTCTGATGACCTCCCACTCGGATGTCAGGCTTTGTGCCTGTCCTGTGTTTGTATTTCATTACCCAAGGGATTGGCACGCTGTTGGAAAATGCCCTCTCCTAGCTCACTTACCCAGAAAACATCTTGAGATGTCTGGCCCCTAATTTTTACTTACTTTATCACCAGCCTAGACATGCTTTTAAAGAGCTTTTTCCCCCCACATGCTACTAAGCATCTTAGTTATTCTACGCTAGTAAGAATGTCTCTGCACATCTGTTCTGCCTTGTTTACAGAAAGCCTATTTCCAATTTTTTGTGGGGGAGGGGAGCAGGGTTTGGTATATCTTTCCATGATGTGAGTGGCTAACTTAACAGATGCCAGAAGTTGCGGACTGGTTGTATAATTTCAAGTAACTTGCACCACTCCTTTCCCCCTGGGTTTCTCAGATCACAAGGGAATTGAGCTAGAACAATTCTTTGTCTCTAAAATCCTGTGACTTGATAGTGGTGAAAATGATGCACAAAATCTGCTTTCTAATGTCCTAGCACATTCAGCAGAAACCAGTGGCCACATATACTATGCTTATGAAACTCATGTCTTCGGTTTTTCTTTTTTCTAATAAGAAAAACACAAATAAAATTAGAAACGTTTCTTCCAGCTACTTCATCTAGTCATTTTCTAAGAGTTCATTGGCTCATCAGTTGTTTAACACAGATCCTAAAAATGTTCAAACTACCATGCTTTCCATAATTAAGTTTTTCATATTCATCTGGTTTTAGCCAATTATCACATGGATATCAGCCAAAAAAATATTGTCATCTTCTCTTATTGAGATGAAAGTCTCCTGGTTACGTACCAAGTATTCAGATGCATTGTTTTCTCAATTGGTGATATTGGGTGAGTGCCCATTTCCTTAGGGTATTTAATTGGTATCTAAGGAGTCATACATAGAAATAATGGACTTTACAACTCTCTCTAACTCCTTGTGTATTCCAGCTGCTCTCTTGAAAAGACATTGATCATTTCTGCACTTATTCAGGAAAAGAAGCCTTGTGGTCATCATTTTAATAATGACTACTTCATAATAAACACAGCTAGACATCATGGATCCCCAAAAATCGATTTTATTCCTTTTAAGAAGTTTCTAATTTTGTTGAGGAGATAGAATTTATGAAAAAGTAATTATTAATAATAGATAGGCAGTTTGGGATGGACATGTACACTCTGCTATATTCAAAGTAGATAACCATCACAGACCTACTATATAGAACAAGGAGCTCTGCTTGATGTCATGTGGCAGCCTGAATGGGAGGTGTGTTTGCGGGAGAATGGATACATGTATATGTACGGCTGAGGCTCTTCACTGCTCACCTGAAAGTTTCACAACGTTGTTGATTGACTATACATCCCATAAAAAATAAAAAGTTTAAAAATTTTTTTTGTGAAAGAAGATAGAAGATATGAAACCCCAGTTTGGGATATAGGACAGAAAGTGCTCTAGAAATGTTGAGGAGTAAGGTAAAATAGTAGATACAGATAAATAAGCCATTATGAGTGAAAATGGTCCCTCTCGATAGTATCGTATAAACAAGAAAAGAAAAGGTGCCAACAGTCAGATTATAATAAACAGCTACAACGTGCAGGCTTTTGTCTAGAATTCACAGATTTCACTACGTGTAACTTTATATTCTAAATTGGAATAGTTAAAGATGGACCCAACTTTAGTTATGTATTTCTATAAAATGCTCCCAACTTTAGTCGTATGTTTATATAAAATGCTATCTGAATTTGTGTGGGAGTAATATTCATCTTGGGTACTACTGATATTAACCCCTGCAAGGTTCAGCAGAAAGAACAGTTACTGTTTTAAGTTAGTTTAAGGAGACCCATCGGAGAAGGCAATGGCACCCCACTCCAGTACTCCTTCCTGGAAAATCCCATGGATGGAGGAGCCTGGTAGGCTGCAATCCATGGGGTCACTGAGGGTCGGACATGACCGAGCGACTTCACTTTCACTTTTCACTTTCATGCATTGAAGAAAATGGCAACCCACTCCAGTGTTCTTGCCTGGAGAATCCCAGGGACAGGGAAGCCTGGTGGGCTGCCATCTATGGGGTCGCGCAGAGTTGGGCATGACTGAAGCGACTTAGCAGCAGCAGCAGCAGCAGCAAGGAGACCCATGCATCAGCCTCCCTACTGAGTCACCTTCTTATTTCTTTGAGAGCGCCAGGATCTGTCTCATAGTCACTCCTGAGCCATCTGCCTCTCAGCTGATGTTGGGGTGCCGTGAACTCCTGCTCCCCACTCCCTTCTATTCCTTGCTTTGCTCCTGGCCTCCTGAACCCGTCACAGTACAGTCATCTTCAGGGCAGAGGATGTGCGTTTAGCAGGACACACCTGATTTCACTGTCTCCGACCTTTACTCTTCCCAGTATCAGCAGACTAAACTATAAGGTATGTCAAGGTTTAGTGAGACATTGAAAGTTAATGCAAAGGGAATTCTAGCCTAGAAAGCTAAAGATTGAATACAGTAGATGAAATAGGGTGTTCCTCATCTTTTAAGGGAAAAGCGTGAAGTTAAACACATCACAGGGTTTCCCTTCTGGGATACACCCCAGTTCCTCTTTCCTTATTTACCTTCCTTCCTCTAAGTTCAGTTCAGTTCAGTCGCTCAATCGTGTCCAACTCTTTGTGACCTCATGGACTGCAGCACGCCAGGCTTCCCTGTCCATCATCAACTCCCGGAGCTTGCTAAAAACTCATGTCCATCAAATCGGTGATGTCATCCAACCGTCTCATCCTCTGCCATCCTCTTCTCCTCCTGCCTTCAATCTTTCCCAGCATCAGGGTCTTTTCCAATTAGTCAGTTCTTCGCATCAGGTGGCCAAAGTATTGGAGCTTCAGCTTCAGCATCAGTTCTTCCAGTGAATGTTCAGGCTAATTTCCTTTAGGATTGACTGGTTGGATCTCCTTTCAGTCCAAGGGACTCTCAAGAGTCTTCTCCAACACCACAGTTCAAAAGCATCAATTCTTTAACACTCAGCTTTCTTTATGGTCTAACTCTTACATCCATACATGACTACTGGAAATACCATGGCTTTGACTAGATGGACCTTTGTCAGCAGAGTAATGTCTCTGCTTTTTAATATGTTGTCTAGGTTGGTCATAACATTTCTTCCAAGGAACAATTGTCTTTTAATTTCATGGCTGCAGTGATTTTGGAGCCCCCAAAAAATAAAGTCTGTCACTGTTTCCATTGTTTCCCCAGCTATTTGCCATAAAGTGATGGGGATGCCATGATCTTAGTTTTCTGAATGTTGAGTTTTAAGCCAGCTTTTTCTCTCTCCTCTTTAAGTTTCATCAAGAGGCTCTTCAATTCCTCTTCACTTTCTGCTATGAAGGTGTCATCTGCATATCTGAGGTTTTTGCTATTTCTCCCAGCAATCTTGATTCCAGCTTGTGCTTCATCCAGCCCAGCATTTCGCATGATGTACTCTGCATAGAAGTTAAATAAGCAGGGTGACAATATACAGCCTTGATATACTCCTTTCCCAATGTGAAACCCGTCCATTGTTCCATGTCCAGTTCTAACTGTTGCTTATTGGCCTGCATACAGATTTCTTAGGGGGCAGGTAAGGTGGTCTGGGATTCCCATCTCTTGAAGAATTTTCCAGTTTGTTGTGATCCAGCCAGTCAGCAAAGGCTTTGGCACAGTCAATAAAGCAGAAGTAGATGTGCTTCTAGAATTCTCTTGCTTTTTCTATGATCCAGAAGATGTTGGCAATTTGATCTCTGGTTCCTCTGTCTTTCCTGAAGTTCTTGGTTCACATACTGCTAGAGCCTCACTTAGAGAATTTTGAGCATTACTTTGCTAGTGAGTGAGATGAGTGCAATTGTGCGGTAGTTTGAACATAATTTGGCATTGCCTTTCTTTGGGATTATCAAGTCAGACCATAGAGAGATTCAACTTCTTGAACTTCCTTAATGCAAACGTTAACCATCTTTGGGGATCTCCACCCCAGAGCTTCACCACTGTAAGCTTGAGCTTTAGTCGGAGTCTGCTTCCTTTCCTTTGCTGTGCAGTCCCAGGGACATCAAGAACAGCACAGTCCCTAAAGTCTGAATTCTTCACTCTGGACTCCACACTGGGAAGCTGCACAGCTCAGAATGGATTTGGTGTCAAAGTTTATCAATTTTTATTAAGAGTAAAGTGTGCACATACCTCCTCATTCTTCCTAGCTTCTAGCAGTTTTTTAATAATAAAACAAACAGCCAGATACACACACACACAAAATGCTCCTCCCATTCTCCTTAGGTAGATTAGTCTAGAACCACATTCAGCACTGTATCATGATACTCTTTGTAGTTTTCATTGAAGTATAGTTGATTTACAATGCTGAGTCATTTTCAGGTGTGCAGCAATGTGATTATATATATTGGAGAAGGAAATGGCAACCCACTCTACTATTCTTGCCTGTAGAATCCCATGGACAGAGGAGCCTGGCCGGCTCCAGTCCATGGAGTTGCAAGAGTTGGACACGTTGTAGCGAAGTGTAGTTGATTTAAAATGTCGTGTCAGTTTCAGGTGTACAGCAAAGTACTGTGTGATGTTGAGTCACTAAGTTATGTCCGACTCTTTGTGACCTCATGGACCCCAGCATGCCAGGGTCCTCTGTCCTCCACCGTCCCCCAAAGTTTTCCCAAATTTGTGTCCATTGATTCGGTGATGCTATCTAACCATCTCATCCACTGCTGCCGCCTTCTCCTTTTGCCTTCAGTCTTTCTCAGCACCAGGATCTGTTCCAAAGAGTCGAGTCTACACACACACACACGTATACACACACATATATAATTCTTTTTATATTCTTTTCCATTATATGTTACTATAAAATATTGAGTAATGTTCCCTATGTTATACATATATATATATATATATATATATTTGTTTCTGATTCTTTTTCATTAGAGTTTATTACAAAATATTGAATATAGTTCCCTGTGCTGTCGAGTAGGATCTTGTTGGTTTTTATTTTATGTAGGGTAGTGTGCATCTGTTGGGCTTCCCTGGTGGCTCACATGGTAAAGAATCCGCCTACATTGCAGGAGATTCAGGTGCAATCCCTGGATCAGGAAGAACCCCTGGAGAAGGGAATGGCTACCCACTCCAGTATCCTTGCCTGGAGAACTCCATGGACAGAGGTATCTGGCAGGCTAGAGTCCATGGTGTTGCAAAGAGTCAAGACATGATTAAGCGACTAACACACACACACTGTGTATCTGTTAATCTCATTCTCCCAATTTATTCCTACCCTTCTTTTCCCTTTTGGTAACAGTAAGACATGCTTTTTATGTCTATGTTTACTTCTGTTTGTAAGTTCATTTGTACTGTTTTTAGATTCCATGTATAAGTGATACCATTATAATATTTGCCTTTTTCTGTCTGGCTTACTTCACTTAGCATGATCAGCTCTAGGTCCATCCATGTCCATTTTGTTGCAATTCACGTTATTCCATTCTTTTTTATGATTGAGTAATATTCCATCGTCACTGTATGTATACCACAGATGATACCATATTAAAAAAAAAAAAAGAATCAGTTGTTCTTTCATGCCCATTTTCTGGTTACACAAAGATCTGGCTGAAAATTTGAAATTCCTGGGAATTTTGTGTTGATTGTGTGTACCTTAGGTCAGATTAGATTTGCAGGTACAGTAGGTACTTAAACTAATCTCCATATGCAATGAGCAGCAGTGTAAAGGTTTATATTCCTTATCCAAGAAACCCAAAGGGCTAAGTAATAGTTATATATTGTAATTCTTGAATATTTCTAGAATTTTGCCTATAATTGTGATTATTTTTTACAGTACTTTAAAATTAGTAGAACTTCTATAAATTTGACATCAAGAGGGGGAAATTTTCATCTTTCAAGAATTATTAAATCAACCAGGCAGTCTTTTATGACTTCATAAGTAAAATGGAAATTTAAATGATCTTTGAAAGCCAGGCATCAAGCCAAGAGAGGCTGGAAATAAAATGCTCTGTAATCTGTTACTCTCAAAGACATATGACTACATACATGTGATGTAGGAAGACATCTCAACATTCTGTGTGAGTTAGCAAATGTGTTTGTTTGTTTTTTTCAATATCTCCCTAATCTGTAATAATCCCTGGTGGCTAAGTGGTAAAGAATCTGCTTGCCAATGCAGGAGACGCGGTTTTGATCCCTGGTCAGGAAGATCCCCTGGAGAAAGAAAAGGCAACCCACTCCAGTATTCTTGCCTAAGAAATCCATGGACAGAGGAGCCTGGCAGGCTACAGTCCATGTGGTCACAAAAAGTCAGACATGATTTTAGCAACTAAACAACAATAACATTCTTTAATAGAATTTTCATCTTCTAAAGTTGACTTGAATTTTTTGTTTTTACATCCATCTTTATAAAGGTATTTTATAAGTGATGTCTGTTCATCATAGGCATGTCAGCATATACATAGCAATGTTTAGAAAAATCAGTTTATTTGGGATTAAAATTAGGGTATTTTTTTCCCAAAAAATGTATTGCCTCATCTTTGAAGCTAGGGAATATATCTTTTACTCTTTCTCATCCCATTGAACATTGGCCCAAGTACTGGACACACAGTAGATGCTCTATAAATAGATATGTTGATGGCCTGAGAGTACCCAGATGTTACATGATGTTATAAAAAAGGAATATCTGATGTGATTAGATGGAAAAATTAGGAGTGACCTTTTGGAAATACTCATGAGCAAAATAGTTTTTAAATGTCTGATTGCACAGAAAAATAGAAGTCAGCGTGACAGCCCATGTGACAGCAGAAGCAGGCTGAATCAACCGTAGAATAAGAAGTGGAGTGGCAAGGTGGCATTCTCTGGATGGCTAAAATTACGCAGTGCATTTTTATCACACTTTGTTGCTGTTTTTCTTTCTCGGGTCTTAGGAGCAGCAGTAGAAGCTGATTTATGAGTGGAGAGTCAGTGCCGAGTGTCAGATTTCTATAATGAGATTATATATTAAATCTAATGAAGGGAAAATATGCTTACCCAAACCAAATGACAACACCATGATTAAACAACTCCAATCCCGCGGTAGATTTGTTTAGACGATACAGCAGGTAAAGTGACCTCCTCTTCCCCTAGGTTTGTGATCAATGCTGTGAAATGAAGATACGTGTCCTTTGTTATTCTGATGACATAACAAAATCATAGACGCAAACGTGAACAAGATGGAAGTAGTAAACCGAGTGATGTGTTGTGGGTATTGGAGAGGTTTGGGTAGATTAATCACCTACGTTCTATTTGATGGCGATTGCTGACTTCCGCAAAGTTGTTCGGTTATGAGCCTATGTTTATTCCGTGTACATTTAATTCATGGAGTTCATGGTACATTTCTGTAAGCATGTGTGTGCTTGAATGCCTGCACACCCATATACATACCCACTCAGAGAAACTGGAGCTCATGCTTTATCTTGAAGGAGACAGTAATTACATGGGTATTGTCTTCACCGAAACTACAAGTTCAACAAGAATAGTTATAGCTTCTGCATGGTACCTCCACACTGCTGGAGCCATGGAAGAGGTTTGGGAAAGGTTTTAGTAGTAACTAGATTTTAATTTTTTAATTTATTTTTTGGCCACACCATGTGTCATGTGGAATCTTATTAGTTTCCTGACCAGGGATCAAACTTATACCCCCTGCATTGGAAGTGCAAAAAGTGGACCACCAGAAAAGTCCCCTAAGTGGACTTTTAAGGGGTCAATACTTGAAAACTTTAGTAAATCTAAGCTCTAATTACCCAACCACCACCACTTAAAAGAAAAAAAAATATTCTTAAAAAGAAAAAAAAATAAATGGAGTTAAAGTAGAAGTCAACACTGTGGAAAGTAACTTTCATGAAAGAAGAAAAACCATTTACATGGAATGATTTAAATAAGATTTCATTTCCCCAAACGTCCATCCATTTTCAGCTTACCTCCATTTTCTCATTCTTGCCTGTAATTTTGCTATTAGAGAGTTATTTCTTAGATTAAACTTTTTGTTCTAATTAAAATGCAAATATCTCAGGCTATGACATTTATGTACTTTCCAAATAATTAGTGTTCAATTTGGGGTTAAGATATACACTCTATATGGGGAACTGTACTCAGTATCTTATATTAATAATAATGTATAATGGAAAATAATTCTATATACATTTTATATATATGGCTTCCCTAGATAGCGCTAGTGGGAAAGAACCTACCTGCCAATGCAGGAGACATAAGAGACACGGGTTCAATTCCTGAGGCAGGATAATCCCCTGGAGGAGGACGTGGCAGCCCACTCTAATATTCTTGCCTGGAGAATCCCATGGACAGAGGAGCCTGGCGAGCTGCAGTCTGTGGGTTGCAAAGAGTTGAACACAATGGAAGAGACCTAGGGAGCACGTGTGCATGCACACACACACGCACACGCACACATGTATTTTATATATATGTATAAACTGAGTCACTTTGGTGTACACCTGAAGCTAACCTAACATTGTAAATCAACTATACCTCAATAAAATTTTTAAAATAATTATTTTCAGAGCCTATCGCTGTGGGCAGAAATGGATCAATTGAAGAGCATAAAAAGAGAGAAAGGGTGAAAAATGATCTAGAAGAAAAGGTTTTATCTATATTATACTTTTGCCTAGAGCCGACTGTGAAAGAAAGTTAGCCTGATGAATGTAGTTTTCTCTTGGAAGCTTCCTCCACTCACGTTCAGTTGCTCCACTGCAGTTTTCTTCTTTAATATTCATGCATTGGAGGTCTGTGATCTGTAACCGAGACATCAGGGTATTTAGCATGGCCACATGCAGACATTTTTAAGAGCAACTCCATTAAAGATCGTTTCTCTGGGAGCATTCTGTACTCTCGGGTGGTGTTTATCACCCAGCGTTTAGCTTTGATCCCTGTAATGTATGCAGAGCCAAAGACACCCTTCATCACTCTGCTTCTGTTGGGAGTTGGTTTATGTTGTAAAACGGGGGAAATGGGAAAGAAGGAAGCAGAGTTGCATATATACAATAATCGATTGAGATACCACCGTGAGATGAGACGCTTAGAGAGGAGAGTAGGAATAGATGGATTCTCTCCCCAGGGCTGTCTATTTACAATAAACTCTGGCTAACAACAAATTCTGCTGCCTTCTGCCTGACTCTGCTGGTTCTCATTTCTCTTATTCCATGAACTGAGTTTGGACCACGCCACCATTCCCTTCCCCTGTACAATTCCAGGCCTACGCTGGAGTTCCAATCACTTGGGAAGGGCCATTGGTAAGTAAGGATGACTTGGAAATCCTCCACCATTCTTCTCTGGTTAACTACAGCAAGGCATGGCGTTCTGTGCATAGAGTCGCCTCAGACAAGAAATGTTTATGAGAATCATTGGTGTAGAGAAGAGCTTCTTTGAATGGTTCTGGCATATTGGACCTGTTGCTCATTTCTAATGGTTGAAATACTGATACCTTCTTTGATGAGATAAGAGAAAACTCAGGATCTTGAATCTAAATTTTGGGTTTGGGTTTGCCAGTTCTAATATTGTCTTCTTTGCATCTGCTTTACTTTTAAATTTATTTTTTTAATATTCTAGTTTAATTTTTTATTGAATATAGTTGATTTGCAAGGTTCTATTAATTTCTGCACCCAGAGACTATCATGCTAAGTGAAGTATATAAAAGAGAAAGACAAATACCATATGCCATCACTTATGTGTGGGATCTAAAATAGGACACAAATGAACCTATCTGTGAAGCAAAACCAGAATCACAGACACAAAGAAGAGGCTGAAAAAAGGAAGCGACTGGTAGTTGCCAAGGGGGTGGGGGAGGGGTGGAGTGAGAGTTTGGGGTTAGCAGATGTGAGCTTTTATATGTAGCTTATTTTTTTCATTGAAGTATGGTTGATTTGCAGTGTTTTGTTGGTTTCAGGTATACAGGAAAGTGACTCAGTTATGCATGTATATATATCTATTTTTTCAGATTCTTTTTCCTTACAGGTTATTACTTAATGTTAAGCATAGTTCACTGTCCTAGACAGTAGGTCATTATTGGTTATCTATTTCATATGCAGTAGTGTGTATCTGTTAATCTCAAATATCTAACATTGCTGTTCTAGGTTAATATTCAAATTCCGTGTTTCTGGTTTAAAATCCCCAAGGAGGATTGTGGCCAGGAAGGGAAGGCTTGGGAGTGGGCCCTCATTGGCCAAGTATACAGGAAAGAAACCATCCAAAGAGAGGATCTCCTAGTGTGACATTTGTATCTGCAATGACTAGCTTTTCTTCCTGCCTTTATACTGCTTTTGACTGAACGCTCAGGACCCTTACCCCCACTTCTAGGTTGATCTTTGTGTCAGGTTCTAGAAATACTCCTCACAGACAGCCAATAGGCACATGAAAATATACTCAACATCACTAATTATTAGAGAAATGTAAATCAAACTACATGAAGTACCAGCTCACACTGGTCAGAATAACCACCATTAAAACATCTACAAATAATAAATGCTGGAGAAAGTGTGGTGAAAAGGGAACCCTCCTACCCTGTTGGCGGACCCGTGATTTGATATACTCACTGTGGAAAGCAGTATGGAGGTTTCTCAGAAATCTAAAAATAGAGCTATCATATGACCCAGCAATCCCACTCCTGGGCATATATAAAATGTGAATTCAAAAAGATACATGCCCCCTATGTTCATAGTAGCATTATTCACCATAGCCAAGATAAGAAAACAGCCTTAATGTCTGTTGACAGATGAATGGATAAAGAATATGTGGTGGATAAAGAACACATACACAATGGAACATAACTCAGCCATAAAAAGGAATGAAATAAGGCCATTTGCAGCAACATAGATGCAACTGGTGGTTGCCAAGGGGGACCAAGAGCTGATCATACTAAGTCAGAAGGAGAAAAAGAAATGCAATATGATAGCATTTATTTGTGAAATTTAACATATAACACAAATGAACCTATCTGTGAAACAGAAACAAAACATGGACATGCAGAACAATCTGGTGGTTGCCAAGGGGGCAGGGAGTGAGGGAGGGATGGAGTGGGCAGTTGGGATTAGCAGATGTGAGCTTTTGTATAGAGAGTGGATAAACAACGAGATCCCACACTGTAGAGCACTGGCAACTATATTCAATATCCTGTGATAAACCATAGTGGAAAAGGAAAAAAAAAAAAATTAGAAGCAAATCTCTGCCGATTGGGGAAATCTGAGGAGCCCTGGCCAGTCCACGAGACTCACAGGGCACTTTCTGCCCATCAGCCCAGAGTGGAGCTTAACTCCACTTCCCTGCTCCTGTCTTACCACAGCGACTACTGGCCTACAACCACCCTCAGTCCCAAGTGGCATGCAAATAATTTCATAAGCAAACGATCAAAGCAATATCTGTATTTTGTTGATGATTTTCTCATTCTAGAAGGTTCTGGTCTGGGACGCCTGAGTGTCCCCCACCAATGAAACCTGATGCTATCCTACCCGAGGGGAAGGGGCGTTCACTCATTTCTAGTTCCAGGTACTTTCTTTCCGCTTTCCCCATTTCCCTGGCTGAGGACCTAGCATTATTCTGCCAGCATTATCTTCTCCTAGAAAAAAGGACAATGGGCTGTGGAACACATTCTCTGCTGCCAGGCCTGAGGATTCTCATAAACATGTATCAATTCCACCACTTTGTATGAACTGCCTAAGAGGCGTGTTTTCTTGTATTGGTTGTGCCAAAAGGGGACAAAACCCAAGCTTGGGGGGGAAGGGAAAAAAAAAAAAAAACCTGTGCCCTGAAGTTTACACTGAAAGTGAAATCTGGCTCTGTAATAAGATGTGTTCCAGCAGCCCCATCTGTAGTTAGACTTCCAGACTAGCCAGATGGAGTGAAGGCAGGCCCTGCACTTTACTGAAGCTGCAGTAGTTCATAGAGCAGACGATGCCCCCTGGTGATGCTGCAGTTGATGGGGATGCCAAGGTCGATGGGGGTAGCAGATGTATGTGAGGATCCGAGAGGGAACAACTCCACCCCGCCTGTGATTTGTGTAAGAAATACGAGCTTGTAAGAGAGGAGTCTTCCTTTAAAGCAAAATAAATACTTCCAGGGGAAAGGAAAGGGTCGTATAGCTCTGGGATCCTGAGGTGGGGAATGGACGGGCATGCAGAACCCAGAGCAGGTCACACCAAGCCCGCTCTCCGTAAATCTGTCACACCCCTGCTCACATTTTCACACAAGCAAATCCAGGCTAAAAATGAGCCTCTCTGAAAAGGAAAAGAAGTCATAAACGGTCAAACTGCAGTCACAGGTTTGCTGGAAGAGGAGAGACTATTACCATGGATCTCCTTCAGGGCGTCATTATGGGGGATTTACTTATTACCAACCAGCGTGTATAGAAACATCAATGGATAAATGGACTTAAGCTACTTGATGTGTGCCGATTCGGAGCTCAGGGGGGAGGAAAAACAGCTGACACATTCCTCAGTTTTAGACAGCCCAGATCCCAGCAGAAAATGATCTTTTTAGTGCCTCCTGGCCAAACCCTCACCATTCTGTCCTTTTTCCAACTCATTGTAGTCTAAAGACAGATCCAATCAGCTTGCATTATTGCTGGTTTTAAACACTAGACAGATTAACACTATTGATTGCAGTGGTAGCTATAGCATATTTGATGGTTTGGGCCATTTGGCCTAAAGGTACAATAAAATGATATTCATGACAAGCTAAAAATCCACAGGCAAATGAGAAGGGCAGCCCTTTAAGGAATCTCATCTGTAAGTCTGTCTAGTGATGGCGGCATGTCACCTCACTCGGATGAGGCGGGTGGTGTGAAGGAATGAGGGCGATTTTTGTAGATGTTGGGGAGAGACAGAAAGACAGAGACAGGGAGAGAGGATGTTTTCACACTGGAGGAAAGAATTTGATGATAATTATTCTCAAACAGAATAGCCTCATTTCTGTCTTAGGTACTATGCACTTTGTAAGATGAGTAAAAGAGGTTGTTGTTTTATTCAGCTGTGTCCTACTTACATTAGAAAATGCAGGTGAGAAGTAGTGGGTTGAAAAAGAAAGGGTAAAGGACCTTGTACCGATTTGTATTTTTTAAAACAAGGTGTTGATTTATAAACTGAAAAGAACAGACTCTAAGCAGATGACATGTGACTATCAGCTAGCTGCTGACCTTTTTTTACATTAAGCTGGTTCCAGTTTTACCTTGCACTCAGAGATTGATGGATTGTTATCTTCAAGCGTGCTGATATTCTGGATGCAGTGTATCTTCACTCAAGAATTGCAGGTATTTTATAGTTTTGATCAATTAAATGATCACCACCAAACTTAGGTCTGCAAACAAACCTTATTTTCATTGATGAAGACTCTACAGTACCTAGTATAAAAATGTACTTTATCCTCAAACCAGAGACACTGGTGGTTGCGTGTTTCGAGGATGTCTGTTTCACTGGGTGAGTCTAGTTGCTTAAGTCAATGATCAGTTCTTGAAAGCATCCCACAGCACATTATGGATAACATGTACAAAACAGGTATTTGAATTTGAAACTGTGCAGCCCCTTGTCTTAGTTAAGGGTACCAGTTGCCCAAGCTGGGAACTTGTGAGTTATGCATGTTTCTTCAATTCCTTCATTCACCCTTCCTCTCATTTTTCAATTATTACTACTTATCAATTCTATCCATTCTGATTTATGTCTTCTCTATCTTTACTTCACTGCCTTATTCATCATTTCTCATCATTTCCCCCCTTAGTGGAGTAATGACTTCCTATCTTTCTATCTTACTGGAGTAATGACTTTCTAATCCCCAGTGCCACCAGACACCTTCCACATGGATGCCAGAATGATTTTTCTTCAGCAAAATTCCTTTCGTTAAAATCCATCACTCAGCCATAAAAAAGAAGGAAATAATGCCATTCATAGTAACAAAGATGGATGTAGAGATGATCATACTAAGTGAGGCAAAGACAAATATCATATGGTATCACTCATATGTGGAATTGAATTTTTAAAAAAGGATACAAATAAATTTATTTCAAAACAGAAACAGACTTACAGATATTAAAAAACAAAAACCTTATAGTTACCAAAGGGAAAGCATGGCAGTAGTGGGAAGGGTTAAATCAGGAGGTTGGGATGAACATGTATACACTGCTATAGGCGAGATAGGTAACCAGCAACGACCTACCATAAGGCACAGGGACTAACTCTACTCAGTATTTTGTGATAACCTACACAAGAAAAGAATCTGAAAAAGAATGAATATATGTGTGTGTGTAACTGAATCACTTCATACCTGAAAACACAGCATTGCAAATCAGCCATATTCCAACAAAATGAAAAATTAAAGGCAAAAATTCGGGGGAAAAAGTCTGTCAGTGTCAGCTGAGTGCCTTCAGGGTTGAGATCAAACTCTGAGTGGCATGCAGAACCCACGTGCAAGCTGCAGGTGTTCTGGTCCCATCTTTTTGAACTGTTGACTCTGCCTTGTAAGTGAAACCACGGTGAAATGATGTGTTTCTAGAATCTGCTACCAGTCCGTGCTGTCAGTGTTGAGTGGTGTCCACCTCTTCACGACCCCATGGACTGTATGTAGCCCGCAAGGCTCCTCTGCCCAAGGAATTTTCCAGGCAAGAATACTGGAGTGGGGTGTCATTTCCTCCTCCAGGAGATCTTCCCAACCCAGGGATTGAACCCGCATCTCCTGCATTGGCAGGAGTGCCACTTGGGAAGCCCCAGGATCTGCTGCTGGTGCTGCTGCTAAGTCGCTTCAGTTGTGTCCGACTCTGTGCGACCCCATAGACGGCAGCCCACCAGGCTCCCCCGTCCTTGGGATTCTCCAGGCAAGAACACTGGAGTGGGTTGCCATTTCCTTCTCCACAGGATCTGCTACCACATTACATTAATGTATTGCTTTACTCTTCCACAAAAATCCTTCCATTCAGATTCATGTTTAACCTCCCCAAATCCCCATGAGGTAGAGAAAAGAAGGTACTGTTCTTTCTCATTTTACAGAAGAATAGGGCATTAACTCTATGCTGACATAATAATAAGTACTATGCAGAAGTGATTCTTGAAAATTCTTATGTAGATTATAGAATTTTGAATTATAGATGAAGAAAGTACAATGTAAGCTTTTACCATCCAGGAGACTACTTGTCTTCTGCAGCTAACAATCAGCTGATTTTTTTAAAAATTTTATTTTATTGAAGTATAGTTGATTTACAGTGTTGAGGTAATTGCTGTTATATAGCAAAGTGATTCAGTTTCTTTTCCATTATGGCTTATCACAGAATACTGAACAGTATTCCCTGTGCTATACAGCAGGACCTAGTGGTTTATCCATTCTGTGTATAATAGTTTGCATCTGCTAATCCCACTCCATCCTTCCACTTCCCTCCTCCCCCTTGACAACCGCAAGCCTGTACTCAATGAGTCTGTTTTTGTTTCATAAGTAAGCTCATCTCTACCATATTTTAGATTCCCCATATAAGTGATATATGATATTTGTCTTTCTCTGTCTGACTTTACTTAGTATGGCAATCTCTATGTCCATCCATGTTATTGCGAATGGCATTATGTTATTCTTTTTTTATGGCTGAGTAATATTCCATTGTGGGTTTCCCAGGTGGCACCAGTGGTAAAGAACCCATCTGCCAATGCAGAAGACATAAGAAACCAGGGTTCAATCCCTAGGTTGGGAAGATCCCCTGGAGGAGAGCATGGCAACCCACTCCAGTATTGTTGCCTGGAGAATCCCATGGACAAAGCAGCCTGGCAGGCTACAGTCCATAGGGTTGCAAAGAGTTGAACACAACTGAAGTGACTTAGCATGCAGTATTCCATTGTAGACATGTACTATATGTCCTTTTTATCCGTTTATCTGTTGATGGACATTTTGGTTGTTTCCATGTCTTGGCTATTGTACATAGTGCTGTTGTGAATGTAAAGGTGCATGTATCTTTTTGAATTATAGAGTTGTCTGGATGTATGCTCAGGAGTGAGATTGCTGTATCATATGGCAACTCTATTTGTAGCTTTTTGAGGACCCTCCCTACCATTTCTCATAGAGACTGTACCAATTTACAGCTGATTTTTAATGAGGTGTATACCCATTTAAGATACATATATGTACATTTATTTTTTCCAAAATAAATAATCAAATATTTAATACCCAAGAAGATGTACTTTTTATTCTTTGGCAATTTTGATCGTGACTTTCCTTTGTTGATTGTGTTAATATAATTGACTCTCCAAGTGTTCTGAGATGAACCCAGAATCACCACCTCTTTCCCAACAACAGTTTATGGTACACTAAGGCTTACAGGGTAATTTAAATTTTTTGTAGTGAGTAATATGGAAAGGTGGATTTTTTTAAGGCAAATAAACTGCTAAATATACTATATACAGGCATTGTAAAGTGATAGAACAATGAAGGACAGAAGCAGAGAGAATTACAGACTAATCTCTACATTGTGCAGGAAACAAGTGTCTCCCCTAGTGATATTAATGGAATATTGTAAGCTCATTTCAGTACCAAAATTTAAATTAAAAAGGGAGGAGGAGGTTATGGAGTAAAAGCTGCTGAAAAATCTCATTTTCAGCAAGTTTGAAAAAAAGTCATGAAGCAATTTAGTTTATTTTTTAAACATTCCCTGTAGTGTTGTGAAGACCAAACAGCAGTTTTGAGCTAGTTCATAAAACCAGAATGCAAAGACGAGGAGGAGAAACTGAATAGAAAACAAATAGGAAACTGTCCAATTTAATTGACCAGGCTGATTAAAATGAGAAACATAAACACCCTCCCCAAATGAGAAAATGTTAGATGTACAAAGTCACTTCTTTTTAGATTCCCCTTAGAATGTTTGTAATCCATGAAACTATTTATGTTATTTAAAAAAATAAAAACAAATGAAAAACTCAATTCTTTTAATGAAATTGTATAGTCAACTGAAGTTACGTATGACATGTGAAGGTAATATAATTTCATTTAAATGTCCCTCCATGAATTTAGAGCTTCAGATTTTAACACAGTGACTCATTATCCATGATCTGCACAGTGTAATATTATGCAGAAGTCATGAAGTTGTCTAAAACAGGTAGGTAAGGATACCTGTGAAGATAAAATACGACACGGGACAGTCACTTAGTCTTCTAGCCATCTAGAAACAGATTGTTTTTCTTGTTAATGTATTAGTTTTTGGAAAAGAAAGATGCCATTTAAGACAATTTGTTTCATATCTTAGAGACTAGGAGTATTAGAAACCTTTTGGGAACATATATTTGTTTGTTCAATGAAAATAGCTTTTCTCCTGCTTAAAAACATAATATAGAAAAAAAAAAAAAATAGGGTAAACTAGATTATGATAAAGTAACAAGCAACCTGGAAATCTCAGTGGCTTTAAAGCAACAAAGATGTGTTTATCACTCATATTACATGTCCATCACATGTCAGCTGGACATAAATTAATTAATATTTAATATTTATGGACACTCTTACTGCAGTTCCAAGGTTGATGGAATAGCCATTCTCCAAAAACTTGTGAGCTGTTATGGCAGAGAGAGAAAGAGAAAAGACAAGAGTGTCTCAATGCAGGAAATTAAATACTCATGCCTGGAACTGAGAGGTCACTTTCACTAACAATGCATTGGCCAGAACTAGTCAGATTAACCCAACAAACCAAAAAGGAATCAGGAAGTACAGCCGTCCTTGTAAAGGAGATGGCCAGATATATTTGGGAAGTAGCTCATACTGAAAATTAAATCAATCTAGGAATCTCTAAAGAAAACTTTGATCTCTGAAAATTCCACTACCCAAACAACAGTTGGTGAACTGCCTTCCAGATAGTTATGTGTCTTTAAATATAGAGATAATACAAATATTGTTTTATGATCTACTTTTAACAGTAATATATCATGGAGATATTTTCCATTTTATTAAGAAATAAATTCACCATTCTTTTTGATGGTTGCATACTATTCTACCAAGTAAATGTGTATAATTGATGTTAATGAAAATTTAGGTTGTTTATAGTTTCTTCATTATATACAAGGCTGAAATAACATCTTAGCATTCTATCTCTGGATTTTTAGTGATAATTATTCAATTGCATACATGCTCAGTCACTCAGTCACGTCCAACTCTTTGTGACCCTTTGGACTGTAGTCTACCAAGTTCCTCTGTCCATGGGATTTTCAGACAGGAATACTAGAGTAGGTTGCCATTTCCTCCTCCAGGGCATCATCCTGATCCAGGGATCAAACCCATGTCTTCTGCATTGCAGGTGGATTCTTTACCTGCTGAGCCATCCAGGAAGCCCTTTTCAGTTGCAACCAGTGGGAATTTACATTAGATGATATCAGTATTTTCAGGTTAGGTAAAAATTACAACATTATCCTGCAAAAGGGATCTACTAATTGTACTAATTTATTCTATAACCTACAGTCACTGAAAACATCTACTTCTTTACACTTTTGCCAACCATATATAATTTCAGTATTTGCCAAAGTAATAGGCTAATAGCTCACTTTCATATTCATTATTTGTTGTTCATTCGCTAAGTCATGTCTGACTCTTTGCAACCCCACAAACTGCAGCACGCCAGGCTTTCCTGTCCTTCACTAACTCCCAGAGTTTGCTCAAACTCATGTCAATGGCTGGAGATGCCCTGCACCTATCTCATTCTTTGTTGTCTCCTTCTCCTCTTGCCCTCAGTCCTTCCCAACATCAAGGTCTATTGAGTCAGCTCTTCACATCAGATGTCCAGAGTATTAGAGCTTCAGCATCAGTCCTTCCAATGAATATTCAGGGTTGATTTACTTTAGGATTGATGGATTTGATCTCCTTGCTGTCCAAGGGACTCTCAAGAGTCTTCTCCAGCACCACAGTTTGAAAACACCAATTCTTTGGCACTCAGCCTTCTTTAAGATCCAGTTCTCACATCTGTACATGACTACTGGAAAAAAACTATATCTTTGACTATATGGACCTTTGTCAGCAAAGTGACGTCTCTGCTTTTTAATGCATTCTCTAGGTTTGTCATAACTTTTCTTCCAAGAGGTAAACGTGTTTTAATTTCATAGCTGCATTTACCATCCACAGTGATTTTAGAACCCAAGAAAATAAAATCTGTCACTGTTTCCACTTTTTCCTTCGTCTATTTGTAGTGAAGTAATGGGACCAGATGCCATGATCTTAGTGTTTGAATTTTGAGTTTTAAACCAGTCTTTTCACTCTCCTCTTTCACTCTCATCAAGAGGCTCTTTACTTTCTCTTCACTTTCTGCCATGAGAGTGCTGTCATCTGCATATCTGAGGTTGTTGATATTTCTCCCTTATTAGAACAGTTGAAAAACTTTTCATGTATTAGCCCTCTATTTGTATTTTTCTCCTCTAAATAATCTACTTGAGTACTTACCTCATGTTCTGTTGGAATGCTTGTTTCCTACTGATTTTAGCATGATCTTTGTATATTAAAAAGCAGATGTACTGGTATTCATTCAGTACATTCTGGTAGAACATACTAACCAGCATGTATTTTTATTGGGTTGGTATCACACTGTACAAAAGTTGCAAAAATGTATTTAGTACATTTTTCATATTTATTCTTGTGTATGACGTTTTTTGGTATATAGAACTTTTACATTTTAGGAGTCAATCTTTATGGTTTCGGCTCTTGTACCATGCAAAAATCCTTCTCCACTCTAAAATTACGAAAATATTATCCCATGCTTTCTTATGGTATTTCTGTGGCTGTGCTTACTGTGCTTTTGATATTTTATATGCCTGAAGTATGTTTTGCTATAAGGAGTCAGTCAGAGATACCACTTTATTTTTCAAGTGGCCCACTGACTTTGGGGAAGTTTCCGTGAATATCATGGAAAATAAACGGAGGAGGACACTGTAGGTTTATTGTTATTATTTGCATTTAAAATAACAAAGAGTGGAGTCCCTTAATTAGCATGCTCTAGAAGGAACTTCATGTTGATGCGGAACCTGGTTCTTGACTTATACTTGCCTTTTACTCCAGTGGT
>NW_011494677.1:3110380-3177144 GCF_000754665.1 Bison bison bison | reverse complement strand
CCAGTGGTAATTTTTAAGTTCTTAAATATTTCTCTTTCTTGACTTCCATGACACGTGCATTTCTGGTTTCTCTCCTGCCTCAACCTCAGCAGTGTATTTCTACAGCTTCTTTTTTCCTCTCCTGCTACTTTTCTTCCGCATTTGTCTTAAACTCTTTTATCCCCTATCTTACTTCCTGCATGTTTTATATATACCTATAACCTTGAATAAAAATTGTTCTAAGACTGTGGAATATGCCCCAAAAGGTGTTGACTATATAAGTGTGACAGTGAACAGAGATCTGGGTTGAATGTTTATTTCAATGCCTTAAGTACATCATGTGACTGTGATTGAAAGTTGCTCAGTCATGTTTGACACTTTGCAACCCCATGGAGTAGTCCATGGAATTCTCCAGGCCAGTAGAGTGGGTAGCCATTCCTTTCTCCAGGAGATCTTCCCAACCCAGGGATCGAACCCAGGTCTCCCACATTGCAGGCAGATTCTTTACCAGCTGAGCCACCAGAGAATATAACTAAAGGCATCATTGAGTTAATTATTTGAGTACTTAGCCTATTTTTCCATTGACAACCTTATTTGGTGTTTCTTTCTCTTTTGTTCTTTTGATTTCAGACTGCTCTTTTTATATCAGGCACTAAGGGGAGGTTCAGTCAGCCAATACCAGTGTAGCATCCGAAAATGACCTTTTCACTGGGTGTTCTCTCTGTCCCTTATATAATTCAGATATATGTGTGCCAAATTTTGATTGCCCTCTCTTTAAACCTTAGTCAGTTCAATCGCTCAGTTGTGTCCGACTCTTTTCTACCCCACGGACTGCAGCGCACCAGGCCTTCCTGTCCTTCACTATCTCCTGGAGTTTACCCAAGTTCATGTCCACTGAATTAGTGATGCCATCCAACCATCTCATCCTCTGTCATCCCCTTTTCCTCCTGCCTTCAATCTATCCCAGCATCAGGGTCTTTTCCAATGAGTCAGTTCCTCGCATCAGGTGGTCAAAGTATTGGAGTTTCAGCTTCAGTTCTTCGGATGAATATTCAGGACTGATTTCCTTTAGGATGGACTGGTTGGATCTCCTTGCTGTCCCAGGGACTCTCAAGAGTCTTCTCCAACACCACAGTTCAAAAGCATCAACGCTTTGGCTTTTCAATTCAGCTTTCTTTATAGTCCAACTCTCACATCCATATATGACTACTGGAAAAAACCATAGCTTTTTTTTTGCAAAGTAATGTCTCTGTTTTTTAATATGCTGTCTAGGTTAAATCTTAAATCAGCCACAAATTTCTATTCATTCTATGTTGCCATTTAACTTATTGTTAAGATTCTTTATTGTGCAGACATATCTCATTTTATTGAGCTTCACCTAATTGCTGATAATGGGTTGTGGGTTTTTTGTTTTATTATGGGTTTTTTTGCAAATTGAATGTTAGTGGCAATCCTGTTTAGTCATATACTGGTTATTATTTGTTAGCAATAAAATATCTTTTAACTAAGCTGTGTATATTGTTTTTTTAGACATAATGCTGTTGCACACCTAACAGTCCACAGTATAATGTTAACTTTTATATTCACTGGGAAACCAAAAAAAATTGTGTGACTCACTTTATTGTGAAATTTGCTTTATTGAAGTAGTCTGCAGCCAAACCCACAGGATCTCCAAGGTATGCTTGTATACCCATTATAACATTCCAGTTCATCCCATCCCAGCCTCTCCTCAGGGTTGTGGTCACAGCCACATAGTGATCTTTCTGCTCCTTGCTTTCCCTGCTCCCCCCCGCCCCACCACAATCCCACATATTCTGTACATCATATCAGTTCAGTTCAGTCACTCAGTCATGTCTGATTCTTTGCTACCCCATGGACTGCAGCACGCAAGGCTTCCCTATCCATCACCATCTCCCGGAGCTTGCTCAAACTCATGTCCATCCAGTAGGAGATGCCATCCAACCATCTCATCCTCTGTCATCCCCTTCTCACCCTGCCTTCAATCTTTCCCAGCATCAGGGTCATTTCCAATGCCCTTCACATTGGAAGCGCAAAGTATTGGTACATCATATCTTCTTTTTAAATTTAATTTAATTTTAATGGTGCAGTTATGTCACCTGCCATCGAATCTTTTTCAGTGAACCCCTATCTTCAGATGATGAGATTCAGATATTTTAGTGTCAGTCAGGTAAGGAAATCTATCCGTCTGTAACTTCTACATGAAAAAATTCGAAAGCTAATTCCATCTGTTGAGCTTGAAAAGCACCTATGAAACTTACCAAGGTAGGTGCAAAGTCAGATGGCTAAGTATGAGACTATAGGTCAGGTCTCTGAACTGAAAATAATTTGGGAGTGTTCTTGGGGCCCCAGGAAGTATATACTTCATGTTTGGATAAAGAAGAAGCCAACGAAAAAGAGCATGAGTGGCCAGAGGACTGCAAAGAGAGAACAGGTGGTATCATCAGAACCAATGGAAGAGACAATCCAAAAATGACTCTTCCTACCCCTCAAAGACAAGGAAGAATACAAAACAGTTTGCACTAAATGTAGCAACATGGGGGACATCAGTGAAATCAGCAAGAGTCATTTCAGTGAGTTGATGGGGTGGAAGTCAGACTGAAAGGTAATGATGAGGGGTGACTAATTGCTAAAAGATTCAAGAGAGATTCCTGTGAAGCAAAGAAAGGAAGGGTATTGTTTGCTTACTTATTTAAGATGGCAGAATCTTGAGCATGGTCAAATATTTCATTCAGTTCTTTCCTGCTGGTATTTTCTTAACTGTAAAGACATAGTTAACAATGTCCACTTTACCAAGTGGTTTAAGATGTGAAAGAACCTAAAATAGCATCTGATGCATAGCAGACCATCAATATAAATATGTTAATCTCTCTTATCTTCTCTTCTTCCCCTGTTTCAGCTCCACTGGGCCTTATTGTTGTATGCAAAATCCAATGCAGTTAGTTACAATAGAAATCCTTCATCTTTCTTACTAACCTGCCATCTCTTGAGTATCTCTTTGTCTTTCCTTTTCTTAAAGTACAGTTGATTTACAATGTTGTGTTAGTTTCAGGTGTACTGGAAAGTGATTCAGTTATGTATATATAATCTTTTCAGATTCTTTTTCATTACAGGTTATTGCAAGATACTGAATATAATTCCCTGTGCTATACAGAGGGCTTCCCAGGTGGCTCAGATGGTAAAGTGTCTGCCTGCAATGCAGACAGATCCCTGGGTCGGGAAGATCCTCTGGAGAAGGAAATGGAAACCCACTCCAGTACTCTTGCCTGGAGAATTCCATGCACAGAGGAGCCTGGTATGCTCCAGTCCATGGGGTTACAAAGAGTTGGTCCTTGTTGTTTAATTTATATATAGTAGTGCATATCTGTTAATCCCCAAAAGTGAAAGTGTTAGTCGTTCAGTCGTGTCTGACGTTTTGCAAACCCATGGACTTGTAGCCCACCAGGCTCCTCTGTCCACGGAATTCTATAGGCAAGAATACACTGGAGTGGGTGGCCATTCCCTTCTCCAGAGGATCTTCCCAACCCAAGGCTCAAACCCATGTCTCCTGCATTGGCAGGTAGATTCTTTAGCCCTGAGTCACCAGGGAAGCCCAAAAGCAGGGGGAGGAAGGGGGAAATTAAGAGTTTGGAATTAGCATGGGCTTTCTCAGTGACACAGATAGTAAAGAATCTGCCTGCAATGCAGGAGACCCGGCTACAATCCCTGAGTCGGGAAGATCCCCTGAAGAAGGGAATGGCAACCCAGTCTAGTATTTTTGCCTGGGAAATCTCACAGACACAGGAGCCTGTTGGGCTGCAGTCTATGGGGTCACAAGAGTTGGATGTGACTTAGCAACTGAACAGCCACAAGCCTTCCCTTTTACCTTTGGTTACTACAGCTTGTTTTTCTATGTCTGTATGTTCTCTTCTACAAATAGTTCATTCTCTTTTACAAATAGTTCATTTTTTTTTCATTTTTATTTTAGATTTTGCAAATAAGTAATACCATATGATTTTTTATCTGACCGACTTCACTTAGTATAATAATCTTTAGATCTATTCATGTTGCCGCACGTGGCATTATTTCATTGTTTTTTATAGCTGAGTAATATTCCTCCTTAACGTCTGTTTTCCTAGGTGCTGGGCACATTCTATTGTATACAAGTATAATCTTAACTCATTATGTTGAATTGCCTTTTCAGCACAAACATTTGGAGAATAAATTCATTGCTTTCTATACAAAATATATTTGACTCTCCTGCCCTCTTTCCAGGTTGGCAATGGTTAACCAGGCAGCAGGTTCTATTAATAACAGAAAAGCAACATGGAAACAATAGAAATAGCAGTGGGGTTACCTTTGCAAAAGAGGGGCATTACATTATGCACAAAGAACTTTTGTTTGAAGCAGGTAATGACAGGCTTACTCACTGTTTTATTCCTAATCAATATTTTGGAGAGAACACAAGAGCTGATGTTAATCACTGTCTACAGTGTAAAAGCACTGTCTGAACCACTGATCTAGAGAAATTATCCATACAAGACTTCAGAGTTTGAATTTGGCTATTTTGCACTTGAGTTATTATACTAAGCATGACTTTTTCTTGGTACCACATGTATTTTTTCCTCTTTCATGGTGGCTTTGTGTCTGTCAGGTAAAAGGAGACTTATATGGAGTGTACAGTCATCAAAGGGATAAAAGATGAATAAGCAGAGAGCTTTTTTTTTTCTTTTTTTAAGCAACATTAACTCAGTGGCATCTACCTGGGCCGTAGATGCACTTAGCTGATTTCATTTTGATAATGCTGTAAGCTGGGCTCTGATAATTGCCTTCTGTAATTGGAACAAATTTATGATTATGCTAATTCATTCTCAGCCACCCAATATATGGAAGCTCAGCTCATCCATATCTGTCCCTGCATTTCCTTTGTAGATCATTACCTGATTAGCCTTTCAATGTGGCTGATGGAAATATTTTTATTCTGAACAGATCTGGTTTCTCCAGTGGTTTGTGTCTATGTATGTGTCAGTGATCTGTGTTTGCATTTCCAAATTGTATGTAACTCTGATACCAGCTTTTAAAACCAGTTACCAGTTATGATGTGAACATTTTGAGTCTTTAATGCTTTAATCCTGACTAAGATGGCTATTTTCTCAGCACTTGAGTATATAGTACCTGGTAGTAAGGAACAGAAAGGGGGAACTGTTAATTAAGATCCCCTCACCACCACTTTAAAACCTGATGTACATACCAGAAATTGGTATGGAAGGAAATGTGAACGCAGAGACTGTTTTGAGTCTCTCTGAAAGCCAACTCTTTGTTGGTTTGTTTTTTTTTTTAATTGGTTTTTTTTATGGCTGTTTTGGGTCTTTGTTGCCGCGTGCAAACTTTCCTTAATTGTGGCGCGTGTTCAGGGACATGTGCTTCTCACTGTGGTGGCTTCTCTTGTTGCAGAGCATGGCTGTAGGCAAGCGAGGTTTCAGTAGTTGCGGCACACGCGACATGTGGGATCTTCCCGGACCAGGGATCCAACCCGTGTCCCCTGCATTGGCAGGCAGATTCCTAACACTGGACCACCAGGAGAGTTCCTGAAGCCCAACTCTTTGTAATCTTGTTAAAGAGTTCTTCCCATCCTAAAATAATCCTTTAAAATGAACAGGCGAATGATACTGTGTTTTAGGTCACTCATTCAGATAGCCAATGCAGTTTGCAAAGCTTAAGAAGCGTTGGAAGCATCTCCAAGGTATTGCTTTATCAAAGGTTCAAAACCAGAATTCCTTTTCCCCTAGCAGGTGAGAGAGAGCAAATGTAGAATTAGCAATGAACAAGATCCATTCCACGAGGGGGAGAGCATAGCTGAAAAAATGGTAGCACACACCTCCTTTATGAATCATCTTTTGATTGCAAATCTCTTCCCATTCTCATTTTTATGCTTCATCTGTTCAATGTTGTCTTTTCCCTCTGATCATCATTCGTGTAAATGCTTTACATTAATGTAAACATGTCTCATTTCTCACTCATGACAATGTTACAGTCTCAATAAACAGTTGATCAGGGTGTTTACTTTCCCAGAGACCATTTACCTGTCAAAATGAATTTTAAAAAAATAACGTGAGGCTGCACTTGACTTTCATAACTGAAACAGGGAAGTTAAAGGGCAACACTGATCTGACTAGAGACATAGTGTCAGAAAATAACATTCTCTAATCAGAACTCAGGCTTCTACAGAGGAACTCTTGTCTGTCATTTCATTCAGCATCCGTGAGGGTGATTATGTCTTTGATCGTTAGGTTTCTCTCACTTCACAATTAAGCTGAATTTCGACTTCCTTTTGTGATGCATAATCAGATAAGTGGAGCTAAATGGCAGAAAGTGCAGAGTAGGAGGCTTTAAAGTCAATCTATCCAGTCTGGAAAGAAAAGGAAGACAAAAAGGGGAAACATGAGAGTACTGTTATAAATAACTTGAAGGAAATAGAATCAAGGAGAGAGGAGAGGACAGGCGACATCTAATCTGAAAGCAGCAAAACAAGTGATGGCCTAAACTAAGATGAGAAGGTAATTGGCTCCGTTCTGAGTAGAGGCATGTCACCTATTGTAATAGTTAAGTCCCAGTTAAGACTTACTTTAGAATGCCAAGCCGAATCATGGGAAATGTTAAGGAGCCAGCCTTCATGTGATCAGCAAGACAAGAAAATGGCTGATGTTTTGTGGCGGGAAACTGATTTGAAAGCTACAACTTCTAGTTGTACCATTTTCCAAGTTTGTTGCTTTAGGTGAATCACGTAGTCTGTAAAATGGGAAGAATAAGATATTTTCTGCCTGCCTTGCAACTGTCATGAGGATCAAATGAGATAAAGTGTTGGTTAGCAGTGTGTTTGCTTTTGAGTGTGAAGACAGTGACCATTACCTCTGTGAGTTCCTTTGTCTTTTCTTCATGGTCACAGGATGGCTGCCTTAGCTTCACAATTGCATCCATGCCCAACCAAATAAAAGACCCGAAACACCTGTCCCTTTTCTTAGGAAAGCTATTTGCTAAATATTGTAAGTTAATTTCCTAATTATTTATTTCCTGTAAGTCACCCAACATTGGCCTTCTGAAGTATTTTAAGACTGCAGGCTATTATCACAAAGATTTCATGGACTATTTTCATTCATTTCTGCCCATTGCCCCGAAGCAAAACCAAACACCAAATAACTGGGAGAGGACTACCCTAAGTTCTGAATAGTTATATAGGGACAAATATTAAGTTTGAATAAGTTTTATATGTTAAAAATAGTTCTGGCTACATTCTGAACATCTTGACATGTTAATATAACCAGAATGTGTGCATTCAAATAAGAGCTGGCCTTTAAATCAACCGTCTGGGAGACAATATATGTATTCAACAGTGCTGCTTTTGTCACGATATTTTTTGCATCCCCCTGTCCTTAGGGATGATCATAAAATCCCCAAATATGTTTTCAAAATTATCTTCAGTCATGTCAATCCACTATACTTCAATGTAATTTTGCAAATAGCATGAGGTCATTCCACCCAAATCTGGAAAATAAGATGGATGACTAAACATAGTGGTTAAAAACAAGATTTGAAGTCAAAACTTAGATTTAAATTCTGGTTCTACCATTAAAGTATATATATATATATATATATATTTGGGCAAAGTACTTAACATCCTTGTTATTTGCAAGATGGAGATGGTAAAAATGGTGTCCACCTCATAGACACATTTTAAGAGTGAAATTAATGAACATATGTACAGTGTTTAAAAGAGTACTTGTCATGTGTGTGTGACGTTGCTTCAGTCATGTCTGACTCTTTGTGACCCCATGGACTGTACCCCGCCAGGCTCATCTGTCTATGGGAATCTCCAGGCAAAAATACTGGAGTGGGTTGCCATGCCCTCCTCTAGGGGATCTTCCCAACCCAGGAATCAAACCCATATCTGTTTATGTCTCTTGCATTGGCAGGAAGGTTCTTTAACACTTCTAATCACTTGGGAAGCCCACTTGGACAGAGTATACAACAAATGCTGTGTCTCATTGTTTTAGGCTGGGAAATATTCATTTGATCAAAACTCATGATGTGACTTAAAGTAAATGAGAAATGTAGTGGTTAGACCAGTATGCTAGGTGTGGAAGTCAAGGGCTCCCCCAGGGTCATCTGGAACCCCCTCTTTACCTCTGCCTGGTCCCCTCCTCTCCACCCCTGTGTCCTTGGGTGCCATATCCCGTTTACCCCGACCTGCAACTGGAATACATGCTCCAGCCTTCTCATTTTCTCACAGAAATTCAATCATACTTGTTATTTGGTAAGATGGCAATTTACCAAGAAGTTTGGGAGGTTATATAGGGAATGCCCACATTGCGAATGACTGTGACTTTCCAGTGTTTCCCTGGCTGGACCTCTCATACCCACTAGTGAGCTGTCTGTCAGACAAGGTTGCCTTCCTAAGCCATCCTTAGTTGTAGTGGGGAGAAAAACCATGTATTACTCTTGTAAAACTCATACCTTGAACAAATACATGAAATTCAATATGAGACCCTATGGAGCCATTATGAAATATTAGTGGTTCCCAGAATATATTTAAGAACAACTACACTCAAAATGTCTCTCTTCCATTTCATATCTAGATTCCACTTTGGGATTTAAAGCAAAAAATAATATCCCCTTCCTTGACCCAATCCCTGAAATGCAGTTTGAAGTTGTATGTGTGTATGTATAATCACACCAGTCACTAAACTTGCATATATGTTAATTCAGACTAAAAGCTTTATTCAACAGATGCTATTGAATATCCTCAAAAGAAGGTTGTATGCAAGTTATAGGAAGATTTAAAATATTGTTTTTGTTCTTAAGGAACTTGCCACTTAAGATGACCCCCAGGCAACGAGTAATGAATCGAGAAGCTTCTAAAATCAGAAATCTGAGATTACATCTTTAAGAACAGCTCAATTTTACATTTCCTCTAGCAAATCCCAAGAGGACTGGAACTGGGGGGATAAGAACACTTGGCGAAAGTGAACGTGTTCATCGCTCAGTTCTGTCCAACTCTTGGTGACCCCATAGACTGTAACCCACCAGGCTCCTCGTGCATAGAGTTCTCCCAGCAAGAGTACCAGAGTGGGTAAGCTATTCCCTTCTCCAGAGAATCTTCCCAACTGAGGGATCAAACCTGGGTCTCCTGCATTGTAGGTGGGTTCTTTACCATCTGAGCCACCAGGGAAGCTGAGGGGATAAGAACACTTGGTAGATGATACCAACTCATAGCCCTCATTGGCATTTTCTATGGGATGTGAAGGAAGAGAGAGTTCCAGGTTGATACTATCTAGGATTCAAAGGACAACAAGCTTGGGATCCTGCATGGGAAGAGAGCTAGCCTGTTAAAGTGCCTTTCTCTTTCTAGTCTAGTTTTTGTACTTTTAGATGATTAATAACAGCACTCACCTTCTCATGCTCTTATGGAATATTAGGAACAAGACCAGGAGCATTAGAATCTGACATGCTTTCTGATGGAAATAACCCTTTAGGTGTAAAGTTTATCATACAGGATGTCTGACAAAAGGTCAGAAGAGGCGAAATGTCAAGACTCATGCAAACATTTTCAAATGTGACCCAGCTCTCAGATGAGCTGATCACCCATGAAGCATCGATCCATCCCTCTTCCAAAGGAGGCAGCCTCCCCATTCAATTACTATGCTGCCTATTGTTGCAGAAATTTATAGGGTTGTCAGTTACATCCCTTCTCTCCCCAGTTAACCAGAATGACGGATCAGGAACTCGCTGTCTGGCATGAAATCTTAAGTGTCTTTGAAGGTCTGTTTATCCAGATTTGTTTATAAACCAGAAAAATTTACAAACTGCAGGCCATCTGCACATAACACTATGTTATTGAACTCATGTGCCCTGCAAATCCATAAGCTCATTACCTCCAAATAACTGGTTTCTTCACACACTTCTAACTGGGATTATCCATCTACGCTAAATAAATAGAAAAAAAATGTTTTTTTTTCTCTGAAGATATGAATGCCTTGCACCTTCCAGAATGTTAAGTCTTTCTGTCAAAGAGCTGACCTGTTAGCATGAGATCATTTGGATCAGTGATTAAAAAAAAAAATGTCCATTAGCCTCAGGGTGGTCAATGTATTGATCCATACAGCTAATTTGAAAATGTGTATTGCTTTTGTTAAGAGCTTAATTAGGGCTTTGTTGGCAACTGCTTATAAAATAATTTCTGAATTTAATACTCATGCCCTTATGATACTTGTAGAATACTGTATTTAAGTTCAAAAGTTCTTAGATGCTTGGCAGTCATTTCTATGAAAGAGCATGGACAGTGGCCCATGATCCATATGAACCAGAGCATTCTTGAATGATGGGGGAAGCCAACTCACTGAAAGGAATAAAATTCAGTGAGGTCTTCATTGCAGTGGTACTCCCAGGAGGCCAGACAGCTCTTATGTTATGGTATCTGGAAAAGAGAGTGAATAGTGAATCTCCATGCTGTTTATGGATGTGTTTTGTTTGATCCTCACAATATATTTTGTAATGTGTGAGTCATCGTGTTAGAATTAAGAAATAATCCATTAAAATACACAGCCCTGGCTTCTCAAGAAAGATGGAAGATCTGGTTAGCAAGGAGATCAGACCACTGAATCCTAAAGGAAATTGACCCTGAATACTCATCAGAAGGACTGATGCTGAAGCTCCAATATTTTGGCCACCTGATGTGAAGAGCCGACTCATTGGAATATGCTGGGAAAGATTTAAAGCAAGAGAAGAGGGCAACAGAGGATGAAATGGTTGGATGGCATCACCAACTCAGTGGACATGAACTGGGCAAACTCCAGGAGATGGCTGAGGGACAGGGAAGCCTGGCGTGCTGTAGTCCATGGGGTTGCAAAGAGTCAGACACAGCTTAGCAGCTGACGACTGGTTACACTGGTCACCACGGTCTGAACTGCACACGTCTTGGAATCTGCGTTTTGTCGCCAGCAGCACCGGGTCCCCATACATCCTGACACTGAAGCTATGTACTCCATAAATGTGAAGATTGCTGTGATGCATTGAAAGCAAAAAAGATTTTAAAACAAAAATGAATTCACAGTCATTTTTCATTGCACTATCATTGTTAATTTTTTAAAATACTCATGTCTCTATCTAAAGTGGGAAAAAACAAAAGGAGACAGAAAAATGATAACATGTTTTAAGAAAAATGAGAGTGAGCTCATCTCTTCGAGGGAATGAGGAATAGGCCCTTGTCTTTAATATGCAAACAACGTGCGTGGATGTCTTGCACCCAGCGCCTCGTCAGTAATTTATGTTACTTCTCTGGCCCCCAGGAACATTCGAGTTTGCAACTGCTGCTGTAGGAAATGCTTTTTTTTCTTTTTTTTCCTATTATCTTATTTATTAAACTATTCTGCATTAGGAGCACTTAGCTCATCAAAAATGTTTTAACATTTCTCTAAGTGACAAAAGCATAAATCCAGCAGCAATTCGTCACTTTTATAAGCCCAGAAAATACCAGACTGATTTTCTCATAAAGATCCTGCCATCAGTTAAATGGATAAACGATTAGCGTACAAATAAAAAACAGCCCTGCAGTTAGTGGCAGTAACATGCCCATTGTTTGTAGACGTAATTGGATTGATGGACCTCAGTCATGACACTGTAAACACCAATTATGCCAGAATGTATATATCCTAAGGTTCCTCATTTGTCCTGTATATATTTTTTGGTTTTCAAGCTGTGTTCTGGGGGAACCAAGTAGCAGACCGTTGTCTATGTTCACAGTACATGTGGGTGGATGGGGGTAGATTGTATGGCAAGGGTCAACTTATAATTTATGGCACAGGTGTGCTGAACATCTCCATGCGGTCCGATTTTTTTTTAATTTATTAATTTTTTTTTTTGGCTGTCCTCGGGTTTTCATTGCTGTGTACGGACTTTCTCTGGTTGTGGCGGGCAGGGGCTACTCTCTACTTGCTGTGCACGGGTGGCTAAACTCATTGCCGTGGCTTCTCTTGTTGCAGAACACAGGCTCTAGGCATGCAGGCTATGCATAAACACACACATATTATTTTTCGGATTCTTTTCCCACATACATTATTATACAATATAGAGTATAGTCCCCTGTGGTATACAGGTTTTTTTTTTTTTTTTTAAGTCCTCAGTCATGTCTGACTCTTTGTGACCCCATGAATTGTTTATTATGTATATATAGATAGAAAGATATATAGTGTGTGTGTATCTGTTATTCCCAAACTCCTAATTTGTCCATTCCCCCCTTTCCCCTTTGGTAACCCTAAGTTTGTTTTCTATGTCTGTGAGTCTGTTTCTGTTTTGTATACAAAGTTCATTTGTATCTTTTTTTAAAATTTCTACATGTAAGTGATATCATAAGATATATATATATATATGATCACATATCATATACCATATGATCAGATAAGCTTTAATTTGAGGAAGCAGTCTATGGCTAAATATAAATTTGAATACTACTGTGCTATGTGAGTAAAAGACTTTTATAAGCTACCGTAGTTGTTTTTCAGATTAATAAAGACCTTTTCCTTTAAGTGCCACAGTTAATCACCAGGAAGGAAAAAAAACAGCTGCCCCAAGTCTTTTTTCAAAGCCTCTGCAGCATATTGCATTTTCTTGCAATCATTTTTAAAGAATATGTATGTTTGTGATTTCTTTTTTTGTTGTTTTTACAAATTTATGATTGCACTAAACACACAGTTTTGCAGTTTGACTCTTTCATGCATTATGAGCATTTTCAGGATTTTCACTAGTTGAAATCATGACCTTTAGAGCTATACGATATTAAATTGAATTATTGAATCATGATTTATTTAAATAGAGCTCTGCCATACTTTTTTTCCTCTTTCTTTCTTTTTTGCAACTAAAAATAGTTTATTGTGTTTAAATCCTTGTTCGTAGCCCCAATAATTTTCGTTGGCAAATTCTTGAGATCACAATTACAAGAACAAAAGGCTTACTGTCTTTAAACCTATTAGATGGCGATAATATTAGGAAGAAAATTAAAGCAGGACACAGGGAGCAAGGGGACCTTGCTATATTAGAGAAGGGTTGTCAGGCAAGACCTCTCTAAGGAGGCAGCATTTGATTAGAGACCTGAATGAAAGGTGGGGCCTCGCAGGCAAGGCCTTCTGGGCAGAGGAAGCAGCAGGTGTTAAGGCCCTGAGGTAGGAACTTGCTATGAATTTTCTAGAACATGACAGAGTCCAGTAGGGCTGGAGTAGAGTACACAGAGGTTACTTGGGGAATATAAGGTGGGACATTAACTAGGGGCCAGACCAAGAAGGACTTTCTTAGCCATGGTAAGGATGTGCAGTTTTGTTCTTAGTGGAGTTCAAAGCTGTAGAACGATTTGGACCCAGAAAAGGATATGACCTAATCCCTTCGTGGAGAATCCACTATGGAGGCAGGAATGGAAGCACCAGAGAGACCATAGTTAAGAGGCTGTTAGTGTCTTCGAGAAAGGAGATAATCATAGAGCAGCAATAGCAGATATGCCTGGTACTCTGTAAGTTCGATTAAAAAATACTCTATGTGTGTGTGTGCCTGTGTACATTTGTGTCATTTCCATCTTCGTTCTTTGGGTAGGAACAATGTCTTTATATTGTTGTTCACCTTTTCTTTAGTGGTGTAAAATATTTATTGAGTTGTTTAATTAGCGTGTGTTTTTTCTGTCTTATTTTGGATGATATTTTATCATCGACTGATGAGAGCATGAGTGATTCAAATTACAACCCTCAGGTCATCAGATTATTACCATTTTATGTATCAAATCTGTGGCAAATATTTTCCTCGTGTGTTGACCACTTCATTTTGTGCATGGGGTATTTTTATGTAAGTTTTTAATTTGGAACCAGACCTCTGCTTAATGATTGTGGCTTTAATTTCCTCTGGGCCCAGATTTCCTTCGGAAAGCTTTCTTTGATTTCCAGGTGCTGCGCCTACTTTGGTTTCTGTTTCGAGGGCCTCTGCCCCCAGGGTCATTCCCTCACTAGAAATGATTTACTTATGGACCATGGCCAGACTTTCCCAACTTCCTGACCAGCTGTTTGCCGGGGGAAGGATGTAAAAAGAAGATGGCTTAAGGTGGAGACAGGAGGGAATGGCTTTGTAGGCGCTAGAAATGGAAAGGGTAGGAAATTAACAATCAGAAAACCAGTCTGCACTCAGAATTTCTGAGAGTTTCCCAGACCTGCTTTAAGCTGACCGATTTGTTCTCTCCAGTGACACAGCAATGATGGTGGTTTAAAAAACCCAATCCAATCGGCTTAACATAAATAAATGTTTTATCACAGATACTGCCGACAACTCTTACTTTCTGGTGGCAATGTGGATTTACTTCTTTTCTTATAAATTTATTTCTTTGGATGTTCTGGGTCTTAGTTGCCACATGTGGGATCTTTTTAGCCACATCATGTGGGATCTAGTTCCCTGAGCAGGGATTGAACCCAGGCCCCCTGTATTGGGGGCACAGAGTCTTAGCCACTGGACCATCAGGGAAGTCCCTAGATTTACTTGTTTCCATCTTAACCATTAAATGTAAGGTCTATGAAAGAAGAGGTTATGCTGGTTTTGTTTATCTCACTTTATTCAACTCTCAGGATGACCTCTGATGTTCAGTAAATGTTGGAATATTTATCAGTTGAATGAATGAATGGCTGGAACATATGCAGTGTTACTGGGGAGTGGAGGATATTTTGTAATGGACTGGTGGTCAGATTATTTTAAAATTGGCTCCACTGCCCTGCTTCATTAAACAGAGCAGTGCTTTTGGACTCTGCTTTTGGACATCATTAGTTCTTATACCCAAGGCTGGCACATGGTGATGCCTTGAGGAGCTGCTGGGGTTGAAGTAAGCTTGCCTCCTTACTTCATGGTCCTGCACCATGTTGCTTTTTCAGCTCTTGTACATGTTTTAAAGCAGTTCTCAGATCTCTTTTGGCTATTCTGGCATCATTTTCTTTTCTAAAAATCTGCCTCATCTAGGACTGATTTTGGATTGACTGATGACTTTTGGTATTCTATACTCTCATTCTTGGGCTGGTTCTTGGGATAAATATTAAAGTATCAGTATAGGTTTTCTTCTGGTAAATAAATCCCTTTTAATGGGAGCCAAAAATATTTATTAAACCAAATTGCTAACAGGTGTCACTTGATTATTGGCAAAAATTATAATTATTTACATTTAAAGATGAAATGAGACATCTTCTAAAGCCAACTTTCAATTATCTATGTTAGTGGTGGGCAGGGTACGTGAAAAGAACCCGGATGCATGTACTTACATGTGAGGTCTTTTTGGTGTAGTGACTGCTTTCTTGGTTAAATTAAAGTTTTGATGTGTCTGTTAAATTCCTGTGTATAACACATAATGATAACTAGAGCTAAATGGTTCTTGTCAAACAGGAGCTGTGTACGGTGCTACCAAGATGGCACAAGAGAGTGGAGATGGTGTTTAGCTGTAGAAGCAGAAGACAGCATGGGGAAGGCAGGCAGCTGGATCAGGGAAGCCTGGTCTGCTTGATGAATTAGGGGAGGTAGGGACGGTATGCCCCAGCTTCCGGGAGGATGAAGATCCAGGGAGCAGAAGGTCCCCTCTGTGGCTTCCTCAGGTGTCCAGGGAAAAAGTACTTTCGGCCAAGGATACGTTTAAAGTGGAACTGGAAAGAGAGAAATAGATACTCTAGGAGCAAGTCAGAGGAAACAAACCAGAGATGGGACTAGTCTAAACTCAGAGGATGTGAAAAGTGAGATCCTTTGGAAGGGAGGCTGGGGCTTAAATGTGTTGGGTACCTTATCTGACCTAAACATCTGTTGAATCACTAAAGGAGTAACATAAATGATCACCAAATAAACATATCCCTGAAACCAGGGAACACTGAGATCTGAGTCTCATTTCTGTGTTTCTGATTACCCAAATCTATGTTGTTGTTGCTTAAATGCAAACAATATGAGCTTCAAACCTTGTCTGACAACATAATACCCTCTCTGCACAGAGTCCAAGCTCTACCTATATGTGTTGCTTTTTCTGATCTCCATTTTGGGCCAGTTATTGGAGTATCATCATCATCATCATCATCAGAGTTGTAACACGATGAAATATAATGAAATGACCTAATTACAGTCTTTTCTCTCTTCTATTGCATTTTTAGAAAATAGGTCAAAGTCAATAGGATGCTTATATTCTTTTCCCACCTCCAGTTTATTAACTGGAGTATTCATGTCCTGAATATACCAAATGAATGAAAAGGATGGTGTATGGAATAAAGATTAAAAAGATAGCATTCGTGTTGCCATTCTGTGTTATGTACATCTCTCTTCCATATGCTCTAACCACTCATTTTCCGATTCCAGAAAACTTTTGTGTGTGTGTGTGTGTGTGTGTGTGTGTTTAATGACTTGTAAACATTCCTGACTTCCGATAGGTGGAATGGCTGAAAAACGAGGAGCCCATAGACTCTGAACAAGATGAGCACATTGACACCAGGGCGGACCACAACCTCATCATCCGGCAGGCGCGGCTCTCGGACTCCGGGAATTACACTTGCATGGCGGCCAACATCGTAGCCAAGAGGAGGAGCCTGTCAGCTACAGTGGTGGTTTATGGTAAGACCAGCCCAAAGGCCTGGAGTGGATAGAGAGGATAGGATGCAGAGGGGTAGAGGGAGGTGCATTTCCTTAGAACGTTCTGTGTCTAGCACTGAAGGGACTCCAGCGGGTTTCCATTACAGCGCCATCTCCTGCCTCAGCCCATTGGTAGGTGACGCCTATAGCCGTGAATGTATTTGCTCTTTCATCCAAGATTAGACTTCCGGGGGATAGTGAGTGACATTTTCAATCTATTTTCAAAAGAACTTTAAAAGACTTTTCTTTGCCTCCATTGTGTTTACATTTGAAAAGAATCGAGGTGAGCAACTTCTGCTTCCCACTCTTCCAAACCCAACATCTACCCCATCCTCCCCACACTTGGCTATTCGCAGTTCCTCTTCTGGCATATGAAATCCACCAAAAACAAACATGACTATTTGCTGAATAGCTCAGGTAATGGATAAGTGAAATTCCCAGCTATTGAAGTAAGCACTGCCTTCCACAGTAGAAGAGCCCTGGGATTGACGTTTGAAGCACTGAAAGTTAATAGAAATTCAGATGCTGGTATTTTCTTCTTCTCCTCTGGAATAGCAAGTGCTGTAGAAATATGTTGATGACTTCTTCCTCTGGTTCATCATTTCCTTGCAAAGTAAATTCTCTGTGTCCCTCCTATGGTCTACAGAAGAGTAGACTGGGAGGTGGAGACTAGATCAGCCCCACGGTTGCCACACAGTGGGGCAGCCAGTGAGGGTCCCCACTGGTCTCTTGGTCCCTAGATGCCCAACTCACAACACCTGGCAAGTGGCTTGCACATAGTAGGCAATCAGTAAAAACCTCTTTCCTTTCTTTTTTTTTTTCTTCTCCCCTCCCCATTTTTCTCTCTCAGTGAATGGTGGCTGGTCTTCCTGGACAGAGTGGTCAGCCTGCAATGTTCCCTGTGGGAGAGGATGGCAGAAACGTTCCCGGACCTGCACCAACCCAGCTCCTCTCAATGGTGGAGCCTTTTGTGAGGGAATGTCAGTGCAGAAAATAACCTGCACTGCTCTCTGTCCTGGTGAGATATGCGTAGATTTCCTTTCCCTTCTCATCCACCACCACGATCGAGCTGGTGTGAAGCGCTCAGTAGAACCTACCTTCCCAAAGTCAACATCTTCCAAGTTCTTAGAACAGAGCCTTTGTCTAGAGTACTGACACGGAAGTAATTGTAATAGCAAGAACATGGATGAAATACCTCTATGTGGGGGCATAGTTTTTCTCTTCATACTCAGATTACCCTAGACACTCAACATCAGTAAGCCAAATGTTTTTATGTATTTTTATACTACCAGTGTTTGATTGGGCCAAGCCATGCCCTTCTCTCCTTGGGTTCTCCCATTGTGTAGTGTTCATCTGTATAATAGGGTGTAGTGAATTGCCTTTGAGCACAAAACAGGTACCAAATACTTGACCTTTTATCATCAGTCATCATTCAACTAACCTCATCAGGTTTACCTTTGCATTTAAGACAATGCAATTGGCAGAGATTGCATCACAGCCATTTCTATTTTACATTTGGGCTATGATCGCCTTCCTTTCTGAATAGAGGCTTCATTTACCAAATATGGCTTTTACAAGTTCTTTTGCTCATCTTACTGGCTGTAACCCAATGTATACGATGAGAAGTAGATGAGCCAGAAGATGATTTTTTGAGTGGGAAGCATATTCTCCCACTGAGAAATAAATGGATCCTGGGTCTCACACGCATGATCCAACATTAAGTCCAAGGACACTGGACCAGAGACTTGTGTCTTTAAAATTGCAAATCTAGTACCACTCAAAGCTAAGGCGAGGCTTTTGCCAGTTGCCTGTGCTTGGAGTTTCATTTTGAATTTGTATTCAGTACACATTTATTGAGTGCTTACTATGTGCAGGTACTGTGCAAGACACATTTACACAAACAATGTCCTTTAGTTTTGTGTTGTGAGTTTTATGATTCCCCGATTGACAGAAATAATAAAGTCAGGCTAAGTGCTTGCTTAGGGTGGCTCAGCCAAAATGTTGACAGAACCAAGACAAGGACTCAGATATTTTGCTTCAAATTTAGTATTTTTATTTTACCCTATACTGGGCTTCCCAGGTGGTTCAGTGGTAAACAATCTGCCTGCCAGTGCAGAAGACACAGGTTCAAGTCCTGGATCAGGAAGATCCCCTGGAGAAGGAAAGGGCAACCCACTCCAGTATTCTTGCCTGGGAAATCTCGTGGACAGAGGAGCCTGGCGGACTACAGTCCGTGGGGTCACAAAGAGTCAGGCACGACTGAGCGGCTGAGCATGCACATGCTCTTGACTAGTCTCTCTAGATTAAAAATGGCAATATCTTCAATAACCCACATAAGCACGGTTGCCCTATTCCTAGGAGGTAGTGAAACAATTGCTTCCAACAGCTGCCATAATCTCTAGGGTTGTTTTTTAGTGGAATTAAGTTCAGTTTGTTCGTTTCTACGTACAGCAGCAATCTATGACCCAAGAGATTCTATTCATGTAAGTCCTGGTATCTTGGGGCTTGGCTGACCTGTTTTAGTTTAATACTATCAATATATATGGGTGTAACTTTTTATTATTGAGGGGCTTTTAGGACTTAAAGAGCATTTATTCTACTTTCTGTTCTAAACTGTCAACCCACAAGGAAGTAGTGATTACCAGTGGTTCTTGCACAGAGTGGATCTGTCCATCTAAGTGCACTTGGGCATAAAAGACGGGGAAAGAATGGATAATTACATGATTAGCGAACCTGAGGGCACGGGCAATTCACATGTTTGCCCAAATTCAGTAATTGGTCTCATCCTGCAATAGCAAGAGAATTACACCACTGCTGTTGTTCGCCTGTCTCTTTAGGAAAGAAACCATGGAGAGAAGATAAACAGATAAATTATTTTCTTTCTGTGGTGGTGGTGATTTCTTTAAAATCCAGCTCTAAGAACCACAGTGGCCTTGGGGTGAGTCTCCTGACAGCTGTCAGATGCAGTCTAACGATGGCTCCTTCTGTTTCCCTTTGAAGTGGACGGGAGCTGGGAAGTGTGGAGTGAGTGGTCGGTCTGCAGCCCGGAGTGCGAGCATCTGCGGATACGAGAATGCACAGCCCCCGCCCCGAGAAACGGGGGCAAATTCTGCGAAGGTCTAAGCCAGGAATCCGAGAACTGCACAGACGGCCTTTGCATCCTAGGTAAGAGCTTACGGTACACATCTTCTGTGTCTGTCCATCATAGGAAAAGATGCTATGATAATGCCAGGACCATTGATTCTATGAAACCAGTTCCCAGAAAACAAAATCCCCCAGAGCAAAAAGAAAACGGGTGGAAAGTGTCAAAGAGAAGACAAATAGGTCACTTTAAACATTGTTACCACTCTCATTTCCACCCGTGCGTATATTTACCGTGATCGTAACTAGATATGGTTGGGAGAGAAATGTGTTAGACTTTGGGGCTTAGCAGTTCTTTTCTTATAGGGCCCATTGTCTTTAGGTTTGGTGAAATTCCGATCTGGATCAACGTAGGCTTGTTTTTCTCCCAAGAATTTTACCAGACTCTAAAGCATTTTGTAATCCTCAGAGGCCACGGGACATGCAGTATGACCAAGGGACATGCGTTTTAACTGTTACCTTACAGATGGGGCACTGAGGAGGTGGCTGGGTTTGTCTCAAATTGGTCTGGCATGGCCCAAAATAGAATGCCCATTTCAGAACTTCCAAGCCTTTGTGTTATTCCTGAGGTTATGTTTTAACTTCTTCAAGTGACTGTCTGCCTGGGTATGAAACCATGGGAGGATTAAATAGAACCACACAGAGGTGAGTTTTAATTTGGTGGTATCCCTTACTAGCTTTGTGATCTAGGGGAAGTCACTCAACTGCTTAACTTCTATGAATTGTACCAAAAGTACCCAAAAAGTGCCTATTTTTGGTTATCTCCTGGGACCAGCATTAAAAGAATATATTTTGAATATTTCATGGCACGGAATAGGTGCTCGATAAATAGCAATCCCTTCTCCGCTTCCCCATTGAGATGTGCTAAAGGGTATATTGATTTTTCTTAGATCCTTCAAAAACAGGAGATTCGAGGTGTACCTATTCTTTAGAACTAGGTTGCCTTCTAGGATGATATCCAGCAAAAAATAATGTAGTTCAATAATTTGTCATCTTTTCAGGACTATGTGTCACTTTTTATTTAGGAAGATTATAGTATGAAGGAGGCATCTAAGTTGTATTTATTTTTCTGTGTCAATATGACTAGCTATGCTTGAAAGCAAGCCTCTACAAACAGTCATATTTTCAGAATAAGTCGAAATGGTTAATGCATTAGTTAAAATGATCAGTACATTGAAACAAGCGCTACCTCATAGCCCCATAATTCCTTTACTTGCTCAGTTCAAGTACTGAGTAATCTGTATATGTCAGATACAATACAAAGGTCTATAATTAAAGGGAACCAAATCATGGGCTTGCCTGGTGGCTCAGATGGTAAAGAATCTGCCTACAATGCAGAAGACCTGGGTTCAGTCCCTGGGTTGGGAAGATCCCCTGGGGAAGGGAATGACTACTCCCTATAGTATTCTTGCCTGGAGAATCCCATGGACAGAGGAGCCTGGCAGGCTGCAGTCCATAGGGTTGCAAAGATTCAGAGAAGACTAAGCGACTAACACTTTCACTTTCCCCCCACCATCTCAGTAGTGAAAGGGCCTTGCTCTCTAGTAAATATACCATCACAATCAAGATAGACAATGTTGCCGTTCATCCCCAGAGTTTGCTTGTGCTCTTCTGCAGTCATTTCTTTTCCCCTACCCCTAAGCACCACTTTTCTGCTTTCTTTCAATTGTCATAATGCGTTTGACATTCCTTCATTCTGCTGCACCTATCAGTAACTAACTTTTTATTTTTGTTAAATAGCGTTCCACTTTATGGATCTACCGCAATGCTTATCCTTTCACCAGGTGATAGGCATAGCGTTGTTTCCATCTGGGGGCTCCTATGAACAAAGCTGCTATGAACCCTTGTGTACAGACCTTGTGTGGACATGTATGTTCATTTCTTTTGGGTAAATACCTAGAAATGGGATTAGTGGTCCATACCATAATTAGGTATTTAATGATATAAGAACCTTTCTGAAAGAATTGTAATCGTTAAAATTTTTACCACTAGGATGTAACTGTGCTGGTTGTTCCACATCTTTGCGAGCACTTATTATTGGTCATTTTAAATTAAGTCATTCTAACGAATATGTAGATTTTTTTTTTATTGTAACTTGCACTTCCATAATGTCTAATGATATTGAGCAGATTTTCATTTGTTAATTGGTCATTTATCTGTGTTTGCTGATGAAATGTCTGTTCCATTCTTTTCAAATATACGGTGACAACACAAACTCATTAGCAAGAGGTTTAAGGAAATGTGTTTCTGGCTACCCTTGACCACCACCAGATATATCTGAAATATACCTTTAAGTTGTGACTATTTCTTGACATGTTTCTTAACATTGATTAGGACTATAGTTAAGACAATAATCTCATATATCTTCTAAAAAGCCCTTGACAGCATAACTGTGAGGCTACTGGTTATAGTTTAGATGATCATTAGATACTTTTGAAATACTAGAAATAAAAAATAGAAATAAGAGAATACTGATTGAAGTATTATAGAGCTATTATAGTACATAGTAATAACCTTCCCTGCCTGCCTGCTCAGTTGCTTCTGCTGCTGCTGCTAAGTCGCTTCAGTCGTGTCCGACTCTGTGCGACCCCACAGACGGCAGCCCACCAGGCTCCCCCGTCCCTGGGATTCTTCAGGCAAGAACACTGGAGTGGGTTGCCATTTCCTTCTCCAGTGCATGAAAGTGAAGAGTGAAAATGAAGTCGCTCAGTCGTGTCTGACTCCTAGCGACCCCATGGACTACAGCCCACCGGGCTCCTCCTTCCATGGGATTTTCCAGGCAAGAGTACTGGAGTGGGGTGCCATTGCCCTGTGGTATCCAACTCTTTGTAATCCCATGGACTGCAGCCCACCAGGCTCCTGTCCTAGAATCCTGTCCAGGGGATTCTCCAGGCAAGAGTACTGGAGAGGGTTCCATGCCTCCCTCCAGGGGATCTTCCTAACCCAGAGATCGAACCTGTGTCTCTTATGTCTCCTGTATCGGCAGGCAGGTTCTTTACCACTAGCACCATCTAACAACCACCAGTTGGACTTGAGCTTAGGGAAAATTCTATAAATGTCAAGCTTCAACCTTCGTTGACTGAAATTTAGAGTTCCTGATTGAAGACAGACAATGGTTAGCTCCAAATGTGAGAAAAAATGATGAAATATGTGAATATTATTTATTTGTACTTATATTGTTAGCTGAGTAAGAGGATTCTGACCAGTCCAGATCCCAGTTTTAAAATCTGAAATATTGTATTCACCAGCGTTCTCCAGAGAAACAGAACCAATATGATACATACATAAGATACAGGATATACACATACATATATAAATATATTCATTATAAGAATTGGCTCATATTATAGAAGCTGGCAAATCCAGAGTCTGTAGCACCAATGTCCCAGTTCAGAAGCTGTCAGGCAGGAGTCTGTCTTACCTGGGAAGGTCAGGCATTCAAATGATTAGGTGTGGCCCACACAGAGTGTGGAGGGCAATTTGCTTTTTTCAGCCTGCTTATTGCAACTTTTGGCAACCCACTCCAATGTTCTTGCCTGGAGAATCCCAGGGACGGGGGAGCCTGGTGGGCTGCCGTCTATGGGGTCGCACAGAGTGGGACACGACTGAAGTGACTTAGCATAGCAATGCAACTTTGGTCTCATCTGAAAACACCCTCACAGACTAATGTTTTACCAAATATTTGTGTACCTGATGGCCTGCTCAGGTTGATACATGAAATTAACCATCCCAGATGCATGTGTACCTGTGAAGTTCCAAAGCCTAGCTCCTTCCTTAAAGCCAATCAAGCCGAGGTTCGGGCAGTTACTTTGTTACTGAATGAAACCCTCCTGTGAACCTGGGCCATGTGTGGTCTTCTGTCTTACATGTGCAATTTAATGAGTATTCTGTCTCCATTTCCCAGTAGTGGAAATAAAATGAGCAGAACAGTGGGCTTTAGAGTATGTTCAGCCTTGGAGGTGGGGAGCTCTGTTAAATCCCCTCATGAGTTTAAAACGCTATGTAAGCCTTTTCTTTCTGTTCAATCTCTTCGTTCCCCTATTCCCTTTTCTACTTAAGAATGGGTTTGTCTAGCATTCTTTGCCTCTGTCATATGCATATTAAGATGTCTGTCAAACATGATCAGAGACTCTTGATGGTTACAATGACTAAGCTTTTTGATGGAAAAATTGAAGCCTGTGAAATTGTAGATGTGAATGAGATATATTTATACATCAGTGGGAAAGGAGTGTGTTTCTAAGAGCCTAACACTGGGATACAGTCTGCCCTTTAAGACACAGAGTGGGTCCCATGTCAGCAAAGATGAAGCGCATTTGACTGTGTCTGCAGGAATCAATGAATAGCAGTCTAGTTAGATGGTGCCAACATTACTCTGTGCTTCTGGTTGGTACTCTGCTGAAGTGCTCTTGGTGAAACTAGCTGTGCTCTCGGGATGGAGATCCAATGAAGGCTGGGTTTGATTAAAATAGCATTTGGCAACAGCTCTATGGAGCAGTCACTTTGTGAAAGATCTGGGTCATGTTCCAATTGGGGAATTTCCTTCATTTGATTTTTTTTTTTCCCTTTATGCCAGACACAACCCTGAAGCAAGTCCTCAATTCCCCAACTTCTCTTGGCAGTTTCACAGTGACATTGCTTGGCTCTTGGATGACCTACAATTCTTTAATTTTTACTTAGCTCTCAACAAAGCATCTGGATTTCCTTTATTTCCTTTATTGTCCCTGAGAGCTGCATTTCTCCTAGAGACAGAGCTGCCAGCTCTGAACGATTGCTTTAATACTGGGGTATGATTGTTGCTTGGTCAGTTGTGACTGAGGCACAGGACCGTAGTGTTATGCTAGCACAGATGGCCACACCTAAATGCTCCCAACAAGGAAATAAATGCCCCAAGACTGGGAGGTTAGGCAATTGATGCCAATAGCACTGAGTGCGAGGTTCCAAATTGCAAGCATAAACTAAGCATCCAGTGCCTTTGTGCTGGAACTATTCTTTTCCAGGAAGATAATTATGTAGAATGCCTGTCGAGAGATGGGAACTTGTGGATCCATGTTTTCTAAGCTTTAACCTCAGAATCAGGTAGCTTTCTGACTGTGGTCCTTTCCACTTACTGAACTTAGCTGCTTCTGTGCTTGGAGGATCACTGGTACGTACATGTAAATGACATGTGCATTCCTCATCGGCAGGAACAGTAGGGTGAACGTGGTGGGGTGTTGTGTTTGAATTGGAGACATAAGGGGAACCTGTTCCCCACACTTTTTATTCCAGCAGATAGAAAACTAAAGGCTTTGCCTTCAGAAGTTTAAGTGAATTCGCTTCAGACAGGATTAGTGCCCAGATGGGCGGTGATGATGAACCCAGAGAAATGCCACAGGGGCCTGAAAAAGAAGCTTCGTGGCTGAGCTACCTGGTGGCTAATCCGTCCTTCTTGTCAGGATGTGAGATAGGTCAGTTCAACATTGACAGTTCAGAAACAGAAAGAGCAGCTACACGGTGCTTTGTTTTCATTTCTGATGGGTACGCTGATAAGAAAAGTTGGAGTTGACGGTTTGGAAACCTCATCAAGGATAAAGACATCCCATACAATAGCAGATTCAAATAAACATCCCCAAGCTGCATCTCCAATCTATCCACATTGTCTGTTGAGCTATCTACTTACATGACCGAAAAGGTGAACCTGTAATCACATCAAAGGAAAGGTTGCTTTGGTAAGCATTTTTCCCTTGGATCATTCTAAACCTCATTGTTATCCATTACAGTAATTACCTGGGTTCCTTCCCTGTATTTTCTAGGGCACTGAATAAGAAAATGTTCATTCCAGAGTTGGCTGAGTGCATCTGAAACAACTCTTAGTTTTTGCTGGTGGTTTACCGAATGTCTGCTTTGTATATGGGATTATAACAGATGGACGTCCCTTTATTAAAACAAAATCCACACATCCTTTGGGCAAAGAGTCAGGACTCACAGGACTCATTCTTCAACTTTTTGTTGGATAAGTTCATGTTTCAGGGCCCACTGCACTACACAGCTGCCTGATTGTAGTATCATAAAATTGTAGTATCACAAAATTGTAGTATCACAAAAAAATAAAACTGGCATCAGCAAGATAACATACTAGCACAGTGCATTAAGTCGTCATGAAGTTTCCTACTGCTTGCTAATTCTCCCAAGGAGTTTTAATATTAAAAGCCCATTCCCATTCCATTTATAGTATATAGTAGGTATCCCTTTTTACATAAAGATTTCTCCTAGAAATACCCAATAACTGCCTCTGTGCATAACAAACAATTGATTAATTCAGAGTTGTCTTTATGTATTCTGCATAGAAGATGCAGATATAATATTGCACACCCACAGGAGTAATAAGAATGTAGATTTGGACACGTATGGTATCATTAGCAGCTTAGCCACAGCCTTCCCCCAATGCCCCAGTAAAAACTCTCCCACGATGAGACCCAGTAAGAAGACCAGAGAATAACAGTCTTTAATGAGAAAGACTGAAGTGGCTCATAACTGAAGTTTCCCGTGTGCTTAATTAAAAAAGAAAATAGAGATAGCCTAATACTCACGTGTCTTAGTGAAGGCATTTTTAAAAGATTCTACAAGGCTAAAACTATTCTATTTGTGCCTTATGATAAGAGGACCTGAACTCAAGTACCACATCCTAAGTGGACCTGAGCATAAAAAAGGCAAAAGAATGAACCATATACAACAAATCACTGTAAAATGTCTCTGCTTTGTTATCCACCCACTGTGGATTTTCTCCATTTATGACTTGTTAACAAGAAGATAAAGACATCTGATTGTCTTTTTGAGCATAATCCACCTTCCAAATAAGGATTGATCTTCATCCGTTGGCCAATGATTGATATGTATTTAGTAAACTATTTAAAAGAAAAAACAACCTGGCCTCAGGCGTAGAAAAAGAACTTATGATTACCAATGGGGAAAGTGGAAGAGGGATAAATTAGGAGTTTGAGATTAACATATACACACTACTGTATATAAAATAGATAAATAACATGACCGACTATATAGCACAGAGAAATACAGTCATATTTTGTAATTACCTCTAAGGGAAAGAATCTGAAGAAGAATATGTATATATATGTATAGATAAATAGATAGATTCAATCAATTTACTGTATACCTGAAACTAACAAAACATTGTAAATCAACTATACTTCAATTAAAAAAACAAAAAACAGTGGCCTTTCTTACCAACCAGTTCTGAAACAAGTACTTAAGATGCTTTTTGTATGCAGGAAATGTTCATGCTGTCATCACTTTACTTGATTCCTTCATAAACCGGTGCCACACATACAGAGTCATAACAAAGTAACCTACTTAAGAACTTCTTTCTCAGCTAATACACATCAGCGCAATTGGTCCGTTTCTTTCTTCTGCTTTGTCCTATTCCTATCAACTACCCCCCGACAAACATATTTTAATATGAACTTTTACACTGTGCTTACATTCTTTGAATGTGTTTGGACAGGAAGTACTTTGTCATGCGACAGAAACATTTCTAGAAGATTGTTTATTTGACACATCTTGTTAACTTTGTTCATTTTATGGGAGGAATTGAAATAAAACACTTCCACTGTAAATAGGAAGGACTTTTGAATTAAATTTGGGCAGCTGGAGAGCAGGATACATTACCTCCAAGATCACATTACTCAGAGAGGGTATACACATCACCAAGAAAACTCAATAGACAGACAAGAAGGGATGCCCATGACAGTGTGAACTGGAGGCAGAAAACCCAATAGAAAGCTTAAATACATTTCTTCAGGAAGTGAAATTTTAGCCACAGTCGGTGGGCATACAAATTCATGACAAAAAAAAAAGAAATATTTGGTAGATGGCATCCCCAGAGAAGGCACTGGCTCTGAACTCAGGATGTGAGAAGGTCCAGAGGCTGAGTTGCCATGAGGGCTGGCCAGGGTGGGCCTGGGTTGAGCTGGCATTGAGAGCAAAGACTGCAGGGACTTCAGTGTCCTCTGTGGTCCTGAGTTGAGATGCTCTCTTTCTAAAATGTGAAAAATGACCATGAACCTAGAAATGAAAGAAATGAGGGAGCTGAGCCTAAAGGATTTGAACATTCATCCTATAGATAGCAATCAGGTCCAAGAACCTGGGCTCTGGGGTCAGATTGCTTAAGTTTGAATTTTGGTTGCTAGGCTGTGAGAAAATTTCTTCATTTCTCTAAGCCTAAATATACTCATCTAGAAAATAAAAGTTATAATAATGCCTATTGGGACTTCCCTGGCAGTCCATTGGTTGGGACTCTGAGTTTCCAATGCAGGGGGCACAGGTTTGACCCTTGGTGAGAGAACTAGGATCCCACATGCCCCATGGTTCAGCCAATAAATAAATAATAAAACCTTCCGTTAAAAATAAAAAGTATTAGTGCTTATTACAAAGAGTTCCTTTGAGGAGGAAATGACTTAATCCATGCAAAGTATTGGATATCTACGTAAGTGCTCCATTTGTGTAAATAATAATGTGTGTGTGTGTGTTCACATTATTACTCTAGTAATGGGATTCTTCCTGTTGCAGAAAAAGTAGGTTTTCCATTTTCTCCAGAAGTATTGACAAATGACACTGTAGATATTTTGTTAAAACCTTTCCTAATACATCTGACTAATATTTCTTTGTAGCAACTAGTTCTGAGTGGTAATTTGAGACGTGCTGTAAGGAAACAGCTTACAAGAACCCTAACAACATGGCATCAAACCAAAGGGTCAGCATCCTTTCCAAGAAACATCTCATGAGCATTGGGTTGGCCAAAAGATTGGTGGAACCTTTTGGCCAACCCAATAACTGAATGAACAGCTCTTGATTTTCCAGTCTTCCTTTGCAGATGGGGTTTAGTTCTAAGGAAGAGACAGACCAGGTGATCTCTGAGGTCCTAAGTCCTAAATTCTGTGATTCTAGTTAAAAATAACTCAAGGTGAATGCCCAGGAGAAAGGTCTCGATGATCCCCAAGTGAGAAAATCATTCCACATTATACTGACAGTTTCTCTCGTGTTATGAAATAGATGTGTCCTAACAATTGTGTTAGAAAATAAATTTTTATAAAGCAGATTCTAAGTTGCCAACACACACTTAAAATTCCTTCCTCACTGGGGGAAAATAAATCCACCACACACACTACTGGACTTTACAGCAATCTACGGATTCCAGGGTTATCCTCCTGGTCCAGTCATTCTGGATCAGTGATACTTGTTACCAGTCAGCATTCCCCTTGCTCCTTATCCCCCCATCCCCAAATTAGCAGTTTTGCCCTGTTTTTTGTTTTGTTTTTAATATGAAGTAGAGGGACTTTGCTGGCAGTCCAGTGGCTAAGAATTCGCCTTCCAGTGCAGGGGGTACCAGGGGTTGCATCTCTGTCGGGGAGGTAAGATCCCACAAGCCTCATGGTCAAAAAAAAAAAAAACATAAAACAGATTTGCAATATTGTAGCAAATTCAATAAAGACTTTAACAATGGTCAAGATCAAAAAAAAAAACTTTTAAAAAGTTCATTTAAAATATATAGATCATATTTTTCAATAACTAATGCTATCCAGAGTCCCTTATGGTCAGGAAGTTTCCAAAATGTAGGCTTCTGTCCTATCAAACAAACTCTCTCCACTTCATTAGTTCTGTGTATTCCAGACCCTACCTCTCTCTGCAGTATATTTATTTAATCAGGGCTCAACAAAACCCTAGGTAAGAAATATTAGTCTGGACTAGAGAAAGATTTAATGTCTGAGATCATAGAGTGGACCAACCATAAAAGAAATGGCAAGAACCCAATCAGGGAAGTGATTTAAAACAGAGTAATCTACTCTTGTAGAGAATTCAGTGCCCTCTGGGGTGTGCTGAGCAAAGTGAATTAATATAGACAGAGGAAACGTCTTTGTTTTGATCCTAAGTTTCCTCCTTAAAGTGACAAATTAAATCCATGTGTGTCTTCAAGAGCACTGAGACGTGTGATCAAGAAAATGACGGTGGCATGAACATCACCAAGATGCTTTATCATTAACCCTGGCCTTTCCCTTTCTCTGGAGAATTATATCATCCTGAGAAGAGCCCGGGGCCTACCCCCTAACCCCTATCCCTAACCCTAGCATGCAGGGTTAGCATGCAATGGAATAGAAAATTACCATGATCATTTATAAAGGGTCAAATGATCATGGGGTAGTGAAAAGGGCTCTGAACTGGGAGTCAAGAGTCCTAGGTCTTACTTGTTTTGTTAAGTAGCTTGTGGCTTTGACAGATCTCTCTCCATCCCTTGACTTGTGTCCATAACTATCAGACAGATGTGGGGCGGGGGGTGGGGGTGGATTTTGAGCTAGGTGATCTCTAAGATTGATTTCAATATGAAAACTTGATTCTAATTTTCCATCTTAAATGTAGCTTTCCTATACATGTGTGTATGTATATGCAAATGAATTTCATCTTGTATACATGTGTACATGTTTTATACATCTATATGTATAAGATAATAAATACCACTGCAGGTCAGTGCTGTCAGATATTTGCTTTTTACCAGTTTTGAGGAGATAGTCTAGTTCAATCACACCTAAGATTAGCATTTGGATGATGACCATGCAGGCTGATGAGGGGACATCTTTTAGATCTGAAATCAAGGTAACCCCTCTCCTATCCACAGCAAAGTGGATAGCCAAATTGACAGCCTCTTCTAGGAACTGAGTCATCAAAGCAGGTCTCTAGCATCTACTCCATTCTCTTCAGTGAGAAGCTACAATGTCTTAGGAAATCCTGCATAAAGTAGGAAATTTGGAGACCCTGACTTTGTGATGCTTGTAATTGAAAGTCCATAAAAGGCTGAGTAGCACTCATCCATTCAATAAATATTTATTGAATACCTACCATATTCGCTGGTGGCTCAGATGGTAAAGAATCTGCCTGTAATGCGTGAGACCTGGGTTCAATCCCTGTGTGAGGAAGATCCTCGGGAGAAGGGAATGGCAACCCACTCCAGTATTCTTGCCTGGAGAATCCCATGGATAGAGGAGCCTGGTGGGCTACAGTCCATGGGGTCACAAGGGGTCAGACACAACTGAGCAAATAACACTTTCACCATATTCCCTTTACTGATCCAGGCACTGGGATGGAAATGATGGAAAATACAGACTCTAGGTGCAAGTAACTTAGAGTGTGGGCTTCCCACGGGACTCAGTGGTAGAGATTCCACCTATCAACGCAGGAGACACAGGATATGGGTTCAATCCCAGGGTTGGGAGGATCCCTTGGGGGAGTCCATAGGGTTGCAAAGAGTCAGACACAGCTGAGCACACACGCAACTTAGAATGCCGTGGCAGGTACGTGTATGGCTGGCGGAAGGATGAGGAAGCTTGAAAGCGAAAGTGACAGGTGCTCAGTCATGTCCAACTCTTTGGGACCCATGGACTGTACAGTCCATGGGATTCTCCAGGCCAGAATACTGGAGTGGGTAGCCTTTCCCTTCTCCAGGGGATCTTCCCAACCCAGCGATCCAACCCAGGTCTCCCGAATTGCAGGCGGATTCTTTACCAGCTGAGCCACAAGGAAAGCCCTGAGGGAGCTTAGAATAAATCTACTAGTCAAAGATTCTCAATTCACAATTTCTTTTCGAACTTTTTTTTTTTTTCCTAAGAGATGACTGATGGCCTATATATATCAGTTGCTAAGTATTTCTTTAGCAATTAGTGAATAGCCATCATAATAAACACCCTCCCAAATCTTACCACCACCCCTAATCCATTGCCTACACTGACCTCCCTGTGACCCAGCAACTAAAGGGACCAACCCAGACACACCATGACCCTATGTCCAGGCTGGTGCTTATTCTGATAGGATGCTTTCAAATGATTTTTTAAATAATTTGAATAATACTATTGCCTGACAGAAAATGGTCACCATGAAATTAATCAATAATTTATCCCCTTAAGCTTCAGTTACATACTCTGAACATTTTTGTTTAGTTTTCAGTGAATGCGCACGTGTGTGTATACACATGCATATTTTTCTGTTGTGGATGGGAGCAAGGGAATCAAAGCAAAATTTATAGGATGAAAAAAGGATTTTAATATGCAGCTTCCCTTGGAGCAGAGTTCAAAACATCGCCCTTTATCACTTTGAGGCCAACTGCTGATAAGAAAGTGTAGACACGTGCTTAAACGTCTTTGCAGTGACCCCAAAACATGTTGTACTCTGTATATCCAGCACGAAAACATACTAACTCACACAGAATCAGTGGGAATGGATAGGACTTTATAACAGAGGTGGTAGGAAATTTGGAAACTGAAATGATTTAGTTCAAAAATGAAATATGCAAATGCTCCCTGGAAGTACAGTCATTATGGATACTTATTTGTCTGAGTTTAGGAAATACAAAAGATATTCCTTAAAGAGATGTCAAATTTGAAAAAAGAAAGAGGGAGGAAGACAGTCACTCATGGCATATGAATCTTGTGCTTCAGCTGGGGTGCGATTCTGGAAGGTCTTTGTCATCAGAAGTCACATCCATGAACTGTTTCTTAGAGTACTCAGCTGACTTCCCCAAATTAATATGATGAGATCTTGAACAGTTCTTTGGTGGAAAATATCAATAGAACTGATGTTCATTCATTCATGTACATCTCAAATCTTACAGGTTTTTATTCAGGTGAGGGTTTTTGCCATTCCAGTCCTGGACTTTTCTCTAATTACCCAGCTATCTCTGAGGAAGCCAGCAATTCCTCTAACAAGACAAAACCACCTGGGACAGCCTGTGAGGACTCTCTCAAAACCTCCTATTGTCTATACTTGTCCTACCTGGCTGGATGTGCTCAGAATGCACTTTTTAAATTTTCATTTTATATTGGAGTAGATTTGGTTAACAATGTTGTATCAGTTTCAGGTCACAGCAAAGTGATCTGGTTGTATATATCCATGTATCTTTTCTTTTCCAGATTCTTTTCCCATAGGGAGGGATAAATTGAGAGGTTGGGATTGACATATAGACACTGCTATTTGTAAGATAGATAACCAAAAAGACCTACTGTATAGCACAGGGAACTCTGCTCAAGAGTTCATTTTAAAAGGGGCAGCAGATCTTATGATGGTCTGTACAGGCTGGAGAGTGGGGAGAAGAAGCAAGAATTGAACTAACTGAAGTAACACATGGGGTAAATACAGTCACCGAAGAGTTCTTTCTGAGCAGGACCTTAAAAAAAGAGAAAAACGCGAAGTGGAAATTAAGAAGTGAAAAGAGCAAAAAGAGAGACGTGCTGTGCTGTACACTCTTGTAATTTTGCTGTGTTTCCCATCACCGGAAGAGTTGAAGAGTTTCAGGGTGTTTACAAGAACTGGTGATGTGTTCCTACGTGTCCTAGAGCCTTAGTGAACTTCCAGCGTCCACAGGAGAATAAAATAGAATCTCTGCTTGTCATCTTCAGGGTCTGCCTGAGTCTGCCTGACACACTCAATCGTGATGATATTGCCAATGCAGAGCAGACCTCGTGTTTATCCAATTATCTGCCAGTAATAACAAAGCAGGTCCACCAGATCCTGGGATTTCCTGCAACTTCAGAGAGCATAACACTGCTTCTTAATTAATGTCTTTGAGGAAGACAGAAAGCATGTGGAAATGAAGCACAGTGATAATCAATAACTTCTTTTCCTCCAATCAGTAATCAAGCAAATAGCATGTTAAAAAATTTTCCAGCATTCTAATATGAATATATTCAAACACATAAGAGTCTGTATCACCTAGATTCTACAATTAGCATTTGCTGTATTGCTTTGGGCTTCCCAGATGGCACGAATGTTAAAGAACCTGCCTAACAATGCAGGAAATGCAAGAGACTTGGGTTCAGACCCTGGGTCGGGAAGATCCCCTGGAGGAGGGCATGGCAACCCACTCCAGTATTCTTGCCTAGAGAATCCCATGGACAGAGGAGCCTGGCGGGCTACAGTCCATGGGGTGACAAAGAGTCGAATACGATTAAAGTGACTTAGCATGCACACATGCATATTGCTTTATCATAAACCTGTTCCTCTACCAACCCATCTTATTTTTGATACATTTCAAAATAGATTGTAGACATAGGTACATTTCACTCTTAAACACTTCTGCAAGCATACAATTGATTAGAGTTCAATATTTGTTTCATAGTCTTTTTGTTTAACTTTTTATTTCACACTGGAGTATAGCTGATTAACAATGCTGTGATAGTTTCGGGTGGACAGCAAAGGAACTCAGCCATGTATATACTTGTCTTCATTCTCTCAAACTATTTTCCCAACCAGACTGCCACAAAACATCGAGCAGAGTTCCTGTGCTATACAGTAGGATCTTGTTGGTTATCCGTTTTAAATATAGCAGTGTGTACATGGCCACCCCTAACTATCCCTCCCCTCCACCCATCCCCGCTGGAAACCAGAAGTTTGTTCTCTAAGTCTGTGAGTCTGTTTCTGTTTGATAAATAAGTTCATTTGTATCATTTTTTGTAGATTCTGCATAGAAGCACTATCACATGATATTTGTCTTTCTCTGACTTACTTCACTTAGTATGATCATCTCTAGCCCCATCCATGTTGCTGCAAATGGCATTATTTCATTCTTTTAAATATGATTTTCCTCTTCAGAACCCATAACTAATGGTGATGACAGAAGTATAAAATCAAATGAACACTTATGAAGTACTATATTTTGACAAACCTATGCTTGGTATATTAGTGACGTTAAGTAAGATAAACTGTCCAGAGAAGGGAGAGATGCCTTTGAACAGAGTAGTAATCACCAAAGATTTCATGAAGGAAGCAGGAACTGATCTATGCATTGGAGACAGGACATGTTTACGTAGGAGGTTTGGAGGGAGGAGGGCATCCAGAGGCAACAGCTTGGATAGAAGCACTGAGAGTTCATGGATTGATCAGACGAGAACATGGATTTTTCTTGAGGTGCGGTGGTAACTGAGTCATATTTGGTGGGGTGGGACCAGTTGATAGAAAACCATAAAGGTAGGCAGATAAATTGGCCACAATTCGGAGGCAATGTAGATTCATGGTAGATTCTTGCTTAATGATGCTAGAAAACTATTCCAGCAAATGAACTAGCCAGAGAGAATGGGCAAAGAAGACTGACTCTTCCACAGACTTTAGAATTGGCGCTAAATAATTTGTGATTACAAAGATTGGAGGGTCAATTAAAATAAAATTGAATTCAAGACATATGTTGGGGAGGGGGATGGTGAAAAAGGCTCCAAAGCCTTCATCAATCCACATGGTCAATGAAGAAGGAAATAATAAAAGTGGTCTTTGAAGATGAAAACAGGGGGCATGTCTGGTTTAGTGAAAAGAATGGTGATCATGAGCTCTAATGACATGTGTCAGCTGTTGCCCTGAGGAGAGAGATATGCAAGGGTCTCTCCTGGTGGGTATTTGGTCCACACAGAGTGGCTTTGATGGCTGAATCTCAAGAAATGTGTATGGTGTACAAAACCCATAGGAGCCAATTTCAAATAATCACAAGACACAGGTTTTGAGGGCAGCCCCTTGCCCAGTCTGTGGTTGGAGACTGAACACTCCATCCGCATCTGTCATCTTGCGACATCTCCACAGTGTAATGGTCCACAAACCCACTCTACACACATGGCATCTCTCCTCGGTCTTGCTTGCTCTGATCTGGAGGATGTGGGCTACACATAGCTGGCCATGTTTGTTCCCTGGCAGAGAAAGGATAAGACTGGATGTGGGTGGATAGGTAGGTGGGAAGGTAGGAATGCAACCATAAATAGCTTGTAAGAACAATGGATACCATGGAAATGCTTTGGGAGCATCCTGTATAACAAAGGGAGCCAAAAATTAAAGAAAGGTGGGAAAGAAATAAATCACCACCAAAAATAAAGAGGTAGATTGTTCTCTCTCCCTCTCTCTGCCTCTGCGTCTCTTTCTCCCCTTCCCTTCCTTTCTCTTATGTATAAATATGCATATACACCTCTACACACATACTCTCACCACACACATAGTGAGACACAAAGCAATATTTGCAATACATCACTGAGACAAAAGCAGGCTGCAGAACAATATATAAAAGACAGTTCCATGTCTTTGAGGGTAAAAATGATCAATTACTGTCGATCAATTTCATGTGGTTTTCTGCTAATATATGTAGAAGCATCTATGTGTGCATATCATTTTACACATATAAAATCACAAGGGAAAAAAGAGCTTAGACTTGTATATATCATTTAGCATAATGGTGGTTATCTCTTGATGGTGGAATTAGGCAGGGTTTTCTTGCACTTATCTATTTTTTTTGATATAATAACTGCAGTAACTATAAATAAAAAAGTTTTGAAGAAAGCATAACAATTTAAAATGCTATTAAGAAACACTTTTTTGCATCTTTAGCTTTTACATCTTTAGCAAAATCATTAGAAGACTGAGTTATAATTCCTTATTATCAATTTCCATTTACCCAGAAGATATTCTTGGTGTATATGTTAGACCCTGTGAAAACTGGTAGGATTTCCCCAAACCACAGATCAGCTGCCACTGGCTCAGAATTACATTTCTCTGCCTCTAAGATCCTTCTGGACCCATCTGTACACTCCAGCTGCCCCAGAGCCTCTTAAAGAGGCAGAGAGGAACCAGAGTAGAGTACACAGAGCCTTGGATTTTATTAGGAAGTGGGGGTGCCCTCAGTAATCACAAATACACAAATCCCAATTAATTAGAAGTTCTTGGAGGATGGCCCAGGCATGGGCATTAAAAAACAAAAACAAAAACCTCCCAGATAATTGTAATGTGCAGCCCATGTGAAGAACCACGGCTTTCATAGATTAATTTACTAAAGGGGTCATTTGAACCATGGCCTTGGAGAGAGGTGAAATTAAAACACGATTTGGTTGACCAAGGCCAGTAGCTGCGTGGCCCTGAGCCTTGTGAGAAAATGATTATGCAAAGAGAATGAAAGGACATGACCCGTGAGGTGGGCTGTTCTTGCATAACACCATGAGGTCTGGGGGCGGATAGTGGGGAGCCCTCGCTGGAGCTCACGGTAGAACAATCTCTAATCAGACATTTCAAGCTAGGAAAACGGTCTCTGAGAGCAGCTTGCTGATGAGATACTGGCATTTCACAAAGTACAGCAGAACCCAGTGTTGATGCTGATGCCAGGGGACTAAAGCCCTCGTGGGCACCAGTGACTTCCAACCTTTCCCATGAGAAGATGCAGGCGAACACATGTGCCAGATCTTAGCATTGTCACCAATGATAGAGAAGCAGCCATTTGAACACTTAACTCTGTTTCTGAAATTCATTTTATGTGGATTTGTATGGAATGTCTTTGGTAGTTATTCTAAAGATTTATAGGGGTGGAAGCTAGGGCACATGGAGGTCTTCTCGTCCCTGTCCTTTTTATATATCAGAGTAAAGTTGCAACTTGCCCTTGGTGCCAGCAAGCAGAGGCCAGGAGTCAGCACACATTCCTTTTGTGTTTGGGGGTTTTGGGTTTTTTGGCTGCGCTGGGTCTTAGTTTTGGCATGTAGGTCTTCGTTGCAGCATGTGGAATGTTTAATTGGGGCATGTTGGATCTGAGTTCCCTGACTGGGGACTGAAGCTGGGATCCCTGCATTGAGAGCGCAGAGTCTTAACCATAGGACCACCAGGGAAGTCGTTAGGCACATGTTTCTTGATGTGTTCAACTACCCCTGAAATTCACTAGAGTTTCTGACTTGGAGCTGTGCCTGGTTCCCATGCAGCAGCACGTGGGTCACTTGTGTCCTCTGAACGAGTATGATGATCATATTTATAAAGTTAAAGTTATAGTATTAGTTATAGTATTACTTATAAACTACTATTTATCAATGCTAAACATGTGCTAGCCCTCTGCTTCATGGCTTCCGGGTTCTGTTCAATCCCGGGATCCAACCTTTAAGAACCTTATTTCTCCCACTTTACTGTGGGGAACACTGAGGTCACAGAGATAGATGAAGACAACCTCAGACTTCTGATCCCGAGAGTCTGCACAAATCCCACTGCCAATGATGACGACCCCAGAGCTGGAGGTTGCGAGGTCAGAGAACAGTGTGGTCCTCTGTCCAGGGTCCTTAGCCTTGGAATTTTCATCCCCAACCACACTTCTCATTTTTCAGAACTGTACCAGGTAGAACCACCCCGTTTTTGTTTTTGTTTTTACAGCTATATTCAATGTATTTTTCCTAAAAGTAGTTATATATCTCACCTGTTTTTAATCGATTTTCATTTTGCTACCCGGCATAATCTTCATTCCTGTGGTTTAGTGGGAAGAAAATACTGTTAAGCGCAGCCAGAGCTCCGAACAGCTGTTCTGCATGTCTCTTTGAGTGGCCCTAGCAATGCCTCACTTTCAGATGTCTCAGCCTTGGCCTGCCAGCAGGGCTGTGCCCATGCCAAATGCTTTCCGATAGCGTGCAATAAGCAAAAACTGAAGTCAGGTTAAAACCACCAAAGTCGTTTTATTCTGATTCTTGAGTGCATTAGCATCTGGACCTTGGGAGTTTCCACCTGCTCTCAGGAAAACTAATATGGCATTGAATCTGTGCAGTCAGGGAAATGCAAGCTTTGGGCTTAAAGAAACCTGACTGTGTAAGAATCTGATCATATCAATTTAAACAAATTATCTTTTGTGAGGATTTTTTTTTCAAGATTTTTTTGAATGGGCCGTTTTTTAAAGTCTTTATTGAATTTGTGACAATAATAGTTTCTGTTATATGTTTTGGGGTTTTTTTGGCTGTGAGGCATGTGGGATCTTAGCTCTCTAACCAGGAATCAAACCCACACGCCCTGCCCTGGGAGATGAAGTCCCAATCACTGGACCACCAGAGAAGATCCAGGATTTCCTTTTTAAAAAAGATTGGCCAGAAATCACCCTTAGTCAGTGAACTGTCCCCTTACTGTAAAACAAAACAAAACAAAACAATGGTGGTCCATTTGCAGAAGTAGGATTTACACACAACTTTTAAAAGCTACCTCCATCACAAAACAGATGGCAAAATACACAAGAGTTGTATCTGAAACACATGGCAAGGGTTTTCTGTCAAAATCAGTCTTTAGGGCAGGAGCGGGCTAGGGTAAGAGATATTCCGTGAAGGATTTGGAGCCTAGCTATGACTGTCTGCCTGGGAGGGGTTAAGATGCAGTCAGCCAGATAATATTTACAAAGTTCTCAGATATGTAATGTGTGAGATTTGATTCCGTTCAAAACATAATCCAGAATGACAGTGTCTCACCCTGCTTGGCTTGCCTTCAGGCTAACAGGGGAAGGAGAGAACCCAGGGTGACCTTTCAAGGTCCCCTACTTGATGGCACTCTCTGAATGTTAGCAACAGTCCCTGTGCTTGCCATCTGATGGGGTTCCATCGACACCCTAAGAAGCCACCGATGAGAAGGGTGACGCACCCTGCAGATCCTCTGGAATTTAACATACAGTCTGAAGTGTAGTCTTCCTGGGTTTCTGCCTGGTGGTAGAGTCGTGTTGGCCTGGGATGGGACCAAGGGCAGGGTAGTGGTCAGTGGAGGGACTGTGGTGTAAGGCAGACAGAGTCCCAGGCACCGTGTCTCCAAGTGATTTGCAAGATGACTGCGAATTATTCAGTGATGGAAGATGGCAGGAAGATGGTGGATGAAGAGATGTGAAAAAAATATATGGATAAATATAAGGATAAATATGTCTAGCTCACTTTAGAAAAGATTGAGTGTCTCTTCTCTGTATCCATCTCAGCTGACCACTGCCCTGCTCAATACCAAGATCAGAAGAACACCTTTCCATTAAGATCATCCGCATTTTAACAGATAATTGAGATCTGAAACAAAACATAATTTCTTAAAAACAAACCTTCAACACACTCACTATACCACATCTATACCCAACAAGAACAGGAAAAAAAAAAAAAAAACCAGCAGAGTTTGGAACTATTTACCCAGGCCATGGTAACTGCAAACCAATGCGGGATCCCTTTAAATATTTATTCATGATTCATTTTTCTACCATCATATGTAGTGAAATGCATTCCTTACCTGAGCAGACTTCTGGCTGGATATAAAACAGGGCAGGCTGCAAGCTCACTGCTCTCATCATGCTGATAAGAATCTGGCAAATGCAACAGAGAGAAACTCTAGTAAGCCTGAGGGAATTTTATTTTAAAAGAATGAAGCAATCATCCTAGAAAAAGTACTGCCAAAGAGAAAAAAATTTTTTAAATTAGAATGAAAGGGAAAAATAGGAACAACATAATCCATAGTGTCTGCAGAAAGAAAGTGTTTCCTTTACAGAGGTAGACGTGAAGGGATATAGAATATATATCTGCTCCGTGTGAATTTATTAAATGCAACTTTCTTCTTTTTTTCTCTTTCTTTTAGATAAAAAACCTCTTCATGAAATAAAACCCCAAAGTAAGTTATTTTTCCTCTTGCGGATATCATTTGTTCTCATATTTGCTGCTTTACTGTTATATTTGTTTAGAAGCCAAACAGAATTGCAGTTCCTACGAAAGATCCAGGGCTCTTGGGGGGAGGTTTCTTCTTGTTGGGTTTGGAGTCACGTATCAGAGGTTAAAATGGAAAAGAAATATGCACACCCCTCCCCTCCTTCAGATTAAATCTCTGCTTTGATTCTGTCCACTGGTAGCAGTCCATTTCTCTACAGATGTCATCTAGGACTCTTATTTCTGAGATTTATCTCATTAAAATTTATAAATATTTGTCAGTACAGGCTTTCACAAGAGCAACCTTGGACAGTAGCCTGATTACAGAACTTTCCATCTAGGAGTGGAAGGGGGCAGGCGCCTGAGAGATCAACCCTGAAATCCATGGCAACTGATTAGATTAAGAGCCACAGTGAAATAGCCAGGAATTGAACCTAATGGGGGGGGAGGGGTAGATGCTGGCTGGAGCTCTCTGTCTACTGGCTTGCTTCCTGGCGAAGACTCTGCCTTCCCTCCATCTTGGGCATCTACCAGATTTGGGGAAGGAGCACAGCTGGAATGATTGGCAGCTCCACCTTCAGCCTCACGGTGCTCAGACCTGGCTGAACTTGGGGGCCACCTGGAAGCCTTTTATAAATCCCAGTTCCTGGGTTGTCACCCCAGGGAAATCACATGAGAAGAGATTTAGAACCCAAGAATCCTCAGTTTTAAAAGCTCCCTAGGGGATTTCAATGTGAAGCTCAGATTGAGAACCAGTGTCTTAAAAAAATATTCTCAAAACTTAGATAAGCAACCACATGCATCAGAATCTTGGGATATGGTGGAAGCTGGTTAAATATGACCCTCAAAAAAATAGAACAAATTAATCTGAATCCCCGGTACAGGGTCAGGGAGAGCTCTTGAGAATCTACATTTTACTATGTTCCCCCAGTGACTCTCAGAAATATGTAAAGTATATCAGGGTGTCATATAGATGTCAAAGTCCACCTGGAAGGGCATCAGCAGTATAGCTCTTAGCAATAGGAGAGTTTGGTTTGTAAAGCTTGTGAAAGATGTTCTTGACTAGTATCTCCCATTTTAGTCTAAACCGAACAGCTTTTGATCTTTTAAATCCTAGGGTATTAAAATTCAAATAGCTTGGGAGACTTAACAGCTTTTATTAGCCACCTTCTTTGAAAGAATTAAGACCCCTGAAGATAGACAGAAATTGGTATCCAGGGAACAAGGGTCAGGAGGCATCAGAGAAAAAGATACACTAAAGCTGTGACGTTCCTATTTCAGATGTTGCTCCAGGCAGGCTTGAGATAGAAGGGTGCCATGACTTCCAGAGTCGGAGAACTCCGCCAAACAACAGAAACAAGCTTTCTTAATTTGTTTTCCCTAGCATCTGCTGCCCATGGGCAGCGGCTTTTAAGTCATGCATGGTGGATTTGGAACTCCATAGGAAGATAGACGATGTGGAACCCTGGTTGTGTGTTGTGTGTGTGTGTGTGTGCGTGCGCACATGTGGAGAGAGGGAGAAGGAGCAGGTCGATGAATATTTATCTGGTCAAGACCTCAGGGTTTCCCTGGAGTAAGTGGAATCCTTCACCAATGCCTCCTGATCATAGAGTGCCCCGCCCCCGCATCCCCTGGTCCCCATGTCAAGCACAAGCAAAATTATGGGTAGCCATGTGGCAGCCAGTATGTGTGTATGTTTTCAAAGATATTTTTATTTTATTTATTTCGTGGCTGTGCTGGGTCTTCGTTGCTGTGCACAGGTCTTCTCCAATTGCCCGTGAGCGGGGACTACTTTTTAGTTGTCCTGAGTGGGCTTCTCATTGCTGTGGCTTCTCTTGTGGCTAAAGGGCTTCAGTCATTGCAGCTCCTGGGCTCTCGCACACAGGCTCAGCAGTTGCCATGCACAGGCTGAGTTGCTCCGTGGCATATGGGATCTTCCCGGACCAGGGATTGAACCTGTGGCTCCTGCACTGGCCGGTGGCTTCTTTACCACTGAGCCACCAGGGAACCCAGCATGTGTATTTTTTAAAAATTAATTTCACGCTTAGTTTGTGAGTCCAGTGCTGTTCTAATTTGGTTACATCTGTACATCCAGCCATGAAACCCCCAGGAGCTATTTCTGGCCCTCAGGGACTTCCTGAATGAGTTTTTGCTTGGGGTTCTCACTCCTGTACACCGTGCTTAATTGGTGGATACTGCTGCAGACTCGCTTAAACTGTTTTAATTTGTGATTTTCTAAAAATAAAACCTTAACAGAATCAATGTGATTGCAGAAGGCTCCCAGAGGCACGCGATCAGGGTTCTGGAGGCTGCGTGGTTAGGAGTGCATCATACAGAGGCAGGCTGCAGTTTTGTTTGGTGAAAAGGGGGGCTTCGTCGAAGACTCCATGAATCATCACTGATGTAAAATCAAAGTCAATTATGAAGATAATTGAGAAACAACCTTTCCCTATATATAGCCGTGCACGTGATCCTCTGCAAGGCGGGGCGGGTGGAAGCCATCTCTCAGAGCCTCCCGCACAGATCCATGTGAGGCAGACTGAGGAACCGGCTCTGAGTCGTGGGGAGGTGTGAAAAGAAAGTGAAGTCTGAAGGTATCTGTTGGCAAATCATAATGACAAACTGGGGGAAATCTGTGCTCGGCATCGCTCATGAAAGCACTTATTGTAAATGAGATAATTTAATCAATTACGTTTCCTAATGTACTAAACCGAATGTTTCATTTTCTGCTTCTGCACATCTTAAATTATCTTCAGGTGCTTTATGAGATTTAATCATAGTTAATAGAAACTTCATTACCATCAAATGTGCTTTCAATAAATGTTGTGTAACAATGTCAGGAAGTGCAGTAAAATATAGTAGGTTCTGAATGGCAAACACGCACCCCCGGAGTCAGGCTGAGAAATGGTCACATGCATACAGTGAGACTCCTGGAGGCTTGGGAATGAGGCTTTGCTAAGAAGCTCCCCAAGGAGCAGCTGGTTCAGCAAGTTCACCTTAGGGATGAAAAGGAGTCAGGTACCCCCCTAGAAAACAGCTCAGAATGTATTCTTTCTCTATCTCCTTCCCACGTAGTTTGGTAACTAATAGAAACACACACTAAGCCCAAATCCCATTCCCTGGTCAATTACCTCCAGGATTTTGCCAGTTGAATGTCTCCCATTTACCCAGATCTCAGCTTTTTCAAAACTGAATGCGTCCTTCTCTGTCTCTGTTTTTAACCCAGGCCTCCTCCCATCTTCTCTCATTCAGTGAATGCTGTGCCTTCAACTCGGTAGGGTCCCACACCTGCACAGCCACCTAGACTGCTGTCTTTTTCCTCTCCTTTCTCCAGCTCAGTACTCAGTGAATCACCACCATCTAACCATTCTGCCACGCAGATAGATCAAGTTCACCAGCTCACTCCATTTTCTGTCTTCCATACCCCTCCCTCCATTCGGCATCTTTTTATTGAGTATCCCCCATGGGTGTGGACATGTTCTAGGTGGTGGAGAATCAGTATTGAGCCTGCCAGATACAGCTTCTGCTCCCATGAAGCCTGCAGATCTAGTGAGGGAGATGGAAAAAAAACACAGAAAATTATATATAGAAGGCTGGGTTCCATGGAGGTGGTGACAAGTGTCATTAAGAGAAATAAAGCAGAAGAGGCTCAGGTAGGGATGGAGGGAGTGTTGCTTTTTTTGTGTAAGCTGTTCAGAGAAGGTCTCTGCAGTAAAATCACCTTTAAGAAGACACCTGAAGAAAAACAAGGGAACAGACATTCTGGATATCTGGGAGGAGAATATCCAGGGCAAGGGAAGAGTGGGATGCCAAGGCTGTGTGATGGGAGGCTGCTGTGGTATCCAAGGAACAATTAGGCTAGGTATCTGAGCAGAGTGGCAAAGGAAAGAGGCATAATAGCTCAGGTCACAGAAGTGGGGCATGGGGGGAAAGTACCAAGTGTATTATAGGCCGTGGTAACGACTTTGACCTTTACTGTGAGTGAGATGGAAAGCTATTGAAGGTGTTTATTCATAGTAACATGACCTAATATTTTCAAAGATAAACTCTACCCACTGCATGGAATGTAAACATACAGGGAACCAGAGCAGAAACAAGGAGATCTGTTACAATGATCTGTTATAACAAGAGTCTATTCCAATAATCTAGGCTATTACAATATAACTTATATAATAACCTAGATTCAAGATCAGTGTGGCTTGGGCCAGATAGAGAACATTGGAAATTGTAGAAAAGGTCCATAATCTGGATATCTTTGGGAGGCAGAGTCAAAAGGAGTTGCCAATGCATTAGAGTATGAGAGAAAGAAAAGCATCAGGAATGATTCCAAAATTTGAGCTATGCAACCTGAGGGATGGGCTGGCCATTACTGATCTGGGGAGAACTTGGTTTAGCATATCTGGAGGGAGACTCAAGAGTTCAGTGTTATAAGTGCTACATTTAAGATACTTCTTAAACAGTCAGTTGAATATATGAGTCTGGAGGTCAGAGGAGAATCCTGGCAGTGACATAAATCTGGGGCTTGTCAGTGTCCAGAGGATATTTAAAACCAATAGGTTGAATGAGATCACTGGATAATGAGTGTGAACAGAGAACATATCTGAGGCCTCGGCCCTGAAAGATATCCACACTGAGATATAGGGCAGGTCAGAAGTTACTGCGCAGGAGACAAAAAAGTAACAGCCAGCGAGTGAGAGAAAAGCCAAGTAAAAGGAAAATGGTGTCCATACAAAAACTGAATATTCGGGACAGCTTTCTTCCTAACCCGGATTTCTACCATTGCTTCCTGTATCTGGAGTTGGCTGATGTCAGCTTATCTGATCTTTTAAAAAAACATCAATTCTGGTCACATCACTTCCATGTTTAAACCTTTACAGGAGCTGAACATTATTTTTAAGATAAAGTACAAGGTAACTACTGTCTATGGGATCTGGTCTCAGATGGCATTGTTTAGTCATATCAGCTTCTCTCAAGCTGCTTAATCATTAGGTATTTCCCTTTCTACCCTATCAACTTCCTATATTCTTCCACCAAACAAATCTTCTTAGTTTTCTGAACACCCTGGGCCCATTTGGGCATATAGTCCTTTATATGTTGTTATGTCTGCCAGAAAACTTTCCCTCCACCTAATCTTACTGTGTTGAATGAATCCTTCCTTCAGGCTTCGGCTTGGGTCTTGCCTCTGCAAAGCCCCTAAAGGCTGAGTTAGTTACACCTCTAACTGGCCGATTGTCAAGCAGTTTCCCTATTTCTATCCTGTATGTTCATTGCGTTTATCCCAGGCTGAATTCCGTCTCTGATAGACATCCTTCCGGTCATCTGGTAGACAGTATAGGGTCTGTTCACCCTTATGCTTGTGGCATTTACCACCCTCCCCACGTGGCACAGTGGTAAAGAACCTGCCTGCCAATGCAGGAGATGCACGAGACATGGTCTCAGTCCCTGGGTCGGGAAGATCCCCTGGAGGAGGGCATGGCAACCCACTCCAGTAATCTGGCCTGGAAGATCTCATGAACAGAGGAGCCTGCTGGGCCATAGTCCCTGGGGTCACAAGAGAGTCAGACACGACTTAGCGACTGAGCACGCACGCAGTAGTATGTATTAGATGTTCAATCCATACTTGTTATTATGGTCTTACATCTTCCCACTAACTCCTCACTGAGGCTTTTATTGTTAAGGTGAAAATAAAGACTTTGCTTTTATGTATTTATTTTAACTCATTCGTGTAGTAGATATTTATTGCACAATTATTCTGTATAAATAGTCTTGGCCCCGTGAAGCGTGAAGGAAACAATAAGAAATGTTTCTTTCCTACAACCTCAGTACAAAGTACAAGATGACAAGTGATTTGAGAAGAGGGGAAGTGAGGAGGCAGTATTTAATAATCATCTATTTGGTGCCCAGTGCTAGGTGACAGTCCAAATGGGAAGTTTCCCAGAACATTTCTATCAAAGAATGACCCCAATGTGTCCTTGTGTGTTGGTCGCTCAGTCATGTCTGACTCTTTGCGACTCCATGGATTGTAGCCCACCAGGCTCCTCTGTCCATGGAATTCTCCAGGCAGGAATCCTGAAGTGGGTTGCCATTTCCTTCTCCAGTGTGTCCTTACAGTCTAGAAATTAGGTATTTCTCGTCACCTTACTGACAGTCCACTCTACATCTTTTCCCCCAAGTACACTGCTTTCATCTATGGTGGAATAATGTGGATTCTGGGAATACACATTCTTGGGTTAGAGAACTCCTCAAAAGATGCAGAGTCCATACTAGCAGGTTGGACATTCTTTTTCATGCTGTATAGACTTGAATGGTACCTTGAACACACAGAACTATCTGCAACCTTGAACCATGCAGGCATGCTCACTCAGCCTCGCACTCATGTCTAACTCTTCATCACCCTATAGACTATAGCCTGCCAGGCTCCTCTGTCCATGGGATTTTCCAGGCAAGAATACTGGAGCAGGTTGCCATTTTCTCCTCCAGGGAATCTTCCTGACCCAGGATCAAACCCACATCTCCTGTGGCTCCTGCACTGGCAGGCAGATTCTTTACCACTGAGCCACCTGGGAAGCCCACATTGAACCATCAGTTCAGTTCAGTTCAGTCTCTCAGTCGTGTTCGACTCTTTGCAACTCGATGAATCGCAGCACGCCAGGCCTCCCTGTCCATCACCAACTCCTGGAGTTTACTCAAACTCATGTCCATCATGTCACTGATGCCATTCAGCCATCTCATCCTCTGTTGTCCCCTTCTCCTCCTGCCCCCAATCCCTCCCAGCATCAGGGTCTTTTCCAATGATTCAAATCTTTACATGATGTGGCCAAAGTATTGGAGTTTCAGCTTCAACATCAGTCCTTCCGATGAACACCCAGGACTGATCTCCTTTAGAATGGACTGGTCGGATATCCTTGCAGTCCAAGGGACTGTCAAGAGTCTTCTCCAGTACCACAGTTCAAAAGCATCAATTCTTCGATGCTCAGCTTTCTTTACAGTCCAACTCTCACATCAATACATGACCACTGTAAAAACCATAGCCTTGACTAGGTGGACCTTTGTTGGCAAAGTAATGTCTCTGCTTTTGAATATGCTATCTAGGTTGGTCATAACTTTCCTTCCAAGGAGTGTCTTTTAATTTCATGGCTACAATCACCATCTGCAGTGATTTTGGAGCCCCAAAAAATAGTCAGCCACTGTTTCCCCATCTATTTCCCATGAAGTGATGGGACCAGATGCCATGATCTTAGTTTTCTGAATGTTGAGCTTTAATATCTTTAAATTCTCAGCAGACTTCTAGGTCTTTAAACTAACATTAGGTGATTGGCATCAATGCTAATCTTCTAGCCATGCTTTACAGGATAATTTTTTTTCTATTTTACCCATCATTTTTCATCTCCTGCTGATTATTTTCCATCACATAAATATAGCATTTTCCCCAAATTGCATGACTTGTTTGTCCTTTAGAATCATTCCTACTGTGAATTAATTCAACCTGAGCATATGTGCAACATTTGTAATCTTCTTACTGCTTGCAATCTTTTTATTATCTAATTTTTATCCCATCGTAAGTGAATGCCTTTTCTTATGACCATTTTTAAGAATATCGTTGACCTTATTGGACATGATGAAGTTTCCTTCACTAAATACCCTGGAACTAAGCACAGCCACAGTGAATAAGTGATAGAATATAATGTTCTTCAGCATCAGAATAACTCAGGGTACTTGCTAAAAATGTGAATTCACAGGTCCCATCTCCCCACGTATTACTATATTCAAAGTTAGAACTTATATCCTGAATTCCCAGAGTAGAAAATGAAAGTGAAGTCATCTTCTCAAGGGCTGGATTTCAAATCCTGCTTTTTGAGTCTCTTTCTCATTTTACCTTGGTCTTCCTGATGGGGAAAAGGACAGTTCTTTTGCAATCCAAAGGCAGAATTACCGGATAAAATAGAGAACCCTTGGTTACATTTGAATTTCCCATCAGCAGTGAATACATTTTTGACATAAGCATGTCGCAAATATGGCATGAGAAATACTTCTCCTCAAGTTATACATTCTTGATCAGAAATTCAAATTTAATTCAAATTCAAATTTAATCATATTTGTAGTTGCTTAATCTGGCAACTTTACTGAAAAGAATAAAACATGTCTGAATGTGCATTCTCAAGAAACATTTTATTAAATAGATTATCTGTACTGTCAATCTCGGGAGAATGGTTAGAATTAAAACAAATATTGGAGGAGGGAGCCTTTCAGTAAAAGCAAAACGTCTGAACAACAACAAAAAAAAGAAGTCTACTGAAGTACAAAGTCTACTTGAAGAAAATGGATCTGGGCAGCCCTCATTGTGCTTTGTAGATACTGCTTTTTTTTTTTTTTTTTTAAGAAGTTGGGATTTGTGGCAGCTCTGCATTGTCAGATGATAGCTACCATTTTTTTTGGCAATAAAGTATTTCCTAGTTAAGGTATAGCCATTGTTTCATTTAGATATAATACTATTGCACACTTAACAGACTACAGTATAGTATAAACATAACTTCTATATGTCCCAGAAAACCAAGCAAGCTGTGCCTGTCTGTATTACGATATTTGCTCTTTGCAGTGGTCTGAAACTGAACCCATAATATCTTCGAGTGAGGTCTGTAATCAGATTCACCTAAAAAGTAGGGTCCGTGTTGTTCAGTTGCTACCAGGGAACCAGTGAAGTTGCTCCGTCATGTCTGACTCTTTGCGACCCCATGGACTGCAGCACGCCAGGCTTCCCTGTTCTTCACTATGTTCAGAGTTTGCTCAAACTCATGTCCACTGAGTCGGTGATGCCACCCAACCATCTCATCCTCTGTCACCCTATTCTCCTCCTGCCTTCAATCTTTCCCATCAGGGTCTTTTCCAGTGAGATGGCTCTTTGCATCAGGTGGCCAAAATAATGGAGCTTCAGGATCAGTCTTTCCAATAAATATTCAGGGTTGATTTCCTTTAAGATTGACTGGTTTGATCTCCTTGCTGTCCAAGGGACTCTCAAGAGTCTTCTCCAGCACCACAGTTTGAAAGCATCAATTTTTTGGTGCTCAGCCTTCTTTATGGTTCAGCTCTCATATCCATACATGACTATTAGAAAAACCATAGATTTGACTATACAGACCTTTGTCAGCCAAGTGATGTCTTTGCTCTTTAACACACTGCCTAGATTCGTAATAACTTTCCTTCCAAGGAGCAGGAGTCTTAATATCATGGCTGCCATCACCACCCACAGTGATTTTGGAGCCCAAGAAGATAAAGTCTGTCAGTGTTTCCGTTATTTCCCCATGTCAGTTCAGTTCAGTTCAGTTCAGTCGCTCAGTCATGTCCAACTCTTCGCAACCCCATGAATCGCAGCACACCAGGCCTCCCTGTCCATCACCAACTCCTGGAGTTCACTCAGACTCACGTCCATCAAGTCGGTGATGCCATCCAGCCATCTCATCCTCTGTTGTCCCCTTCTCCTCCTGCCCCCAGTCCCTCCCATCATCAGAGTCTTTTCCAATGAGTCAACTCTTCGCATGAGGTGGCCAAAGTACTGGAGCTTCAGCTTCAGCATCAGTCCTTCCAGGGAGTATTCAGGACTGATTTCCTTTAGGATGGACTGGTTGGATCTCCTTGCAGTCCAAGGGACTCTCAAGAGTCTTCTCCAACACCACAGTTCAAAAGCATCAATTCTTCGGCATGTAGTCCCCATCAAATGATGGGACCAGATGCCATGATCTTTGCTTTTTGAATGTTGAGTTTTAAGCCAGCTTTTTCACTCTTGTCTTTCACCTTCATCAAAAGGCTTTTTAGTTCCTCTTCACTTTCTGCCATAAGGGTGGTAGCATCTGTGTATCTGAGCTTATTGATATTTCTCCCTGAAATCTTGATTGCAGCTTGTGCTTTATCCTACCTGGCATTTCATATAATGTACTCTGTGTAGAAGTTAAATAAGCAGTGTGACAATATGCAGCCTTGGCATACTCCTTTCCCAGTTTGAACCAGTCCGTTGTTCCATGTCCAGTTCTGACTGTTGCTTCTTGACTGGCACAGGTTTCTCAGGAAGCAGGTAAGATGGCCTGGTATTCCAATCTCTAAGAATTTTCCACAGTTGGTTGTGATCCACACAGTCAAAGGCCTTAGTACAGCCAATGAAGCAGAAGTTGGAGGGTCCATATAGAGGATAAATGAGTGAAAACAGTTGAAAACTAGGTTGGGGCAGAGCAGAAAGTATCTTGAGCCATAAGGGAAGCCACTGTTAGAGTGAACTCTATGCCTACTCAAGAGTCATTGATAGGTTTTGAAGTGGCAGAACCAGAACTGTGTTTGGGGAGAGTAAGCCACGAGTTTAACAGTTCAGAATGAATAAAGACTGGGGCCTGGGTACCAGGGTAGATGAGGCTGTGCCATGTGGGTGCCTGCTATCGAAACTGAGATGTGAGAGGCACTGGGGATGTTTCAGGAAGGCGTGTGAGTCATTTGGGGAAGGGCTTGATGGGCAGAAAAGGAAAGGTGATTCTTCAGGCTCACGCCTGGTCTCTGATGATGTCATTACTAGAAAAGGGGAATTCAGGAAAATACTTGAAGAGATAAGAATGGTGACCTTATAAAACAGATGACAAGTTTGAGATGTTAGCACAACGCACAGTGGTGTGGTGGTTTTATCCACTGCACCAGAGGAAATATAGGATGAGGACTTCAGACAGGAGTGGAGGCAAAAGATCCTGATTTAAGACTGTTAGGCATCAAAGTAGTAGTTAGCACTGTCTGATGGAGTGGTTGTGAACAATCTTCAGGAGGAAACAGTGGTTTGGGCAAAAGTCAGAATTTAATAGCATAAAAGAGCAATGAAATGTATAGAAATAGTGAACAAGTTAAATCACGACAGAGCCTGGCAGTGGGCTGAGCCCATGTAAAAAGAAGTAAAGCATGTCTGTACATTCTGATAGGAATGATCTACAAGATATTGTACACAGTGGGGGGAAAAAAGCAATGTAGTAAAGGAAATCATATGGAAGTATAATAATGATTATATAACTTTTAGAGTGAGGATGGTAAAAAAAAAAAAAAAAATGGAAATTACAATTTGTTCCTGAAAGATCCCAAATAACTATCAACAGTGGTTACTTTTATTTTTTTTTTAATTTTGTGTATTTTTTTATTGAAGTATAATTCATTTACAATGTTGTGTTCATTTCAGGCATACAGCAAAGTGATTCACTTCTATATATATATGTGTCTATCTTTTGTTTTTCAGATTCTTTTCCCTTATAGGTTATTACAAAATATTAAGTATAGTTCCCTGTGCTATCCCATAGGTCCTTGTTGGTTATCTATTTTATATATAGTACTGTGTATTTGTTAATCCCAAACTCCTAATTTATCTCATCCCCTCCCTTTTCCCCTTTCATAACCATTAATTTGTTTTCTATGTCTATGGATCTATTTTTTATATAAGTTCATTTGTATCGTTTTTTCCATGTATGCAATATCATATATGTTGGCTTAGTTGAAGCCATATCTTTCTGGCTTAGTTGAAGGATGAATTTTTTTCTTAGTGTAGTGTAACTTTTTATAGTTCCTAAAGTACTTCCTCCTCCTGTGTGTGTTTTCTATTTATTCTTTTACTTCAACAGGGATAGAGGTTAACTGGTTAGGGAAATTATGATCAAGAAAGGTTTAATGTTTTAAAAATGTTTTTTATAATTCTTTTCAACAAAGAGCTTAGGATTTCATGGATATGAAAAGAGACTGCCTCTTTCAGAGATCTGTCAGGGAGTAAGTCAGGAGAGGGATTGGGGTAGAGGTGATGAGGGAGACCAGGCCGTGTTTGGAGGCAGAAGGCAAGGCAGAGGTGTGGAGGCAAAGTTGAAAGATGCGAGACCAAAAGGGAATAATGAATGAGGCCAGGTCCCTGCGGAGGCAGGAGAGGGCAGACCAGAGCCGGCCTGACACAGAGGAGGAGCAGCTGTTCCGGGAACAGGGAGAGGGAAAGGAAAGCACAGGACGGAGCAGAGGCGTTTTGAGTTGCGGGGGAGGGTGTGTGTGTGTTGGAGGGAAGGGGACTCACATGGAAAAGCGGGCAGTGAGAAGCAGAGGTGATGAAAAAAGTAAACGCAGTTCAGAGTAACTGTTGATGAAAAGTTGTTCTAGGTCATGGGACATGAATACAATAATTATTAGGCTGCAAAGAAGCCCAGGTGGGTTTGCAGAGCACTGGATTTTTGATGATACCCACCAGTCTGGTTGGTGGGCTCCTGCACCGGGGTAGTCAAGCCAGTGCAGGGAGGAGAGGTGCGGAGGCCATCCTGTGATGGTTAGACCACTGGGGAGTGAAGACAGATGGGTGTCCAAACCCTACCTTTGCCATTTTCTCATGAAGAAGCCTCTACCCTATCTGAACCTGTACCACCATCTGTAAAAGAAGAAATAGAATACTTCTACGGCAAATAGATTTGATTGTGAGCATGAGAATATGATCATACCTGCGGTTCTCAGAGAAGCAGGCACAAGCTTAGTGCTCCATTACTGGGTTACCCTTGCCATCAAGAGGTTTTGTTGGTGAAATTTTCAGCCTCCGTACAGTAAGTCCCCCACATACGAATGAGTTCTGTTCCAAGAGTACATCTGTAAGTCCACTCTGTTTGTAAGTCTGACAAAGTTAGCCTAGGTACCCAGCTAATACAATCGGCTATATAATACTCTACTGTCATAGGTTTATAATACTTTTCACACAAATAGTACATAAAAAACAAGCACAAAAAATAAAGAGAACTTTTTTTTTAAATCTTACAGTATAGTACCTTAGAAAGTACTAATACGTAATACAGTACAATAGCTAGCAAACGGGGCACATTTGCATCTTTAGACTTTCACACCTTGAAGGCTCATATGTAAGGGACTTAACTGTACGCTGGTGCTGAATTACATCTCAGAGACAGAGTTTTGGGTGAAATAGAAAGAAAAAGCTTCATTGCTTTGCCAGGCAAAGGGGGCCACAGTGAGCTAATGCCTTCAAGTCTGCATGCCCTGCCCTGGAGAGGGTAGTGAGGAGTTGTATAGTCATGGTTCAAAGAGGACGCGATCAGCTCATGGACATTCTTCTGACTGATGGTGAGGTGAGAAGGAAACAGCATCATCAGCTTAATGGTTCCAACTGGTCTGGGGCCTGTGTTCCTGTGGTTAGCAGTTTTCATCTGGTGGGGGCCTGCTTCCTACATGTCAAGTGTTAATCTGTATCTTTTAGGGAAAAGGTAGTTCGGTGATTCTGCCAGGTGGCAAATTCAGAGTCTAAATAGTTTTCAGTTCCCCAGCCCAGCAGCCATTGTTTGTTTTTACATCTTCACATTTCCCAATCGTTAACTTCTGAGTCAGCCTCTTAGTGCAGAAGACAAGGACACAGGGGCTTGTGTGCGGTTTCAGTATCAGGCAGTGCGACCAGGGCAGAGGTTCACAGCTGGATAGGCATTGAGCCGGAGTCGAGCTACCTTGGATTGAATCCCAGCTCTGCTACTTAACCGTCATGAGGCTTTGGGTGAGACAAGTGATTTTCTGGCCTCAGTTTCGATATTTAAATTGGCATCTTTTTACAAGTTTGTTGGAAGGATTAAAATGAGTTAATCAGTGTAAATAAAAGACTAGAACAGTGCCTGGCATACAGTAAGAGCTACTGAAGAATGTGCTGCTGTCATTGTTAATGACAACAAGGAGCATTTGGAGGGTGGCAAGGTGGAATTGGCTCAGAGGTTAAAGCGTTTACCCACAATGCAGGAGACCTGGATTTGATCCCTGGGTCGGGAAGATCCCCTGGAGAAGGAAATAGCAACCCACTCCAGTATTCTTGCCTGGAGAATCCCATGGACAGAGGACCCTGGTGGGCTATAGTCCACAGGGTCGCAAAGAGTTGGACACAGCTAAGCAACTTCACTCACTTCACTAAGGTGGAAAAACCGAGATGCTGACTGGTGACGGGACTGTGAGATTCCAGGCAATGCAAAGTATCATCAGAACTGCTCACCGTGGTTGCCCAGAGCTGACCACTTTAAAGTTATTTTCTGATGCTTTTTTCAAGGAATGTGGTTTCTCAATGACAAGTATGAACAGTCCGAACAATAACTTCTGTTATGTGCTAGCGTGCAGTTAAATGTTGTGGCACACCCCTCGGTGTCTACGGCCCTGTCTGTACCTCTGGGTCAGGATGAGGCGGGGCTGGGCTAGAGACTGCTGCTTCCTGGGAGTCCAGCGGAGCAGCTAATTCTTCTGTCTTCCATTCATGTTCTCTCTCTCAGCCTTCTCTTTGTGAAGCTCTGTTGTGTGAATTCCTTAAGGATTCACTGCCTTATACACATCAAGTCAAGTTGCTGAGTTTTTTCCTTCTAAAACAAGAGCAGTGGTCATTCTACAGTATCCAATAAGATAAAAAGAGAATACCATATGTTTTTCTTGACTTTTATAGTGCAGTAGAGTTGATTAACGACATTGTGATAGTTTCAGGTGTACAGCAAAGTGATTCAGTTATCCATAAACATGTATCTGTTCTTTTCAAATTCTTTTCTCATTTCGGTTGTTAACATGACTTTGAGCAGAGTTTCCTGTGCTGTACAGTAGGTCTTTGTTGGCCCGTTTTAAATCTAGCCACGTGTACATGTCAGTCCCAAATTCTCTAACTGTATGTTTTGAAAGGCATTTTGTTGTGCTCCTTTATTCATTTTGTGTAGCTATCTAATCCTATAAAATAGATTCTAATCTGATACTTAAACTCATAATATGGGAATTGAGCTAAATTTCCATAAATAAGTGGAGTTAATATGTCTTTCAAATGAGAGTCCTGTGAAGAGAGGAAGGCAAACTAAATAAACAGCCCTTAAATTTAGTCCTTGGGGTACATATGTCACTATGAATGACTAGGTATGATTATAATTCATAAGGACAGGAGCCTGTGAATACCTAGTCCTTGAACTCTGAAGTTCAAAAGTGCCGGGGTCCTGCCCCGGCTGATCCAGGGTATTCGAAGCGGGGACGGCGTCGGCGAGGGTCAGGATACAATAGCTTCAATTAGATATTAATTAAAGATATAAAGAGTAATAGAATAAGGATAGCTCAGTAGGAAAATTCAGTGGAGAAAAGAGGCTGAGTGGCTTGGTTTACGCGGGAGACCAATAAAACTTCAAGACAAGAAGTTTACACCACTTACGTAGGCCGCAGGCGTCCTTCCGTTCTCCCGAAGGAGAGGAGACACTGAGGCCTCCCCGGTCGGATCTTAGAAGCCCGGGCATAATTAGTAAGCATGGTGGGTTCCGCGCTCCAGATGGAGACTCAGCCAGAGTGAAAGAGAGAGAGACATGGGGAGACCAGTATTTCGAGAAACTGATCCCCATTCTTTATTTTCCATGGTCTACTTTTATACACTGAGATGTTATGCAAAAGTCACGTGGGGTCAGCAGTCCTGACTTTTATCAAAGTCAGGTGCTTCATACAAATGTATACAGAGGTCTTAGGGGTGTTACATCATCTTCTGGCCAGGGGGGCCTGCTGACAATTTATGACCCTCTCCTTGTGACAGTGGTCAGTCAACCAGGACACTTATTTCTCCAGGGGTGATTATTCTTAAAACAGACACCACCCAAATAAAGTTACATTCTTATAGGGTGAGGGTGTAGTGGGTTTTAGTTAGGGAAAGAATTTACTTAGCCTAAGGTCTAACGTGATTAATATCAAAGGTTAATACTTATTTCTTCTATATATTCATTAATGTGTGTAAGGGCAGGGGATGTGGAGACTTAGCAACAAACATTGGCTCAACAAATGAAAAACCCTTCACCAATACAGTTTCTAATCAGCCCACTATACTTATAGTTTTCTAACTTCTCTAAAGAACCTGTTTTTAGAAGGTTTAAAGCATCTCATGCCTCTCACAGTTGGAAGGCTGTGAGCAATCACATGTGGCTGGACAAGCCTGTCAGGCAGGCTAGAGAACCTTCAGAGGAGTTTGTAGGTTGAAACACTCCTATCACGCCCAGAAATTATTATTAACTGGAGCTCTAAGTTAATTCCTTCTCCAAAAGAGGTGGTGGGGGACAGCCCCCCGTAAAGTCAAAGGTGTAGGTGAGCACAAAGTAGTAAAGTAGGCAGGCTCTGGTTATGGGGATAGATGCTCAAGGATTTCCAGGGGGACTCCTGAGGCTTGATCTCGCCTTTGCGTATGTCGAGCCTCCTTCCTCATGACCTTTGCCATGGGCGGAGTACCTCACTCTGGCCCCCAACACAAAAGGATTTTGAAAAGTCACTTAGCCTTTCTCACCAGCTTTGACCAAAAATATAACTGCAGACTATTGTCAGGTCATGCTGGTTTTGAGAAACTCTAAAGGAGATTTCACAAGCTTCCTCAGAAATACAGCACAGTTGTTTTTTTCAACAACCCTCCTTGTAGAAAAGGTCATTTGAATATCTAACAGAGTCCCAATTGCTATAATAAAAGGCCAGGTCCTCCTTTTCAGCCCTTGTTAGAGTGGGTGACGAGCTGGTTACTAGCGTCATCATAAATGAAGGTTCACTGGGCACCTACTGTGAGCTTCTTTTTAGAACCACGCTTTATGCATTAAAGATCCCCACAAGCCACTTTATAGTTCTCTTTTCTCCAGGCCAAATGAACCCATAAACGTTCCTTTCCAGGGTCCTAGTTTCCAACTATTAATCTTTGCAGCCTTTCTCTGTAGATAGTTCCCACTCCTTCCAGCAATGAACAGATCCCTCTGTAGTTTCTGACTAATTTGCAATATAAGAGATTTCCCCATCGTTTTTATTTTTGTTTTCTTTATCCTATAGATCATGCACAATTTTTTATACCACATGTTGTGCCCTTCTGAACTTGACCTAAAGCTTTCACAGTGCTTGGAGAGAGGAAATGGGGATGGAAACCCTGGAAAGACATCAATCACACATTGATATGTATGACAGAAATCCAGAGGAAAAAAAAAAACACCCTCTGCCCACAAAGGCAGAATAGCCTGATCAAAGCTTTTTGTTCAGAATGAGTTGGAGGAAACAAACCAGCCCCAGATGTAAGAGTGAGCAGACAGATGTAAATGTGTGTGTGTGGCTGTAAGGAAAAGGCGGTCTCTGTGGCAGGGGTTCTACAGTCTCCCTCAGGCTAGTCTGAGTTCAGGGAGCAATCAACAGATAGCTGCACAGGATGACTCACACATTTCTGGGGGAAATGACAGAGAAGTGCTTGTGCCGAGTGTCAAGCAGGTAGGATGCCTTGGCATTCAGGTCATTACCCATCAACAGATCCAAAAAGAGTTCGAGGAGCCATAAGTGATGTCAGAGTTCAGAGAACCAGGGGTTGGCAGGGTTGGTGGACTAGCCAAGGCACAGTCCAGCTGGCTTGGAGGAGGGGGCCCTGCACTGACGGATGGGTAGACAGAGGTGGGAAGGGCCTAGATGCCTAGAGGGATGGGGGGTATATGACAAAGACCCATCCTTATAATCTGAAAGGGGCACAGGGCCTTTGGCTAGCAGGTGGAAGCAGTGACTTCTGATGTTCTTCCAATGAGAGCTGAGTGTGACCACATATGTACACGTGCACATGTGGAATGGTTCTTCGTGGCACCCCTCCAAGTGCCTATGTGCTCACAGACACAGACATCAAGCCTAAACCTCAGGTTCTCCTGGGGCCAGTCCTGGACACACATGAAAAGGGAATCAATTAGATTTGTAAGGACACAGGAATCTTTACAGGGAAACCTACTCTACTGTCCTGGAGAAAAAAGATTAGCAAATGGTAGGGCAGGGGGACGGAGAAGGCAATGGCACCCCACTCCAGTACTTTTGCCTAGAAAATCTCATGGACAGAGGAGCCTGGTGGGCTGCAGTCCATGGGGTCTCGAAGAGTCGGACGTGACTGAGAGACTTCACTTTCACTTTTCACTTTCATGCATTGGAGAAGGAAACGACAACCCACTCCAGTGTTCTTGCCTGGAGAATCCCAGGGACGGGGAAGCCTGGTGGGCTGCCATCTATGGGGTCGCACAGAGTCGGACACAACTGAAGTGACTTAGCAGCAGCAGCAGGGCAGGGGGAATAAAGGAAGAATAAGATGAAGTAAAAGCAGGTAAATAGAGAAGAGAAAAAGAGGAAGAAGAAGGAAGTGACTCAACTTTAGAAGACTGAGCTCTAAGGATGACTGATGAGGTCTTGAGGACTCGTGTCTGCATCTGTAGCTGCACTTGGATACCGGAGTCCCATCACAGCCTTGTCTTTCAGACAAGAAACAATGGAGAATATGGACCACATGTTAATTTTCACCCATATGTCTTCATTTCCACTGAGCAGTTGACCCGTCACAAGTGTATGTTGAATGATGAGATCATTAGATGTAGAAACATCAAATTGCCAGGACAGATTGTTCTTGTAAAATGAATCCCATGGACTTCTGAGTCTAGGTCAAACTGTCCCACCAGGTGCTAGGGTGAGCCTCCTAGGGAAGCAGTGATCCCTGTATGAGTCTCTCTCCCTTCTTTCCCTACCCTAGCCCCAAAGTCCCCATATTCATTTCTAAAAATTTTATAATTCAGTATTTATTAAGAGGTTATTAAGAGGTTCTGCACATATTCCTGGAAGAGCAAACACAATGAGCTATATCTGACGTTGATACCTTCATCTGAAGCTGGAGAGTCCTTTTCTAAAACAGAACTCATAACTTGAGAACGGAGAATTCTGGTTACCTGGGTAGCAAGAGGGTGGACGCCAGAAACAGCAAGATAGGAATCCAGGGGAACAAAGACAGCTTGTTCCTGCTACTGAGTTCTGTGTCAGGATTTCACGTCCAGTGATATCCATTTTCAGCAGAAGTACTTTCACGTTGGTCATCCTCTGGCTTCTGGCCCTTCCTATTTTAGTACCTGGGAAGCTAAAGATGTCTTTGTGTCTACTTTGCCAGCTCAGTGACAGAGCAGCTGCATTCAGGACCCTGCCAGGCTCTTTCTTTAGTTGCTGAGCAGGTGTATTCTCCCCAGATACACCTTTTAAGATGATGGTGCCATCCGTGAGCAGCGCCCAAGGACCTGGAGGGAAGAAGGGGGAAGGCTCACTAGGTCCAGTCCAGTTCTCTCCCTGCTCCTGGTGCCCTGGCTTGCCGTACCTGCTGTGTTTTGTGACTTCTCTCTTCTCTAATGATTCCCTCCAAGGAATTTAATTGAGTAGAGGGAGAGTGAGACTGAATGGGGTGATGACTCCCCTTCTTTCTCCCCACATGACCTATTTGGACACTGGAACTTTGGCGGTGGCATCAGGCTTCACCCTGTGGTTCTGGGGGGCTGGGGAAGACCACCACTGATACCCCACCATCCCTGGCCCTCTCCCATTTGGACCACCATGAAGTTGAACTAAAGCCTAGATCACACTGTTTCTCAACACCCCCCAGGTTGCTGTTATGAAAAGGGTCTGATCACCCTCTGACCTTTCCGATACTGTTCTTTGAGATGACTGTTTTTCTCCCCCATGAATTATTTTTATGTGTTGGCCGCCCTGTTACTGATCTGGTTCTGCTTGATTTCCTTGTTCCTGCTTTCATTTGGCGGCACCTTATTTTATAGTCCACTAACTTTGTTGAAAATAAATTTAGCCATGTGGTTAGTCTTCCTCACTTGATAACATAAGTAGCATACTAGGGTGCGGTGAGCACAGACTAAGTGCTGTGCAATTACAAGGTAAATATATGATAGGTTTGTTTTATCTGCTAAACCCAGCAGGGGTGACAGAGTAATTACTTTCGGACCTGTTTAGTATGCCTACCACATAATCTGTAAGGAGATCAGTTATGTAGTGAATACTTGCCACCTTCCACTGTTAACACACTTCAAGACTTACATGTTCTTGGGTAGATGTCATGCTGAATTGCACTAGCCATTCCAAGGCTCCTCAGGAATCAACCACACCCTGAGGACCTCTAGCCAAAGGGTTGGAAAGCAGCTACAGTGTTATCTTGGGGGATGGGGAGCCACCCACCATCTAAATTTCAAACTAACGCTTTTATTTTTGCTTTGCCCATGCATTCAATAGGATGGAGTAGGAGAGGTATGGGAGAAACAGCATGTGCCCTCTTAGAGACCAGTCCTCGTCCACAAAAACAAACTTCTAGAGTCAAGCATTCAGTTGGTGCCAGCAAACATTTACCATGGACATAAGAGTGCCTGGGACCGAGTGCTTTTCATATCTCACAACAGAAAGTCGCTCATAATGATTGTGAATACCCTGATGACTGTCAGCGTTCTGACGAACGTCAGCGTTCTGATGAACTGAGTGACTTGGGCCAAAGCTCAAGTTCATACTCCTGAGCTCTGGTCTCTTGACTCATAGACCATGCGTTACCTTATCACCCGAGAATGCTCTCTGTGAATGCATGCGCCCAGGCCATAGACAAGCAGAGCGGTTCACCCATATTTTGTCATTGTACGTGGGTCTCATGTCTTCCAACAAAAATAAAGTGTATATATATATATTAAAAAAAAAAACTTTGCAGGGCAATAAGATTTCCTAAAACAAGCAAATTAAGCAGTTGCCTGTTTTTCCTTGAAAACTCTTATATTCTTTGCAAAATTGCTTCTGTTGCAGATTCCATTATGTGGTAAGCTACCTTAATGCAGTTAAGTTATTTAACTAGCATCCCTTTGGTTTATACAAGGTCTTCTAGAAGCTGATTATTGTTGGAGAGTCAACTCGCGACTAGCCACATCTGTCATGTTGCCTGATCCGTAGCTCCAAAAATTCCAAGAGTGTTTCATTCTGTGTCCTGGGGTGGCTTTTTGGCACTGTGCCCATGTTGGCCATTGAGGATTGCTTTTGTGTCTTTCAGGCATTGAGAATGCCAGTGACATCGCTTTGTACTCAGGCTTGGGTGCTGCGGTTGTGGCTGTTGCAGTCCTGGTCATCGGCATCACCCTGTACAGACGCAGCCAGAGTGACTATGGTGTGGACATCATCGACTCTTCTGCATTGACAGGTGGCTTCCAGACCTTCAACTTCAAAACAGTCCGTCAAGGTCAGCGGCGTAGGGCCCCCAACAGCGCGTCCTCAGGACCGTAGACTACACTCACGCAGGACCCTCGTGCTCTTTGGTCCTGTGTGAGGGTGGCTCTTGGCACTGGGAGCCGCTCCAAAATTGTCTTCACACCTTAGGACGCCAGGTTTGATGCAGGAGTCTGTCTGAGTTCTTGGCTGCCCTGAGGACCAATGGGTCTCAATTACCTGTTGTTGCTTAGTCACTCAGTCATGTCTGTTTTGCGACCCTGTAGACTGTACCCCACCAGGCTCCTCTGTCCATGAGATTTCCCAGGCAAGAATACTGGAGTGGGTTAACATTTCCTTCTCTAGGGGATCTTTCCAAGCCAGGGATTGAACCTGAGTCTCCTGCACTGCAGGCAAATGCTTTACCACTGAGTCACCCGGGAAGCTCCTCGATTTACCATTACCCACATTTTAAATATGGCGTGTCCATCTTTGATATGTAGTCAGTGCCTCAGGTCACCCAACTTTCTATTTTAACCAGCCTGCTTTGGGAATGTATGTTTAGTTAACTAAAATATTGATTATTCAAAGCTACAAACCAATGACTCTAACAGGCATATTTATTACACTATTTATTAGATGGAGTTATTTTATTCAGTGGAGTTATTTCTATTTTAAATAAGTAAAAGGATTTTAGAGGATGTATGATGGGCTAGTTAACCAGAGAAAAAATGAAATTCTCAGCCTAAATGACTCTCTGCCTTTGCCACCTTGAAGCAGTCTTCTGTTGGAAGGGAAGGAAAATTTATCATGTCAAACAATAGCAGTATTTCATTTTGAAAACAGAAGAGTCATTTGATTTTCTTCTACCAACTAACTCTGTTCCTGATTGGGAGACAGAGATGAGACATAAATGGCTTTTATTTTAGAAAAAATGGAACCGTCTCATTTCCATAGATGAAGTTTTCTACTTTGACCCTTGTGATCAATATTGTCACTTTTATTTCTGTTTATTGCTTGTGAGTAACACCTACAGTACAGGAATCTTACTGCTTGGCAGTGATGGAGTAGGGATAGGATGGTGCAGTGGAAAGCCAAGCAGGCTAGGATGGGGAGATGGTGGGAGACACAAGCGACTTGACTGCTTACCACTCACTTCTGACACCTGGCGGCTCAGATGGTAAAGAATCTACCTTCTATGTGGGGGACCCGGTTTCCATCCCTGGGTTGGGAAGATCCCCTGGAGAAGGGCATAGCAACCCACTCCAGTATTCTTGCCTGGGGAATCTCACGGACAGAGGAGCCTGGGGGGCTACAGTGAATGGGGTCCCAAGAGTCGGATACGACTGAGCAACTAACACTTTGACGTTCTGGCACCTTGGCTTCTGGTCTAAGTCTGGTTGATCTCAGATAAAAACATGTCACCTCAATGTACTAAGCTTATGTGACTTAGTACATGTGACTTATTTTGGCTGTGCTGGGTCTTCACTGCTGTGTGCAGACTTCTCTTCTAGTTGTGGCAAGTGGGGCTACTCTAAAGTCGTGGTGACCAAGCTTCTCACTGCGGTGGCTTCTCTTGTGGCAGAGCATGGGCTCTAGGGTCTTCCAGCTTCAGTAACTGCAGCACCCGGGCTCTAGAGCACAGACTCAATAGTTACGGCGCACAGGCTTAATTGTTCTACAACATGTGGGATTTTCCCAGACCAGGGATCAGACTCCTGTCTCCTGCATTGGCAGGCAGATTCTTTACCACTGAGCCACCAGGGAAGTTCAGTATATATGATTTAATTAGAAGTATATCCAGTGAACTAGTGGCTCAGACGATAAAGTGTCTGCCTGCAGTGCAGGAGACCCGGGTTCGATCCCTGGGTTGGGAAGATCCCCTGGAGAAGGAATGGCAACCCTCTCCAGTACTCTTGCCTGGAAAATTCCGTGGACTAAGGAGCCTGGTAGGCTATAGTCCATGGGGTCGCAAAGAGTCAGACACAACTGAGCGACTTCACTTCATCCAAGGAACTAGTCTTGCGACTGTGTAAGAAACTAAAATTATATCTCCATCAAATCATAAGATATCACTGTCTCAGACCTTACCAGTGAAAAACAGAATACACAGTAGTGTGGGTGGCAGCTTTGTGTGTAAATTCAGAGGCTCTGAAGTCAGATTTGAATCCAAAATTGCTGTAAAACCTAGTAAATCAGTTATTCTGTCTGTCTCAATTTTTCCAGCTGTAAAATGGACATACTAACATCTATCTCAGGGGGGCCTTGTGAGGGTGAAACAGCCTGGAATAACCTGGCTTATAATACCTTGGCTTAAGGTACTCAGTCAATGTAGAGCACATCCTTCTAGAAGCTGGCTGTCTCCTCATACCTTGACAGAGGACACCAGTGAGTTCCGCAGAGCAGCAGGTGGTGGGTGAGAGGGGCGGTTCCCTGATCTGAACATCTGGGGAAGGCTGACTTGGATAAGCTGATACATCTTATTACCATGAGGCATCTCAGAATGTAGGAAACTTATATTCTGACTCTCTCAGAGAGTATGTAGCCCTTCCAAACTTTATTTTTACCATTTTCTTTAACCAAGAACTCACAAAACTAGTGATACCAACAGAAGCCCCTTATCCAAATTCTACTCTCCCCTGCATTCACGGTGAGGCTATGCCTTACATGGGTGCTCTGTTGTCTTCATGACATCCCTTCTTGAGCAAATATGATTGGAGCCCCAGCAGGGTGAACAGTGAGATTTAATAGAATGTCATAGAGTAGACCAGGGCCTTGAAAAGGACATCCAAAGAGAAACTTGCGGTCACTGGGGAATTATCTTCAGTCAGACTTAAATCAAGTTGGCCACCAACTTTATATGTGATTTTGTGTGTATTTTTCATATATATACACATACACAAACATACACATATGTATGTGTGTATAGTGATGGGCAATTAAGACTTAAGTCTAACTCTAGGAAATGTTTTTGCTTCTTGACTTTACGTAAGATAGCAGGGTCTTCTAACAGTAGCCAGAAATTAAACGTTAGAAGGTGAGGGCGTGAGAGAAAACAGCCATGAGACCAAGAGAGATGCTTTTTCAGGCACCAGTGGAAACCCCTGCTCCAAACTTTTCAGATGTGAGATGGTTCTTCCATCCTGCTTCTTGCTTCATAACCCAGAGTAAGACTGGTATCTGTAAAGTTTAGTGCAGTTCTGTTAAAAAGCTCAGCTCCTTATAATATAAAAAGATCCTCAAACATGGAAAAATGCCTCATCAAGGTGCTTTTACATCTATAAGGTATTTCATCTCATTTTGAACCTGCTCCTCTGTGATTTGGGATTCTTAGAGCGTCAGAACAAAGAGGTGGGAAAAGTCAGGGTTATAGATTTCCTGCTGGTGTTGTTACAAATTATGAAAATGGAAAAACAATAGAAGCTAATAGGATATGGTCTGAAATTGCAACATTTTCCAAAATATCACATGCGAAACATTTTTGTCAGGCCCCAAAGGAAAATGGTTTAATGTGTTTTGGGTTTCAATTTGAGATGTCACATTGATGGACTGATATGGGCAGGAAGTTTGGAACTGAGGGTTATTTTGTTGTTTACTAATAAATGAGATTACTTCATCACAAGAAAATATCACAGCATTTCTTTTTAATATTTGGGCATAGAAAAAAAATGGTTATGTCCCAGCCGATGAGAAAGTCCAATTTCTCATGTTTTTGTAAGGATTATTTTTCTCCATTTGTTTTGAGTCAGAAAGAAACCATTCTCAGCTGCTCCCCTTGTGGAAGCTGGGATCCTCTGTGCCTCTCAGAGTGACATTCGTGTTATCAGAGTGAATTGGCTGCTCAGACATGGAGCAGCTCGTGAAGCCCCCTGACCCTTTTGCTCTGAGGACACATTTCCTCCCCCAGAAACTGCCCAGAATTCCAGGGGAGACGTGTTGGCACCCACGCCACCTCGGTTATAAACAGCACCACCTCGTCACCATGCTGTGTCATCTCTTTGCCATTTAAACTGAACAGATGTTATTTTTGCTCCAAACTGGATTGCAAAACATCTTTCTTTCCTCTTTTATTTTTTTAGAAGCTCCTCTTTGCCAATTAAAATAATCCCGTAAACAATCATACCTGAGTAAGTTGCCTGGTGGAGTGCCAGAAATAATTGTTTTGAAAGGATAGCACATAAAGAGCTCGAGAAAAGGATGAGTTAGATCGGCACCATTCAGGAAATTGACTGCAAAAGCCAGAGCTCCTGATTCCGAGGCTCTGGACACTATTGATCAGCCTGTTAGAGACACTTTAGATGCCCAGGGCGGGTCTGAGGGGTCAGCCGTGACCCGGGCGGCTGGTGAGCATGTGCAGCGTAGTTTGTAGAAGCATGTGAAGGAGTAACTATGGTGCTTTACAGCTTCTGAGTGACAGATCCATCTTCTCTGACCAGGTAACTCCCTGCTCTTGAACCCCTCCATGCAACCGGACCTGACAGTGAGCCGAACGTACAGTGGGCCCATCTGTCTACAGGACCCCCTGGACAAGGAGCTCATGACGGAGTCCTCACTCTTTAACCCTTTGTCGGACATCAAAGTCAAAGTGCAGAGCTCGTTCATGGTCTCCCTGGGAGTGTCCGAGCGAGCCGAGTACCACGGCAAGAATCATTCTGGGACTTTCCCCCACGGAAATAACCGCAGCTTCACGACAGTGCATGCCAGAAATAAGACGCCCTACATCCAGAACTTGTCATCACTCCCTACACGGACCGAGCTGAGGACCACGGGTGTCTTTGGCCATTTGGGAGGACGCTTAGTAATGCCAAATACAGGTGGGTGGTAAGTGTGCGTTTGTGTATCTTCTAGCGTTTGTTTGAATGTATTATATTTACATGTTGATGTCCCGTAAGGTCCATTTTTAAGATCTTGACTCTTCCGGTGTCAGAGTGAACACCACCATAGCTCCGGAAGTTGCCTTGATTTACACGGCAAGCCAGAAGCAGTGCTGACATTACACTTTGCCGTCTGCCTCTCAGCATGGACCATACACTCCATCAGATGCCCTGTTAGGGCTGACAGCCATGCTGGCTCAGAAGTTTTGGGTGGTCCCTAGAGTTTAAGCCCCTTGAAATATATTTCCTAGAACACGGTCAGGAAGCACTGAAAACATTCTTTGATATGACTGCCAAATACCGTGTTTATAGTGAAGCGTGGTTTACAGACAAGTTGATAGATGAGTGAAATGACACCCGAACTTCCTCAGTAACTGACCTGATGAATAATCAGCGTCCATCACCCCTGCTATCATGTTGCTTTATGATGAGCAGTGATGAGGGTTCCTTTTGGGGTTGCTGTTCTGAATTCAAGCTCGGATCCTTGGCTATGTAGTTCAAGACTGCCTAAGAGTGTTTTCTTCCTTTTGGTTGGAAGATTTTCATGTTGTTTTGACGTGTACAGCCCAGATAACTTTGACTCTACCTATGCATTAGTCTTCAGAGCTGCCATCTAAGATGTGGGATGGAGGAAGAGAGCAATCCCCAACACCACCCACCC
>NW_011494677.1:3075574-3110280 GCF_000754665.1 Bison bison bison | reverse complement strand
CACCCCACCCCTGGCCCACTATCTGAGCAACGAGATTTAGGGAGTACTCTAAATCATCGCTGTTGGCTGAGAGGAAAGGGAAAATGCCAGATCTGCCATTGTTGTTAAAGATCTGGATAGCATTGAGCTGGGACGCGGGCCTTAGCAGATTTCTCTGTAGGGTAGAACAAACCCACCTGAAATATCAAGCATTTTATCTTGTACAGTGAATTCTGTAGTTGGACTAGTCAGACGCTACTGTTCTACTGCCTGACCTTCTAAGTAGATTAGTGACTTGTGCCTGCGTTTGTTCCAAGTTGATGATTGGTTTCCCTATATCCTTTGGTTCATTAAAAACTTAATTTCAAGGAAACAGCCCTCCAATGCAGACCCAATAATGATGTTGTATTCTAAATTTCCAATTCTCTAAATCTTCCTCCATGAGTAGGACGTGGTAAGAATCTTTTCACACATGTAGGATGCCCTCCTCCTGGTGAGATAGGACGGATAGGAGGTCCATGGTAGGGAGCAGGTGGCCGTATTTACCAGGTACCCTTCTTCTTGTTTACTTCCCTGGTGGCTCAGACATCAAGGAGTTTGCCTCCAATGTGGGAGACCCGGGTTCGATCCCCGGATTGGGAAGATCCCCTGGAGGAGGAAATGGTTACCCACTCCAGTATTAGTGCCTGGAAAAATCCCATGGATGGAGGAGACTGGCAGGCGACATTCCATGGGCTCGCGAAGAGTCACACAAGACTGAGCGGCTTCACTTCTTGTTTAGTTGCTGAGTCATGTCCGACTCTTCTGTGACCCCTTAGAAAAAGAATCTGTGATTGGAAACGTAGGATCTAGAAAAGGTAAAGATGCAGAACCTACCCTTTTGAAGAGAAGAGTATGTATACACATCAGAATTATGAGTTTGCGTATTGAGTTCTTGTACCTTTGTATTATTTCCACTTTCCTACCTAGTGGCTGGCACTTAGGTGGCTCTCAGTAGTTGCTGGTTGAATAGACTGGTCCCGTCCTCGTCTGTGTGTGTAGGAAGGGAGTGCCGGGATCCATCCATTTATCACCTATATTTGTTCAATGTTCATCATAGAACGGGAAATGAAATCATGACGACAGACTTTTTTCTTGCTTCCCTTCTGACTTGAGAAGCATTTAGGTTGACAACCCAAAGTTCCAGTAGCGTTATCTATGATTCCCAAACAACTCTGTGAAGGGGCGTTTTCAGAGCTCTGCACGAGAAGCCCTAGACCAGACTGAAGCTGTTCATTGGGAATGAATTTGAGAAAAAAATAAGTGCAGGGAATTGAAACATATGCTCTGTTATTTGCAGAACATAAATGTAAAATATGCCCTGGGGAGCTAAAGTATAAAGAAGAGAGGCTTGGAAATTAAATTGTTCCCATGCTATCCATCCCAAATTACTGTGGGGTGCCTGGCAGTGGTTTGTGAGAAAGGTTGGCAGCAGTCCCCACACTCTAAAAATCATTTATTATGCAAAATAGGAACCAAAAAACTCAGGTGGTTCTGTTGTCCTATCAAATAAAAGGCTGTCAGGATAGGTGGAGTTTGGGGGAGAGTATATCCTTTAATCAGAAATAATGTGTTGAATGACGTGTTGGATACATCTTTAGGGGACCACAAGTGTGAAGAGTTCCTACAGAGCCTTCATTCTTCATAAAATATAACTTGCCACCAGCACCATCAGCTCCCACGACCTCTGGTGTTCGACTATCTTCAGTTTCCACCTACAATTTAGATAATAAGTGGGGGAGGGAAGTATGTTTAAAGGATCATCATACAACTTCTGATTGAAGGAAAGACGGGATCGTTTAAAGCTCCAGTGATCCTACACATTCAGATTGAATTTCGGTGTATTATGAATAATGTTTCAATCTACACACAAGGAATTAAGCTGACTTGAAAGGAATGCGATATGATCTGCTCTGCAAACAGCCCTTCCTCAAAAGTCCATATGCATATTTATTCTGACTGTCAGGCCCTGATGATCTGCAGAAGACTGCATGTCTCAAAGCCTGGCTGTTTTTTATTTTTATTTTTTATTTTATTTTTACTGAAAGTTTTCAATTCTGTTCATTCATTCATATATTCATGATTTATTTTCTGAGAGCTTACTCTCTGCCAGGCATTGGGCCACATGTTACAGATGTAATAAACCCTTCGCTTCAGTTCAGTTCAGTCACTCAGTCGTGTCCGACTCTTTGTGACCCCATGAATCGCAGCACGCCAGGCCTCCCTGTCCATCACCAACTCCTGGAGTTCGCTCAGACTCACATCCATCGAGTCAGTGATGCCATCCAACCATCTCATCCTCTGTCGTCCCCTTCTCCTCCTGCCCCCAATCCCTCCCAGCATCAGAGTCTTTTCCAATGAGTCAACTCTTCGCATGAGGTGGCCAAAGTACTGGAGTTTCAGCTTTAGCATCAAAGAAATCCCAGGGCTGATCTCCTTCAGAATGGACTGGTTGGATCTCCTTGCAGTCCAAGGGACTCTCAAGAGTCTTCTCCAACACCACAGTTCAAAAGCATCAATTCTTCGGCGCTCAGCCTTCTTCACAGTCCAACTCTCACATCCATACATGACCACTGGAAAAATCATAGCCTTGACTAGATGGACCTTTGTTGGCAAAGTAATGTCTCTGCTTTTGAATATGCTATCTAGGTTGGTCATAACTTTCCTTCCAAGGAGTAAACGTCTTTTAATTTCATGGCTGCAGTCACCATCCACAGTGATTTTGGAGTGCTTTTTTTAAAAAAAAAAACACACTGTATGATTTTATTTGAAAATTTAGAAAAGACAAACTAATCAACATGTCAGAAAGCAAATAAATGATCGTCTGGGTTGGTGATCGAACTGACTACTGAAGGGTGCAAGGGGGCTTTCTGCGGCAGTGGAAATATTCTATCTTGACCGTGATGGTAACATGAGCATATGCACTTGCCCCAAAACTCGTTAATTTGTATAACTTAGGCGTGTGAATTATACCTCAATCAGGGAATAGAGAAAAATGTGAAATGGGAGCACAACACAGCTCTTTTGGGTTAATTGCTCAGATGGCATTATTTCTTATGGTGACACTCTGTGCTCTGTCTCTAAATAAGGTCTAAATGTCTCTTATCATCATAGTCTAAAACAGAGGCAACAGAGAGAAGTGTGATGGCAAACTAACAATACAGAATGTCTAGGGTTGACATTTACACACACTGAATATCACACGTATAATTTCTGCTCCCCAGCAGGGAAGGATGTAATGGAGCCCACTTCATTTGGCAGCTACATTTAAGGAAGGATGGGCAATTAAAGGAGAAAACTGATCAGAGGCCACCGAGTATGGCAATTACTGTTCTCCTACTGTTGACATTAGGGTCTGGAATATAAATAGATACCCTAGCTGAAAAGCTGTGAGCAAGATTTAAATGGGCCTCATTTTTAGTGAAAGACACTGATGATAACTAGCGTGTTACTGAATAATGTTCGTAAATGTGAACCACACAACTTGTTTTGCCATGAGTCTTCCATTCCTCGATCCTATAGCAGTGCACAGGAACACGGAAGGATATCAGTAAAGTCTGCCATCTCTAGATGTAAATTTATCAGCAGCAGCCTGAAAGCTTCCTGTGTAATTACATTAGCTCTAATGAAAGGACAAAAGGTGAGTGCTGCATTATTCAAAGGATACCCTGAGATTTTACTTTGTCAAGATCTTAACTGTGTCTCTATTTCATTTCTTTTTATAAGCAAGAAGCTACATTAAAGAGACTCTCTGCCCTCTCTAGACTCTTCCCTTTTGGCCAAACTGAAATAGTGACTTCATAGCATTCAGGAGAAAAGAGAGGAATTTCCCAGAGTGGTATGAGGTGCCTTCCTGTGCCCACCCCACCTGAGTTTTCTTTCAATTTGACATTGATATGAATACAGCTAAGTTATCTTTAGCCTTAATCTTTTCTAGCATCTGTTTGGAAATACGGAGCCAAATAGTAGCTACACAGAATCTTCAGTTCCTAAGCTTATTCACAGGTTTTCCCTCCTTCAGTTCTCTTGATAAAACACACTCCTCCATCAGTCACCTCCCTAAACTGACTTTAAGATGCACCCTTTAGAAGACAGTTACACACCAGGCTCCAGCAAAAATGTTAAATGTCTCACTCATCATCCTAGATACCTTTTCAGGAAATGAGTGGATAGAAAGAAACCAGAGAAATACCTTTTAAATTTTAGAGCTGACTAACTGATACATGAAGAATTGATGCTTTTGAACTGTGGTGTTGGAGAAGACTCTTAAGAGTCTCTTGGGCTGCAAGGAGATCCCACCAGTCCATCCTAAAGGAGACCAGTCCTGGGTGTTCTTTGGAAGGACTGATGTTGAAGCTGAAATTCCAGTACTTTGGCCACCTCATGCGAAGAGTTGACTCATTGGAAGAGACCCTGATGCTGGGAGGGATTGAGGGCAGGAGGAGAAGGGGACGACAGGATGAGATGGCTGGATGGCATCACCGACTAGATGTTACGTGAGTTTGAGTGAACTCTGGGAGTTGGTGATGGGCAGGGAGGCCTGGCGTACTGCGGTTCATGGGGTCGCAAAGAGTCGGACACAACTGAGTGACTGAACTGAACTGAACTGATACACTGAAATTCTTAATCTCAGATACATATGATAGTGCTGGGTGTCAGGATACCTAATCTTATAAGAGAGTTTTTACAATGCCAGGAAGGCTTTAATTTTTGAAATTTCTATTTATTGACGTATAGTTGACTTACAGTGTTCGTGTTAAGTTCTGCTGAATAGCAAAGTGATTCCTTTGTGTCATACACACATGCATTCTTTTTCATTATGGCTTAGCCCAGCATATTGAAGGTAGTTCCCTGTTCTATACAGTAGGACCTTGTTACTTATCCATTCTATATACAGTAGTTTGCATTTGTTAATCCCAAATTGTCCTTCCCTGCCCCATTCCCCCTTAGCAACCGCAAGTCTGTCCTCTATGTCTGTAAGTCTGTCTGTTTTGTGCCATGTATTAGCTCCCACGTATAAGTGATATCATATGTTTCTCTTTCTCTCACTTTTCTTGGTAATCTCTAGATCCATACATATTGCTGCAAATGCCACTATTTCATTTTTTATGGCTAATATTCTAGTGTGTGTATACACACACACACATCTTCTTTATCCATTCATCTATTGATGGGCACTTGGGTTGTTTCCATGTCTTGGCTGTTGTAAATAGTGCTGCTGAGAACATAGGAGTGCAGGTATCTTTTTGAATTACAGTTGTCTCTGGACATATGCCTGGGAGTGAGATTGCTAGATTTTATGATAACTCTTTTTAATTTTCTGAGGCACCTCCATACTATTGTCCATAATAGCTGTACCAATTTACATTAGAAAGACTTTAAGTAAAAATCTGAGTATACACTTGAATGATATGCCCTTCTATATGTCACTGAAGGAAACAATATCTTGTTATTATTTTGCACTTTGTGAAACTCCTATAAATTGCTGTGAGGTGGTCCATCTTTGAGAGCATCTGTAAGTTATTCAGCTGAGGTGCTTCTGGATAACTGGAGAATCTACAAATAACTTCTTGGCTTTTTCTGTTTCAGGGGTGAGTTTACTGATACCACATGGAGCCATCCCAGAGGAGAATTCCTGGGAAATTTACATGTCCATCAACCAAGGTGAACCCAGGTAAGAGACAGAGAAGGATGGCATATTAATGAGATCTTGAGTATGAAGTGGAACTTCTGCAGAAAATCTGAAGTTATGAAGATAATGTGACATAGAGGTATGTGAGTGAGAGTGTAAGCTACTTGGACTGTAAAGAGGAAAAAAGCAATTGCAAACTTGTTGGCTTTCCGTTTGTAGTGCTAACCCAAGTCACCAACATCTAGATAGCAGACACCAAAACCAGTATATCAGTAGCTGTGCTAAGTCACTTCAGTCGTGTCTGACTCTTTTGTGACCCCATGGACTGTAGCCCATCAGGCTCCTCTGTCCATGGGTTCTCCAGGCAAGAATACTGGAGTGGGTTGCTATTCCCTCCTCCCAGGGGATCTTCCCGACCCATGGATCTAACCTGTGTCTCTAAGGTCTCCTGCACTGGCAGGCAGGTTCTTTACCAATAGCACCACCATCAGTAGGGTTTCTTGACAAAGAGTCACTGTCTCACAGAAGCCTCCTCTCAAAAGAAAAACATATCCTCCTGGGGGTACTCTTTGGTTTTTACACATTATGAAAAATTCAGAGAATAACTGCCTTGTGACCTTTTAGTATCAACAGAACACCTGCCCTATAGCCGAGAGACAATTTCTTAAGCAATTTTTCTCAAAGAAAAAAATAGTCTACACTTCAGTAGCTTTCAGATCTGACAAATTTCAGCAGCATTAAATTCAATTACGTGAACAAATACAAATCTTGCCTCATACTTTTTTAATGAAAGTAGCTGGTTATTTTGCTAGTTCAACTATGGCATTTCCAGAAATGTTGCCTTCCTCCACCTAAGATAAACCAAACTCCTCTTTAGAAAGCAATTTCTCTTATCAGCTAGATCTATATACCTCTGGCATTTTCAGTCATAACATCTTGGTTAGTTTAGAATAGATTTTGTTGTTAGCAAAAAAAAAAAAAAAAATACACACACACATGAAAGAAAAACAGAGAAACAGATGGTTTGAACAGACTTTGATAGCTATCTCCACAATAGGATTTGTTTGTACCCAGTGGTTTTCACTTTCTGCTCTATGGGATTTGAGAAAAATGGAAGAAAAGGCTCTGCTAGTTGGCTGTTGGGGAGGAATTGCTTGTAAGCTATGTTGGGCTCTTGTGTTATCTGCTCAGTTCTGTAGACTGATGTCCTTTAGTTGGGCACCTGAAAACATTCCAGTATTGAAGTATCTGCACTTGGCAAAAGGGAAACCAAGAAGCAGAAGTTTTATTCAAAAATCTCAACTAAGCAGACCTAAGAACAGACTTCTCTGGAATAGTCACCTTGTTTTTGTCTCTTTGGATGGATTTATTGAAGCAACTCTACCTGTTCAAAATTGAGGTCATGGTCAATTACACATAAGTGTCTAAATGCATCATCCTTCAAAAATCAGGTTTGAGGCAGAATCCAGGCAATCTTGCCTGAAAATCATGGTCTCTTGCAAACCCTCCTCCACTCTGCATCCTGTTCCCTTTGTGGTAATGAGTCCACAGAGCCTGTGTTCAGCTCTTTCTTCGCAAACCCATCCCTACTTTCTTCTACCACATTATGCGAGAACCAGCCCAGGAGTCTTTCACAAATTCAAAGGCACCTAATGCACAACTCACCCCAGTCCTCACCTCTTAGACCCTTCTTCTTAGGAGGGAAGAGCTAGATTGTGTCCAAAGACATCAAACATGCAAGGACTTAAATACAAAGGCTCAAAAATGGGAGAACTAGCTCTTGGGATATCCTGAAGTGGAAAAAATACATAAAAATTTGCCAGAGCCCAAAGGCTTTGAAAGACAAATTTGGCCTCCTGGGATCACACCCTGCTAAGCTTTGCAAGTTTCAGGTTTATCCGTTTGCTTTATCCATCTGTAGCTAAGGTGTAAGTTCATTGCTGCCTTTCAGGAAGTTGGACAGAAATAGGAACAACGTCCAAAACTTCCCATCTATGAGGTGAGCATGTAACAGAGGATGGAATAAAATTATAGGAAGCACACATTTCCATTTGCCAAAACCTTCCCAGCTGTTCCTGCCTCTCATGGAAATGACTGGTCACTAAACTGCAGCCCACTTACCTTCCTTGGCTGTTCTCGCTCCTTTTTAAGGAGCTCCAAACTACATACTGAAAAATAACACTAAAAATAGTAAATGCCTTTTAGTTACTCTTTTTTTAAAGCTCATGTAAATTTTTTCCATGCTTGCTAGAGGGCTGCTCAGATCTGAGTTCTGCTTTTAATCCTGTGATTAATCAGGAGACCACTGATGTACCTATTTAGTGTCTTCTCTTTTCTTTGTGAGATCACTTGAAAACCCATTTTCATCTTATGCCATCTGTCATTCTGAACTTGAGCTCAGATTAAGACCCATTTCCGCAAAGTTCGTAAAGCTGGAACACCGCTGCTCTGACTTTTAGTTCAGAGGTGTGAGCGTTGGATTTTTCTGACTGCCCATCACTCCATACACAGCAAATTACAGTGGGATCTCCCCAACACCATTTTGATTCTGTGTTTGAAGGCTATTCCCTTCTCCTATTGATGATATATTTCTGTTACTCTTTCCTGAGTTACATCTCTGGTGTAGCAGGGTGATGACTTAGTGGAACTATAACAGATAGCACAGATGCAAATACTTTAGCAGATGCCCAGGGATATAGCTGTGTGGAGTGAACCACAGACTCAGAACAAACCCCTATACTCAGATAGTCTCAGATATACTTAACATTTTGGTAAGTTTCAAGTGAGGTTGTTCTTTGTCTGAAGTGAGGTTGTTCTTTGTCTGAATTGAATGTGCCCTCTCTTTCTTAGAACATCCTTCTTGCATACCTGGGAAATTTCCAAGAGGAGATTGTATTGAATTAGCCAAAAATTTCACTCAGATGTGACAGAAAATCCAAACAAAGTTTCTGACCAACCCAATACTTCCTGTTAGGTAGAATGATGTCACTTTCCTTCCTCAATGTTCCTGCTTTGTCTGTACTCTCAGACTTGAACCACCATCTTAATGAAGCTTTTCTAACCTCTTTTATCAGTCTGGACCTTTGGTTGGTCATAATGCTGCGGAAATAAACTCTGCTGACTTTGTGCGCATATAGGTACACATTAGTTTGCTAGGAGACCTTGCATCCTCGGAAAAGTACTTACCTCTTCTCAGTATAACTTGCAAGGTGCTCTCACATGCATTTAAGTCATTTAATCTCCCCAGTAACAAAAAAAGAGAGAGTTTTGTACAGATTTTGTGATGAGCAAAAAGATATAAAAAATGAAGTTTCCAAGAAAGGAAGCCGCTTTGCAAGGATGTATTACTCACCAGCTGAGCTGGGATTTGACTTCAGGATATCTGACTCCAATTCCATGGATCATGGACTAAAGGATGCCACCTCTCCTTGACATCAGAGACTTTAACAGCTTTCTGACCTTGCGTTACAAGGCTTAGCCCCTGGAATTGCTCTGTAAGAGAAGCAGACAGGATCAAGTTGAACATTCCTTAGACATCTACGGTGGTAAATTGCTGTTGTTACATTATAGCTGAGGGAAGAAAGGCTGGAAACAGGTGTCACATCAGTGCTGAAACTTAGCGGACATGATGTTCAGAGACTTTTGAGCTCGATGGCTAAGAGTGTGAGCTCAGGCATCCGAACCTTGGGTTCAGACTCACTGCTTTTATTCATGAGACCGCAGGTAAGTTAATGAAACTCTTTGTGGGTATAGAGTTGGTACTTAATCTATTAGAGATATTTATAGGATTGTATGATATATACAGTGATACTACAATCTTAAAGATGATAAAATAAGAAATCCTAATTAATACATTGTATTTGATAAAGTATTTTACCTATTAATACTTTAGATAAGTATATGTCCTTTAATCTTCTCATCCATCTGTATGGTAAACAATAATTATTCTTCTAATTTTGTAGATTTGAAAATTAAGACCAAGAAAACTTAGTACATTTGCCTCAGATGGCAGTAGGACTGGGCTCCAAAACAAAAGTTTTTGACTAATAATGTATTTTTAGACTGTGTCCCACTTTAAGGCATATTATTCTTGAGTCTGGTAAGACGTGTTTGATTGAGACACAGAGCTTATGCCTAACCATGGAAATACCATGAAACATACAGAGAGGGGTCCAGATTTGGGAAAGACAATGGTAACGTGATAATTCAATGTGGAATTATGGTGCAATAGAGAATTTCACAGAGAGCAGTGGGAAAATGGAGGAGACCTTAAGTCTATTCTAAGGATGGATTTACAGAGGTGGTAGAAGGGAAGGTGGATAAAAGATCAGTAGCACTTAGCCAGACAAAGAACAGTGTAAGGGTTATAAAACCCAGTGATTTCTAGCTCCAAGATAAATTTCCAGTATTTCTATACAGTAGAAGGTAGGAAGGGGGTGGTTAAGAGTAAATAAATCCAGGCTTTATTATTATTATTCAGGTATAGTTGCTTTACAGTGTTGCTTTCTGCTGTATGAAGAAATGAATCAGCCATATGTATACAACTTCTGGGACCTCCCTCCATCCCCCATCCCACCCCTCTAGGTCATCCGGGAGCACCAAGCTGAGCTCCCTGTGCTACCCAGCGGCTTCCCCCCAGCTATTTTATACAGAGTCATGTAGATCTGTCAGGCCTAATCTCCCAGGTCATTTCACACCTCTTCCCCTCCTACCAGCGTCCACACATCCTTTCTCTACATCTACATCTCTAATCCTGCCCTGCAAATAGTTCACCATTCTTTCTAAATTCCACATATGTGTAAATATATGATATTTCTATGTCTGACTTACTTCATTCTGTGTAACAGTCTCTAGGTCCATCCACATCTCTACAGATGCCCAGTTGGGTTGCTTTTCATGGCTGAGTAATATTCTATTGTATATATATACCTCATCTTCTTTATCCATTTCTCTTTCAGTGGATATCTAGGTTGCTTCCAAGTCCTAGCCATGGTAAATAGTGCTGAAATGAACACTGGGGTGCATGTCTTTGTGAGTTATGGTTTTCTCAGGATATATGCTGGAGAAGGAAATGGCAACCCACTCCAGTATTCTTGCCTGGAGAGTCCCCTGGACAGAGGAGTCTGGAAGGCTATAGTCAATGGGGTCACAAGAGTTGACATGACTTAGTGACTAAACCACCACCACAAGGTGTATGTCCAGTAGTGGAATTGCTGGGTCATATGGTAGTTCTATTGTTTTTTAAGGAACCTCCATACTGTTCAGGTGTATAGCCAAGTAATTCAGTTTTGTTTTGTTTTTTTTTCAGATTCTTATTCCATTATAAGTTACAAGGGTTAGAATGTAATTCCATGTGCTATATAATAAATCCTTGTCATTTATCTATTAATCCCAAGTTCCTAATTTATCTCTCCCCCTAACTTTCCCTTTTGGTAACCATAAATTTGTTTTCTATGTCTGTGAGTCTGTTTCATAGATTATTTTGTATTATTTTAGGTTGCACATATAAGTGATATTTATTTTTATCTGACTTACTTCCCTGGCTCAGTCTCTTGTGGGGTTACTGCTCCTTTCTCCTGGTGCCCACAAGGCTTTGTTTGTGCCCTCCCAGAGTCTGTTTTCCCAGACTTTCCTGTGGAAGTTCTGTAATCAAATCCCACTGGCCTTCAAAGTCAAATTCCCTGGGGTTCTCAGTCCCTTTGCTGGATCCTCAGGTTGGGAAATCTGTTGTGGGCCCTAGAATTTTTGCAACAGTGCGAGAACTTCTTTGGTCTAACCCTCCTCCAGTTTTGTGGGTCATCTGCTCTGTGACTCTATGGTGGGGCTAATGGCAACCTCCTCCAAGAGGACTTACACCACACGCACCTCCCAGGACTGCTGCAGCCAGAGCCCCTGTCCCCACTGCAGGCCGCTGCTGACCCGTGCCTCCGCAGCAGACTCTGAAACACTCACAGGCAGGTCTGGCTCCGTCTCTTGTGGGGTCACTGCTCCTTTCCCTGGGTCCTGGTGTGCACAAGGTTTTGTTTGCACCCTTCAAGCATTTCTGGTGGGTATGAGATTTGATTTTAAATACAGTTGCACCCATCCTACCATCTTGTTGGGGCTTCTCCTTTCCCCTTGGACTTGGGATATCTTTTTTTGGTGGGATCCAACATTCTCCTTTCCATGGTTGTTCAGCAGCTAGTTGCAATTTTGGTCTTCTCACAGGAGATGAGTGCACATCCTACTCCAACATCTTCCCTTCGTATGATCATCTCTAGGTCCATCCATGTGACACATGGTAAGATTTCATTCCTTTTTGCGGCTGAGTAATATTCCATTGTATATATGTGCCACATACTCTCTATCCATCTGTCTGTCGGAGGACACTTAAGTTGCTTCTGTGTCTTGGCTACTGTACATAGTGCTGCTAGGAACACTGGGGAGCAGGTATCAAATCTTGCGCTGCTCCCCCACCCCCCACTTTAAAGTCACTTTGATGCCAAAATATTGCCTTAAGCAGCTTCCTTCCAATTCTACCCCAGGCCTAGGCATAGACAGGATTAGGTTTTATGCACTGCTTCACTCACAAAATAGAGAATGCTTCCTGATGTCACAGGAGCTAGAGTAGCCTCACAGAAAGGCAATGGCATGAACTTGGATCTGCCAGAAGTATTTGCAGGTGAGAGGCCCTTGGGATTCTCCTGACACAAGGATATTTAAGCAGCTAAGCCAATGCCGAACACAGCCTCCTTTATCAAGTAGGCTGCTTTGGAGGGCAGGAAACCAGCAATGATCACTTTTGACAAGCTTGTCTGTTTTCCCAAACTTTAATTCACAAGAATTGGTGTCTTTTCTTTCTAACATTTTTTCAGGAGCTTTTTTTTTGTGTGTGTGGGGGGGTGGATTTTTCATCTTCTCTAAGAAAGTTTTGATAACTTTTATGAAATAAGGGTGTTTAATAGAACAACCCTATGACCCAGCAATCTCACTCCTAGGCATATATCCAGAGAAAACCATAATTCGAAAAGATACACGCACCTTAATGTTCACTACAGCACTACTTACAATAGCCAAGAAATGGAAGCAGCCTAGATGCCCACCAGCAGAGGAGTTGATAAAGAATACGTGGTGCATATATACAATGAAATGGAACGTATACTCAGCTATTGAAAAACGAAATAATGCCATTTGCTGCAACAGGGATGGACCCGAGATGATCGTAGTTAGTGAAGTCAGACAAATATATAAACCCACTTACATGTGGCATCACCAAAAAGGTACAAATGAATTTATTCATAAAACAGAAATAGAGTCAAAGATGTAGAAAACAACCTTATGGTTACTGGGGGAAGGAGGGGAGGCTACAGTGGGAGATGGGGATTGACATGTACACTGTACTGTATATACATAGACAGCTAATAAGGACTTACTGGAACAAACAGGGAACTCTGCTCAGTCCTTTGTAATGACCTGTAGGGAAAAGAATCTAGAGAATGGATATAGTTTGTGTGTAGATGATTCACTCTGCTGTACACCTGAAACTAATACAACATTGTAAATCAACTATGCTCCAGTCAATTCTTTTTTAAAACATAAAGGTTTTTAAATAAAGGTATTTTTAAAAATCAGTTATTTCAGAGCTTTCCCCACATATATACAGAAAATGATGTAGCACAGTCATCTCACTACCCTGTCCCAGCTCGCATTTTGCACCCCTCCCCATCCCATGGGCTTCCCTGTGGCTCAGCTGGTAAAGAATCCACCAGCAGTGTGGGAGACCTGGGTTCAATCCCTGGGTTGGGAAGATCCCCTGGAGAAGGGAACGGCTACCCACTCCAGTATTCTGGCCTGGAGAATTCCAGGGACTGTATAGTCTATGGGATGGCAAAGAGTTGGACACAACTGAGTGGCTTTCACTTTCACTTTTTTCCCCGTCCCATGGTTGGTAAGTAGAGAAATGGACCAGAGCCTTACTATATGGAGCTTTCTTCTGAGAAGCAATAAAATAAAATCAAAGGCAAACATTCATTTCATTTTTCCAGTTACACCGTCATGTGGATGCTGACCAAATGCTTAGACTAGAGTTAGAAATGTAAATAATCTTCCTGAAGGATTTACAAAAGGATACATATTTGGAGTTAGGGCTCACCCCAGGTGGAATATTTTCTCTCAGATGGTATGGTCTTCCCCCTAGTACCTCTTGGAGTGAGGATTGGGAAGGGAGAAATGGTGGTATTCGGAAATATTAACTTTGCGGGGAATGCCTTGATAGTGGTGCAATAGCTTTGATAGCAAAACATGAAATAAGACCAAATGTAAGAAGGGGAAGAAAGTAGGTCTGGATGGAATAAAGCAGACAATTCCTTTTTAGTAATAACTCACAATTCAGCACTGCAGTGTAGCTGCTTCTGCACAATGACTTCATGTAGCTTTTCCTCCAGAGTTGCCAGAACAACACACACAAAAACAAAATTATAAACAATGACTTGATCACATTGCAAGCCTAATAGAGGATACAAGCACTCAGAAATGTCCTTAGGCTGTTTGGAAGGACGTCATTTCTAGAAGACTAAACAGAAAACACAGATATGTATGGCCATTTAACTTGTAAAAATGGTGCTAATGAAATGGATCTGTTTCTAGTAAACTATTCTTTATGTCAAAGCAGACATTTGAGGCCATTTTAAAACCACTCATGCAAGTAAAATATGAAACTGCATACGCTTTTCCTGGGGCATCTGATTTCACAGAAGCTAAGAAACCCCTATCATCAGACTACTGCAATTAGCGTAGTGGTCCCAGTCAAAACCTTACCTCTTGAGTGCAAGGTAAGAGCACCTGTCTTTGGCTCTACCCTAACACCAGGTGACTGGTTAGGACATTACTGCAGGGATAAAGTGTCAGTCACTCCGTCGTGTCTGACTCTCTGCGACCCCATGGACTGTAGCCCACCAGGCTCCTCTGTCCATGGGGATTCTCCAGGCAAAATACTGGAGTGGGTTGAAATGCCTGTCTCCAGGGGATCTTCCCAATCCAGGGATCAAACCCAGATCTCCCACATTGCAGGCGGCTTCTTTACCATCTGAGCCACCAAGGAAGCCATTGAACACTAGGACCTTGTGTTTCTGCAAATGTCCGTGAGTGTGTACACAGGTGTGTGCATGGGTACTGGGGTGGGGGGGAGTGTGGAATTTTGAATCCCATCTAAGATTATAGTTTTTAAATGAACAAAAATCAGCCCCCAAAACAATTTTAAAAATTCAATTTCCTGAAAAGGTATAGAATTAAATATCTTCAAGCGACCATGGACAGTTCCATTAAGCACAACTGTTAGAATGACTGCTAGGACAATCAGAACCACTTAATACCACAATAGATGAAACCCAGTAACTCAAATGAATGATATTTTGCTACATGTGGTGACAGAGACACACAAATTTAACCAGGAGTGAAGGGATGAATCGTGTGGAAAGGCTCAGGGTAGGTGCCAGAGAGGAAGTGACAACTGACTTCAAAGCTGAGTAAAAAGCATTCCAGGGAATAGAATGTGCAACGGCACAGAGGTATATTCAGCATCACTTATTTTGGAACTAAGCAAATCAGAACAAAATAAGAAAAGTAGAGTGATAAGGAATGAGGCTGAAAAAATAAAAGATTTGACCATGTACAATATTGTTTGTTGACTAGGAAACTGAAACATACCTGGTGGGTAGGGATGGATGAGGCTTACTTACACATGGTGTGTTTTATCTCCTGCTTCATCTCCATTGCCACTTCCCACATTCAAGTATTTATTATTCCAGTATCCTTCTGAGTACAGTAAAAAGATGTCTCATTTTGCCTAGTGCAGATATTAATAGCCCTCCTTTTCACACTCAGAATCTCTCAATTTGGACAATAAATGATAGTCACTCTACTTTTGAGTGTCCTCGTCTCTAGTTGTGAACGTTTAAAATCCTTTCTCTAATCCCCACATTGCTCCCAATGGGCAGTTTTGAGAGAGAGAGACTTGGGGAAGAGGAACTCAGCAAGATCCAGCGTGTGTGAATGTGTATGTGGGGGTTAATGTGGAATGAAGGGGATGAAGGACTTTAAGATAATTCACAGAATTCTGGCTTGGGAACTGACGATTAATTAGAAGAGAGAGGTTTGCCAGCTGAAGTCACCTGAGAGTTTGTGATAACAGTTGCTTTGGGAGCGACTCTGGATCTTTTTCTGGAACAAATACAGCTCTTTCCCTTATAAGAAAAGAGGTAGGAAGATAATTGATTACAGAATAAATAAATAAAAATTATATGTATACTCACACAAAAAAAGATAACTGCTGAATTGAAATCCCATGTCACTTGTTTGGGCTTCCCTGGTGGCTCAGCAGTAAAGAATCTGCTTTCAATGCAGAAAACACAGGAGAGGTGGGTTCGATCCCTGGCTCGGGAAGATCCTGTGGAGAAGGGAATGGCAACCCACTCCAGTATTCTTGCCGGGAGAATGCCATGGTCAGAGGAGTCTGACAGGCTGCAGTCTACGGGGTCGCAGAGTCGAACATGACTGAAGCGACTTAGCGTGCATGCCTGCATGTCACTCATTTGGTTGGAGCATGGGACAACAATGCTACTCCCAGCAAAGTATTATGATACTGGATGCAGACAGGGTCTTCGTGCCTCACGCACAGCGGAATCTTCTGCTTTCATTCTCTTTCCTTCCTAGCTAGGTAAGAATCTTCCAACCCTGAAGTAAACGAATGCCATACATAACATGTCAGGAAAGTAGTACAGACGTGGGCATTAACATTACATGAAAATTGAAGAATTATTAAAAATGAGATGACATAGCTGCGTGAGAACCACAAAGGACCCAGAAGCCGAGTTCCAGGCCCCTTTGCCACATCCAGCGTGGGCAGCTTTGAGCGAGTCATTTTCTTTCTCCAAACCTCAATCTGTAAATTTTGTGTATTATTAACTGAATTCCAGGATTTGGATGAGGACAGTAGAGTGACTTTAAATATGACAAGTCCTGTGCAAATTACATGCTACATTTTGTCTATCCATTTTTTTTTTAATTAAAAAGATGGAAAGGCACATGGAATTTGCTTGAGCTCTGTCTCAGTGATATTGAGTCCTTCCCTTTTAACTGCTAGTGCATTCCGAGACTCAGAGGAAAGTTCAGTTCAAGTGACATCAAACATAGGAAGTGTTCACTCTAAAATCAAGAGCCTTGTCTTAAGACTAGAGTTGCCATATGATCCACAGTCACACTCCTAGGCATATACCCAGATGAAACTGTAATTCAAAATGATACATTCACGCCTGTGTTCATGGCAGCACTACATTCAATGGCCAAGACGTGGCAGCATCCTAAATGTCCAACAACAGAGGCATGGATAAACAAAACGTGGTCCACACGGACACGTGAGGAATGTTAGTCAGTCATAAAAGGCAACAAAATAATGCCGTTGGCAGCAACATGGATGCAACTAGCAATTATACTAAGGGAAGTCAGACAGAAAGACAAATACCATATGGTATCACTTACATGTAGCATCAAAAATATGACACATATGCACCTATCTGCAAAACAAACAGACTCGTAGAAAACAGACCTGTGGTTGCCAAGGCAGAGGGGTGTAGAGAGGGGAAGGACTGGGAGTTTGGGAATGGTAGATGCAAACTATGATGCAGAGGATGGATAAACAACAAGGGCTTACTGTATAGCACAGGGAGCTATATTCAATCTTCTGGTATAAGCTAATGGAAGAGAATCTCAAAACATAAAAAATGTTTAAATAAAAATTGAAATAAAGAGCCTTGTGATAAAAGACACCCTGCATCAATTCTTTCATCTGCTTCTGTTTCTGATAACACTCTGGCCTCTTGCTTGATACTTTAGAGGTATACTCTGTGGGTCCAAACAAGGGGTTCTGGGTGGGCTGGCGTTTAGATGAGATCAGTGTCCAGTCACGCTGGGGCAGGTGCTTATGCCAACTTGAGTAGGCTTTGTCCCTGTCCACTCTGCCAGCCTTTCCTTGCTGGAGAGTGATGGATATAAATGAACGACACTGTTTACTGGTCAGTCCCGGATTTGAATTTGGTTTGCTGCTTTGAGTTTTCAACATTTCTATTGGAATAATCACACTGATGGCATCTAGCTATCCCTTTGAGGAGATGTGGCGTTAATGAACTCTGTAACAGCCATAGGGACCCATTGAGGAGGGGAGGTGCTCCGAAACAGCAAACAGAATTGCCTCCTGTGCGCCAGAGAGGGGAGTAATTTGCTACCACTTGGGAAGCACATCAATTCCTCCAGGCTACCAGGGCCATGTGGTGTCATAAAAGGGGCAATTTATCAAATGGTACCTTAATGGCTTAGAAGGGTTAATGCACCTTGAGCTGAAGTCTTTTCTGCAGTGAAATCACAATGGTTTCTTCACAGAGTCATTTAGGTTAGAATATAATGCCATTAACCCCCAAAATGAGGTGGAGAAGAGAAAAATAGTGAAAGAAAGTGGGAAAGAAAAGGGGGGTTCTCACGTTGTCATCTTATGATTGCTCTTTTTGGAAAAGAGAACTTCCCCGTACCGCGCTCCTTATCCATCCCCTCCACCTCACACCCCCTTGGTCCACACACAAACTGCATGCATGAAAATTGCCATCATTTTAATCAAAGTGCATTCGAAGCCCACAGGAGCTCACAATGTGAAGTGATTAGAATGGTCCAGAGGAGTCTTTTAATTAAAGATGCCATTGACAAGATAACAATGGTCTGTGAATGTGGTTAATAGGTCTGAATGGAAGGGGCACCTTAATTCAGTAAGAGGAAAGTCACTGGTTTGTGAGTTTGATTGTGCATTGTAAAGGAACAGCACATACTGTAATTATTTTTATTTGTATGTGCCGTCTCTTTTATTGCTCATGCTGGAAGTAGAAATAACCTATCCTATTAAGATATTTAATATATATCATCCTTTCCATTTCACTTGGTTATAGCTTAATAAATATGCCAGGAGAAGATGCCAACCCACACTGGGGCTGCCCTCGTGCTTAGTAAAGCAAGTCCTTTGAAAACCGGCAGGATCAACCGCCTCCCTCCCTTGGTTACAGTCTTTAAGGCAAACCATAACAACTTCCCAGGACCCCATAAAGTTAGAGGCAGATAGGGAGCTTCACTCTGTGCGTGAACTTCTGCAGCTGAAGCATGAAGATAACCAAAGGTCAGCCGACCCCCTCAAAGATTGTGTGGTGTCTGGGAGACGGCAGTGGACAGGAGGCGGCAGCAGAGGGGTCTTGAGGTCCTAAATTTGAAGTGGACAAGCCATGAAAAGCCAGTGGTAGACAGAAGAATGGCACCCCAAAGACATCCACACCCTCATCCCTGGCACCTTACATGGCAAAAGGGACCTGGCAGATGGGATGAAAGGTTAAGGACATCGAGAAAGAGAGATCATCTGGATTATGCAGTCAGCCCACAGAAGGATCCTTCTAAGAGGAGACAGGAGTGTCTATCAGATAATGAGATGTGAGGATGTCACAGGTCTCACCGATGGAAGAAGGGGTTTCCACCCAAAGAATGCCGGTGACCTTTAGAAGCTGGGAGAGGCCAGGAAACAGATTCTTCTCCAGAACCTCGAGCAGGAATACTGCCCTGCTGACACCTTCATTTTAGCTCCCTAGGACTTTTGTCTACATAACTGTAACATAAATTTGTGTTGTTTTGATCCAGTAAGTCTATGAAAGTTTAGTGGCTCAGTCATGTCCTGCTCTGTGACCTCAGGGACTGTAGCAGCCCGCCAGGCTCCTCTATCCATGGAATTCTCCAGGCGAGGATGCTGGAGTAGGTACCTATTCTCTTCTCCAGGGAATCTTTCTGACCCAGGGATAGAACCCCGGTCTCCCGCATTGCAAGCAAATTCTTTACCATCTGAGCCACCAGGGAAGGTAAGATCCAGAAAGCCTATGGAACAGCAATAATAGGAAACCAACACAAGCATCTGTTGTGGCCACACTACACTCTCCAAAGTTCTGTTTTCCTTTCTCCAGTGTCTGTGAATACCATCTTGGCAATTCACATGCCAACATCACACCTTCGAGGTTCAGGTTTTGGAGACCACATCCCAGAGAACATCTGTCTCTTCTACTGCTGGTACCCCCACCACTAACAGGAGATTCTGATCCCAGCTCTGTCACAAGGGGGTGTGACTTCGGCCCTGTCCCTCCACCCCGTGCCACACCCTCCTGTCTCCTTGATGGTGTTGACCTGATTACTCCTGTGTCCTGTCCCTGCCCCCACCCAAATGAAGTGCTTCTCTGACACCGGATTCAGGTTCCTCCAGAGAAGGCTGTTTTCCCCATCCAGAACAGCAATGAGTAAACAACTTAGCAGATAATAAAACCTGTCATAGCAGCATACCACCTAGATCCACTCTTCTCCCCTCTCTGGTTCACTTTAAAGCACTCTCCCTAAGCCATCATTATTCCGCTTCTCCTAGTAAACAAAGCTAGACGCCGACACTGCATGAAAGATGAGGTTTAAATTGTGTCTAGGAACTGGTGGTTTACACATGATTTGTGATTCCTTTAGTATATTAATTGGTAAACACCCAATGAATGTGTACATAAACTAAAGCCGCTGAACATATGCAGACAGTTGAATCTCTCAGTGGGGTGTTGCTCACATTTCAGCAAAGTCAAATCCTCATTCCAGCCTGTGTATAACTGCTCCCCCAACCCCAAATCCCATGGGCCAACTCCCCACCCATGATGCTATTTCAGATAATATCAAGTGGGTGACACCGATCTTTAAGCCTTTTAATAGTAAAGCCATATGCTTCCATCGTCTGTAAACGGTGCCCGTTGCTTGTTGTAATCCACTGTTCTAACGGCTCCTCTCCTGCCCCACCTAATGGCGTAGAATGGTGTGAAGAGCTGTAACATTAGTTCCAGTGACTGCTCATCAACACCCCAACCGGGCAGCCTTCTGTACTAACACATGTACTATTTAGAGAAAGGCGATGTAGGAACTGACCCTGTGCATTTGCATTTTTCAACCGTAGTGGTGGTTGGTGGTGGTTTAGTCACTAAGTCGTGTCCGACTCTTGTGACCCCATGGACTGTAGCCTGCCAGGCTCCTCTGTCCATGGGATTCTCCAGGCAAGAATACAGGATTGGGTTGCCATTTCCTTCTCCAAAGCCTTCATAGTGAGCATTTCAACTTGACCAGCATCTAAGTTCCATTTCAGAAGCCTACTTGATCTGTATCTAACAGACCACTCCGCCCCACTGTGTAAGGCATGGCTTCAGATGCTTTCTCAGGAATCACTCAAGTTTTCAAGAACCACACTTTTCTCAAACAGTAGTACCTAGCTAATGTGCATGCAGACAGTCCAAATGAAAAATACAAGTTCCTGGTCCCTATCTCAGAAATACTGAATCAGAATCATGGGTGGTGTCCAGGAATATAATTTTAAACAAGCTAGCCAAGGAATTTGAACCACATTACAGTTTTACAGCTACTTAAAGACTGAAAGCGGAGTCTACTGTGATAGAGAGATTTTGTTCAACTTATATTTTCCTCTATTCTGCCCTTAATCACCTATCCTCCCTTTCTAGAAGTCTGTTTTGTTAAATCATATTTACAGGACTTCCCTGGTGGTCCAGTGGTTAAGAATCCAGCTGCCAATGCAGGGGACATGGGTTTGATCCCTGGTCTGGGAAGATTCCACGAGCCATGAAGCAGCTAAGCCCATGCACTACAACTCCTGAATTCACTCTCTAGAGCCCGAGAGCCTCAACTACTGAGGCTCCAGATTAGACCCCGTGCTCTGCAACAAGAGAAGCCACCGCAATGAAAAGCCTGTGCGCCACAACAGAGAGTAGCTCCCACTCGCTCCAAACAGAGAAAGCCACGTGCAATACTGAAGACCCAGCACGTACGTGCTCAGTCACTTCAGTCGTGTTCCACTCTCTGCGACCTCATGGACTTTAGCCCGCCAGGCTCCTCTGTCCATGGAATTCTCCAGGCAAGAGTACTGGAGTGAGTTGCCATTTCCTTCTCCGGAGGATGTTCCCGAACCAGGCCTTGAACCCAAGTCTCCTGCTTTGCGGGCAGATTCTTTACCACTGAGCCACCAGGGAAGCCCCAAGACCCAGCACAGCCATAAATAAATAAATATTTTAAAAATAAATCCTATTTACAGAGCAGTTATTGGTTAGCTGCTCAGTCATGTTCAACTCAGCAACCCTATGGACTGTGGCCCACCAGGCTCCTCTGTCCATGGAATTCTCCAGGCAAGAGTACTGGAGTGGGTTGCCATTTCCTTCTCTGGAGGATGTTCCCAAACCAGGGCTCGAACCCAAGTCTTCTGTATTGCAGGCAGAAGCCCCAAGACCCAGAACAGCCATAAATAAATAAATCTTTAAAAAATAAATCCTATTTACAGAGCAGTTGTTGGTTAGTTGCTCAGTCATGTTTGACTCAGCGACCCTATGGACTGTAGCCCACCAGGCTCCTCTGTCCATGGAATTCTCCAGGCAAGAATACTGGAGTGGGTTGCCCTGCCCTTCTCCAGGGGATCTTCCCCACCCTGGAATTGAACCTCGGTCTGCCACATTGCAAGCAGATTCTTACCGTCTGAGCCATCAGGAAAACCCACTGGAGTTGAGTCCCCCCAGGAGACCTAGTCACACTATTGGAGTTGACTGATGTGCCATGCTGGCTTTCTAAAGGGCCTGTATCTCTGGGAGATCCTGAGATGGTGTTTCCTACTGATCTCAAAGATTTGGTCAGAGCTATGTAGTGATGCACACATCAGACTCTAGTAAGACAAGAGAAATCATAAACCTCAAACCGTGATTTTTATCCATGGCGATGTTAGCACTGTTGATGAGTGTGAGGATTTCAGGGAAAAGAGAAAAAGAATAATAACAGTTAAAACTCTGTATCATCTCAGGTAGAAAAGTGTAGGAGGCTGGAGCCAGCTAAGTATAGCTTTCATCTATCAGCTTTTTATGTCTGTTCCATTAAAATATGATTTAATTATGGATCGACCCAGGGTCTGGCATAGTAAAACTATCATTACCTTCCTACCTGCATTCCTGAGTGATGCTCGGGTAAAGGTGATCAAAAACCTACATTCATCTGTAATGTAGACCGTAAGGAGGAAAGGAGAGAGTGATGATTCCCAAGCACAGCATGGCAGATGACAACAACAGTCAAAAGCATGTCTTTAAAAATGGAGCTGAGTGTTTTGTTTGAAAAGAGTGACACGCTGCAAGCCTAGAATCGGGTCAAGAGATGTTGAAAGCAAAAGCCAAATGTGCCCGGATGCAGCTCCAGACCTGCCATGGGCATGCCGCCTTGCAACTGACCTTCACCGTGACCTTCTGTTGACCTTGGTGAGCAGATGATACTGCAGAATGTGAGTCCCCACGTGGCAAGGTCCGGACCACAACCTTGCCACCACCAAGTTCAGAACCATCACATTCTGTGCAGCTGTCAGCGACCCTAGTGATTTCATTGTAGGAATTCTGAACCTGAGCCCCTCTTCATTAGGATCTTTTTGTTTGTTTTGTCAGAATTTCACATTTAAGGAAAAGCTGCAAGGATAGTATAGGTGACTCCTGAACAACATGGCTTTGAACTCGATGGGTTCACTTTTCAGTAGTCAGTAATTACAAGCTGTGTGTGGTTGGATCCACAGGTGTGGAGCCACAGCTACGGAGAATCGCGGAAGTTGAAGGACAGCCATAAGTTATGCATGGGTTTTTGACTTAGCAGTGTTGGTGCCCATACACTCCCGTGTGGTCAAGGGTCCTCTGTATAGAGTTCCCAACCTTCCCACGCCCGGATTCACAAACGTTAACATTTTAGTATGTGTTCTGTGTTCTGCTGTTTCTCTCTCCATGTGTGTAAATACTGGGTTAGCCAAAAAGTTTGTTCCAATTTTTCCATGTTAGAGGCAAACTTTTGGCCAACCCAATAAAATACACGCACACACACACAGTTTTTAACCATTGTGAATAAGATATTCCTTTGCCTCCAGATACTTCATTGTGTGTATCCTAAACACAAATTGTTACATGACCAAAGCAAATTATCAAAATCAGGAAATTAACATAGATACAATACTATTATTTACCTCACAGACTTTATTCATATATCACCTGTTATCCAAATAATGTCCTTTATGGCAATGAAAATTCAGGTCCATTCACTACATTCTGTTATCATGCACTTTTTTGGTCTCTTTTAATCTAGTGCAGTTTCTAAGTCTGTTGCTAGTTCATTATGTTGACCGTTTTCAAGAGTGCAGATCAGCTAGTTTGTGAATATCCCTCAAGTTGGGCTGATATTTGTTTAATAAATTCTTATGCTTAGTGTCAGTATAAGTCTTATTGGCAGGAATGTTACAGAAGTGATGCTTGAGTTCCTTTTGGTTTTTCATATCAAGAAGTATGTTCTGAAAATTAATCCCTTTACTGGCAAGATTAACTGAGAACTTGGGCTAGATGGTGTCTACCAAGGTTCTCAAGTATAAAGTCATGTTGCTCCTTTGTAATTAATAAGTACCATGTGGAAAGATACTTTGAAGCCATGCAAATCATCTGTTATTCTTCAGACTTTCACCAGAGTGTAGAGAATCCTATTCATAATCCTTAACTGAGTCAGTTATTAATATGGTTAGTTGTCAAATGATGACTTTCTCCACTTATTAGTTGGCTTCTTATTGTATGGACTTCCCTGGTGGCTCAGGTGGTAAAGAACCTGCCTGCGGTGCAGGCCTGGGTTCAATCCCTGTGTTGGGAAGTATCCCCTGGAGAAGGGAATGGCTTTCCACTCCGGTATTCTTGCCTGGAGAATTCCACAGACAGAGGAGCCTGGCGGGCTATGACTGAGCGAGTAACACAATGTGGTTGTTTGCTTCCGTATGGAAGAGTTTTTCCCTTCCCATTCATTCATTCATTTATATCTGTATCTTTCCTGGTTCCTTATTTTTTCAATGGGTTATCATCCTTTACTACCATTATTCACTGTGATGCTCAAAATGTCCCATGCTTGGTCACTGGAAACCACTGGTTCCTATGCTTTCTTCATAAGTATTTTGAGCACTTGTGGCCTATATTGGGAACTGGGCAGGGGTACCACAATAAAATAAAAATAAATTAATAGTGCAGTGCATTGGAAGGCAATGAGTGTAAAATAAAAGAAAAACAAAGATCAGCTAGCATTCAGGGTAAGAATGTTGCAGTGACATTGTTCAGGCATGACTGGGGAAATGCCTTGTTATTGAAGGAAAGGGAGCAAAGGTCTGTGGGGCATGAGAGAGCTAGTTGTGGGGACATCTGAAGGAAGATTCCAGAGCAGGAGAAATAGCAACACTTCCATAAGTTGGGGGAAGAGGGCGAGACGTTGGCATTTTCAGTGGGATTCCTCTGACTGCTGAGTTGAGAAGTGACCGTGATGGAAACACGAAAGCACTGCCAAGGTGCCTTCAATTCCCATAGTACTCATCCTAAGGCAGTGGAAATCCCCTTAAAGCATGTGTGTTGTGATAAGGGCAATCTATTGAATAAATTTTGGAGTAGGAAACAGCAACCCACATCAGTATTCTTGCCAGGAAAGTCCAATGGACATAGGAGCCTGGTGGTCTACAGTCCATGGGGTTGCAAAGAGTCGGACACAACTGAGCGTGCACACATTGAATAAAGTAGCCACCCAAAAGCACAGTTGCTGTAGAAGTAAGACTCATAAAAAGGCAGGAGAGATGGGAGTTGAGGATTGAGAAGCAGAACCCTCACGCATGGAGCACATACTAGGTGCTTTTTAGGTTTTACTTCTTTTCACTCCAGAACAATCTTAGAGTATATTCCCTTTTTATTTGACCACACTGCACATCATGCAGGATCTTAAGTTCTCTGACCAGGGATCAAACCCACAACCTTTGCATTGGAAGCGCAGTCTTAACCACTGAACTCCCAGGGAAGTCCTCGAGTAGATGTTACATGTTATGGGAGGCAAGTGAGGCTCCACAGGGCTTTCCCTTCTACCACCCTGTCTGGTTTTCTTGACACAGAAAAGGTCAGTGGAGGGACGTGGTGTCAGAGACAGTGCCATGAAGCACACAGAAAGGACACGATAAAGTTCCTTTCCCCTACTTCTGTGTTCTCTACGGCTCCTCTGCTACTCTTGGTTCTCTCGCTGTTAACTCACCCGGGTTAGCCATGTGGGGCTTTCTGTCTTGCCAGACTCCCAGACAAGAGGCCCCGTACCCTTTACTAGCACCCTCTCCTGCCATGTATATTTATTTGGGGGGTGGGGACATCAAAGCTAAACAGATGGCAAAATTTTCCCCAGAACTCTCAGCTGCACTGCCAGAGCAGAAATTTGAATTCACAACCATGTTTCTATACGGTTGATCAATAAAGCCACCTGCTTACACAGACCTGGCTCTTAAATTATGGATCTTTTTATATCAGCATTCATAAACATGTACAGCATATATATGGAGAAAAGGCAGGGGCTGGTAACAAAATGAAAAAATTAATAGCAAACATCTCATACAACCAGACTTTTCATACATGAGTGATGCACAGAGAAGCTGTTCATATTATGGTCCAGAAAATCACTGCTGTTATTAGTTCCCAGTTACTGGTAGCTCACAGCAATTTTAGAAGAATGTGTTGCCCTTTTTTTAACCCCTAGCAAGAGCATGAATACTTCCCTGGTGTATGTAATACTGGATTGGCTGAAAAGTTCATGGGGTTTCCCATAACATACCCAAACGGACTTTGCTGAACTCAATATGATGTAGGCAAACTTAAATGCCATCTACACATGCCTTACAAATCTTTGGTTTTGCCCAGTTATGAGCTTCTTCCCTCAGTCCTGTTGCCCCGAGATGTCCTAGGTCTACATCCATGACTCTACTTGGATGACATTTTTTCCTGCATCTTCTTTGGGACAGAGGACCAGCCATCTCCTAGCACCAACAGAGAAACACAGTGCATCTGGCCACAGGGCTCAGGAGCTCCAGAAATCAGAAATCTGGGCTGACTTTGCCTCCATCTCTTTGGCTGACTGCTCTGTGACCTTATGTTGTTAATACCTGTGCACACAGGTGTGTGGAGCACTTTAATTAATATTTGTAAATCTCCCTGATTGCCCCAGATAGAAGGTGGCAGAAAAGGGCAAATCATTATTAATCACAGGGGGAGAAAAAAATGGAGAGATTAAGTTTTGTTCCTTCACCAGAGACAGACCTACACACACGGACACTGTTTTCACAGTAGGAGGATTAGACAGAAGTCTTATTTTCTTTGCGCTTCTGGAAATGTCCAATGTCTGCTTAATGCGAAGTCCCATTCCAGGTCCCACCTAGGTTTCTACGTGCACCCTCTCCAACTCCTAATGCTGTTTTAAGTTATTACCGAAAGGCGCCTTCTATTCACGAGTGTGAGAGTTCATCTAATGAACTGCTTTCAGTTCATTTGGCATTAAATAATTCCCCCAATTCCCATATGTTTGAACAATATGTTCAACAAGGGGGAATGCTTGTCTGAAAGCTATTAAAGTTCTTTTAGGAGCTTGTCCTCGGTCACTCATATGCACGCCAGCTATCCCTGTCTGTAGGATGCAGGCAGCAATTACCCGGAAAACGTTCTAATGGCCGCTGGCAGGCATCCATGCGCAGACTGCCGCCTCGTGCTGGCTAGAGCCCTCACTGGAAATTCACATTTGAGTCAAACCTCGAGTAGAGCATTCTAGGCTGTTCACAGAACATTACTGATTACTAATACCTGAGTTTCCAGACCCACCCACCACCTCCCCCCGACCCCAACTTGGCCTGCCCTACTTAGAGATGTAAATGCATAAAAGGCATATTTTCCGTTTTGCCTATGCTTTGTCTGGAAAGGAAGAGCTGATAAATTTGGTTGCTTACGAGGAAGGCTGACTTTGGGAAATGCAGCTTCTTGGAGAGGGAGGAAGACCCTGTGATCATACTCAAGTCTGCTTTAGGTACAGGAGATATGAGATGCTCCTCCTTGCTTATCTGCCTTGACTTTTGTTGCAGCAGCAAATTATAGATAATGAGCTAAAGGGTGACCGTGACTGACCAGAGAGGGAAACAAGCAGTGTCAACACAAGCAATTCAGAAATTAACATGTTAGATGTGCTCGTGGAAAACCTGCTTGTTAATACAAGACCACAGAAAAGGTAGTATCTTTTAGTACTAACTTCATCCTGCTCTTTTGATCAGAGATGACATTCTTCAATGCCCTTCCTCGGTGAGATGAGAGAAAGCTTAGGCAATAATACCAATCCTAGCTCTCATGTCACACTATTCATCTGAGAATCCTGAATTGCTTTACAGACTATATTCTGAATCAGTATATTTCTTACAAGTGAAAATACCAAAAAAAAAAAAAAAATCAACTAGCTTTTTCTAAAACACATAGCAGTTAGGGAAAATGGGTAGACTTCTGGGTTCTCATTGATTGCTGTGCTATAACCCACCCCATCTTACTGTTTAGGGACAGAGATTAAAAACAAAAGCCACAAAAACGGAACAGGCAGGCATTCAGTCAGGTGGTATTATTCCCTTTTAGTCAAATTTCTTTGATCTGTTTCATGGCTCTGCCTTTTTGTTGTAAATTATTCACAATGCAGGAAAATCTGAACACCAGGTTTAGGCAGAATGATTTTAAATTTATAGCTAAAATAGGAAAATATGAAAGATATATATTTATGTATTTGATTATGCAGTTTATAACTGTCTACTGTGCCATCACTATAAAACTTGTGTATTTGCACATTGGCAGAAAATAAATGTTTTTGAAACCAGAAGAGACATTCAATCCGTATTCATTTGAAGTGTTGCTTTGTTTACAAAAGTAATTTGTTTTGCTGCTGACTAGCATTAAACGTATTTGTAGGAGGAGTTGTTGGGATTACCAGATTGGTCATTTCTATGACAGCTTTGGCTTTGGTCATTGATAGTATCACCAACGAGAATGAGGATTCAACAGCTGGTGTGTGACATGCCAGCCAGGTCTTTTCTTTCTACTGTTCTGCCCTGTCTTTCTGAAGAAGCATTTGTCATTTTGTTTTTCAAAACCTAGATATGAAATCTAGGCTTACCCTTAGTCTGTATGCTTGAGTGGTTCAAGATAGATGTCTGTAGTCCTGACCAAGTACCCTCCAGAAGGTGGTGTTCCCCAGGAGGGTGTCCCAGAAAGGGTTTTGCTACTAAGCCCTGTAACTGAATTCTCATCCAGGTATGCCCCCCACTCCTTTACATGTTTCTCTCTTTTATTCTTTCCCAACCGTACAGCCTCCAGTCAGATGGATCCGAGGTGCTCCTGAGTCCGGAAGTCACCTGCGGTCCCCCTGACATGATTGTCACCACTCCCTTTGCCCTGACCATCCCACACTGTGCGGACGTCAGCTCTGAGCACTGGAACATCCATTTAAAGAAGAGGACCCAGCAGGGCAAGTGGGAGGTGAGACCCAAGAGCCTTCCTTAAAAACAAACAAACAAAAACGGCTGTAGGGAGTTTGGAATGGACATGTACACACTGCTATATTTAAAATGGATACCCAACAAGGACCTACTGTATAGCACAGGGAACTCTGCTCAGTGTTATATGGCAGCCTGGATGGGAGGGGAGCCTGGGGGAGCACGGATACATGGATATGTATGGCTGACTCCCTTCACTGTCCACCTAAAACTATCACAATAGTGTTAATCGGCTGTACTCCTCTATAAAATAAAAAGCTTCAAAAAAAAAACACAGGGTTTAGGTTCCACCTGTGGAATGGAATTAACTTTACCTTCTGTTCACACAAGTCAGCTGTGAAATTGGTGAGCGTTTGCTTGTTTTCCAGGGGGTTGGCGGCCAGTATTACGACATCCTCAAGGTGTTGGCTAGTCGTGTGTGTGTCATGTGTGTGATAATGGGGAAAAGAAGCCAGAGAGGATATGGAGCTTTTTCCTTTGATTTTGGAATACAGTTGTAATCACCCCTACAGGCATGTACCCTGTGCACCTGCCTTTCGTAAGTGAGACTGTGGCTCCTGCCTTGGTTCCCAGGCCATTTCTCTGTCCCAGCTGACTCTCCTTGTGGCCTCTGTGGGAATTAGGGAAGAGGCCCAGGGTAAGCCAGCTGTATTCATAAAAGGAGTCACCATCTGTTTTTGCCAAAATAGGGGTTGTAACAAAGTTATATGGAAGTATTCAGGAACAGAGTAGCTGCTAGGTAGATGTGGCTGAATGAATGAACGCATTGAAAATCATTCTGTCTTTCCCTGTGTATGTGAAAGCATGTAAGAAACAGCACAAGGAGAGAAGAAAAGAGACAAACTGAGAATCCACAAGAGAAAAGTCAGGACAAGAGAGCCGGTCACAGCGAAGAAAGATTGCAGGGGGCTGGCTATTTTAAGTGAAACCTGGTTCATCTGTCTGATGGGGATTCCTTTGATGCCTGTCTGGGGTCAGTTTGCCTGAAGGCAGATGAATTATCTTGTTGGAACACAATGACCTGTTCCAGCTAGCCCTGGGATCTTACCTCCCAGGAGACGCTTCAGGAGAAGGAAGTAAAGGGAAAATCAGGTTTCTTGAGGAGAAGAAAATTCCCAGCTGCTTCAGTGGATTAGTTACCCTGCCCAGCTCTGTCTTGAAACTCTTCTTTGTTGAAAATGCATTCTGCTATTTATTCAGTTGTGATACAACCATAGGGGAATTTCCAGGGGTGTGAGGTTCCATAGGTTTTATAAAGGGGCCGGATTTGGGGCTCTTTTTCATTACATCTTGCTTTGCCTTGATTTTTACCGCATTAGTTTTTCTTCCCAGCACTTCCTCACAGTCATTTACATCCAGACGGTGTTAGATTTACCCACTATCAAATCGGTCACACATACCTTAGCAGGGAGGGTGAGATACTCTGATACATCTTATTCAAACCATTTATTGGATGGTCCCTCATGCGTGGTTTTGATGGAGTGAAAAGAAGATAAAATATTTGAAAGAAAATAAACATTACCTTAAGGATATTGGAAGAGGTTTTCAGAAATAGACCTTTATAAAAAAAATAAAAGTTTGCTCATTGATGTTAAGGTTCAAGGCCATTTTTGTTTTGTTTTTTAATTTGGCCTTGGACAAATTAACCAACAATTGTAGAGCTTGGAAAGTGATGTTTGTTATAACCTACTAAATCGAATTCCTACTCTACACTGAATATAGCTGTTCCTTCAGCTCCTGATGTCAGCAGTTATTTTGATAAAAGAAAAACATTTAACACCAAGAAAATGAGTTCAATAAAAATATTCTGAAAAAAAGATGTTATGTCCTTGCAAAGTGACGGTTAAATCACATTGTGTTTCCCAAGCTGAGAGAATTCAAGACGCCTTTTCCCAACAGGAAGTGATGTCGGTGGAGGATGAATCCACATCCTGCTACTGCCTGTTGGACCCTTTTGCATGTCACGTGCTCCTAGACAGCTTTGGGACTTATGCCCTCACCGGGGAACCCATCACAGACTGTGCCGTGAAGCAGCTCAAGGTGGCAGTTTTTGGCTGCATGTCCTGTAACTCTCTGGACTACAACTTGAGGGTCTACTGTGTGGACAACACCCCTTGGGCATTTCAGGTCAGCCTTTTCTCTAGTTCCTCTTGTGGTATCATGGGAACATGGGGTTTCCTAAAGATTGGTGTCAATAGCGAATCTGATTGCAGAGGGCGGGTCTGGACGATGAGCCCACATCACTGGCTCAGTGGGGATACCCATCTCGAAACAAGAGCTGTGTTACCGTGTGCCCATTGATGTGCTGAAGGTACGATGGGGTACTTGGCACTCAAGAAGAGAGGAGGGATAAACCAATACACCACACTGTGTGCTAAATGAGAAAACTGACTCGAAGGATAGTCATAATTCAGGAAGCAGAGGCCCAGTCGCGAGAGAGACGTCTTTGAGGATCCTTGGGGAACCTTCTTGGAGAAATGAGATCTGAGACCTAAAGAGGAAGGGATGCCATGTCCAGAGAGGAGACTGGCGTGAACCACAGGAACCAGAGTTATTTGATGTGCAGCTGAGCAATGAGACAAGTGGTTGGATCACCTGAAGGTCGTAGTTCGGGGACAACAATTATAAATCATTCCTCTCAGTAGGTAGTCCCATGACATCCTGAACATACAGTCTGTTCATTTTTAGGTTTATTAGGGCAGAGATGGTTCCTTTGCATTTTTGCTCCTTTTAATCACATATGATCCTTTTTGAATTAGCACCTCTCAAAGAGTACAGGTTTATTAATAGCAGCAAAAATAATGCAGAAGTGCCTGTGTAAGCTCTGCCCATATATAAATAGCATAACTCTCCTGATGCACCTCATCCCAGGTCCCAGCTATTCCAGTTCTGAGTCATTAAGCCCATTATGCTTTCCCTCAGTAACTAGCTTTTAAGACACTGAGCTGGAAATCTCATGTTTACCAGTGGAAGAGATAAGATGACTTGAATCCTGAACATAAGCCAGTAGAGGTGACAGTGCCAGCTTATGTGCCCACATTTTCCCCATCTCTTAAGTAGCACAGGCCATTATAAAGGGCACGCTTCGGTATCTGACTGTTCACAGCAGAGCTTTATCATGAGGGGTGCCATTTAGTCCAGAACATCAGTGTAAGCAGTTAAACCTCAACCTATGAATGACATCGTAAACTCTTCCTCTCCTTTTGAGACCCTGTATTAAGAGGATTTCTCCAAGATAAAAATACCTAACGGACATTGAATAATCAAAAATCGACTGACATGTGATATCACTTCTATGTGTAATCTAAAAACATGACACAAATGACCTCATCAACGAAACAGAAACAGACAAGGGAACAGACTTGAAGCTGCCGGGGGGCGGCAGGGGAGAGATCGGGAGTTTGGGCTTAGCAGACGCACACTGTTGTATATAGGATGGATAAACAACAAGGTCTGCCTGTATGGCACAGGCAACTGTATTCCATATCCTGTGATAAACCACAGTAGAAAGTGAATGTCAGTCAGTCGTGTCCGACTCTTTGTGACCCCATGGACTGTATAGTCCATGGAATTCTCCAAGCCAGAATACTGGAGTGGGTAGCCTTTCCCTTCTCCAGGGGATCATCCCAACTCTGGGATCGAACCCATTGCAGGCGGATTCTTTATCAACTGAGCCACCAGGGAAGCCCAAGAATACTGGAGTAGGTAGCCTAAAACCACAATAGGGAAGACTATAAAAAAGAATGTATCTATGCATGTATCTGAAGAACTATGCAGTACAGCAGAAATGAACCCAACGTTGTAAATCAACTACACTTCAAACAGAAAATTAACTGAGGTTACTGCAACCACTGAATAGTTGTAAAATGTGCCGTACACTAGTTGGTTGTTCAGTAACTCAGGCAGATTTTGAAATCTCAGTAAAAGTGGAGGGCTGGGGTGGATTTCCGATCTCCTGTGTCATATGGGTTACCCCCTGCTAACTAGGATTACCCTGAGGATCTGTTCATCACAACCACCTTGGAATTAAGACCTCATAACGGGTTTGAATTTTGCTTTGAATAATGTATATACCAGCACTGCTAATGTATATACCAGCAAGTTAGACATTTGCCCAAGGAATTTCTAAGTGACTTGCAGATAATGTATTTTCATTCCTACTGATTGCTACCAGATTCTAGAATAGCTCAGCTGTTCACAGATGAATTGCCGTGGGAATCATGAAAATGAAGCTCAAACCACAGCTTTTCAAACCACTATCCATTCCTGTGGGTAGCAGATCCTTTTTAATCAGTGCTTGAAAAACTGGCATGCTCCTGCTAATTGAATATAAATGTCTTTATTTCATCGAGAGAGACTTCCCAAAATTCTTTAATTTTGCTGTAGAGAAATGTTTTCCAGTGGAGATACCTCTGGCCTGTTTGTCGGAATCTATTTACCTCCAGTGATTCCTTCTCTCTCCTATTATGTCAAAGAAACCTGATTTTAGAGTTGAGTTGGGTTGTACTTGTTATTGACAGGATGTATGTGACAGCTGTCATGAGCAGCAAAGGTCATGCTTCTCCCCTGGGGTTCTGAGAGATCACCAGGCTTGGCTGAATAACTTTTCTGGCCTGAATCTGGAAAGAGTAAAACATAACTCGTAGCTTTTCTGAACACAACCATTCACTGCCTGGTCTTAGTCTCTGAGTTTTGTGCAGGAAAGGAATCTTGCTTTCTGGGTGTTTATCTTGCTCAGTGAACATGTTCACAACCTTCTCCTTGAGTTCATTTAAACTACCTTCATATCCCAAATCATCTATGTCCTATTTTTCATGGCTTCATGTGTGGTATTGAGTTAGAGGGAAATATATAATTACAAAGCCATTAAAATAATTCCACTTGAAGAAAGCCATAGCAACAGTCTAAAAGACTTCACACATTATTATTAGCTCCCCCCAACTTTAGTGGTGTGAGCTGAGCATCTTCTATGCAATGATGAGTCACCTGCTATAACTCTAATAGAACCCTAACTTCTTAGTCAAAATTCACAGGTAGTTTTTTCATAAAGCATTTCTGCAGAAATTGCCTACCCTGGAATTTTGCCTCAGTTACCACTGTAATGAACATGTCTGTCATGATTTGGAAAGAGGCCAGCGTGGCTGTGACACTTGCTGTCTTTATTGTAGTGCATCTTTCATAACTCAAAGAAGTGAAAAAAATCGGAGCCCAGCCAGAACTGGGCTTGTAACCAAGAAGGAAACCTAGTTAAAGGGCATGGTTGCATTTTCACATCCCTTCTATCTCCCTGGGAAATTCTTGTTGTTCAGTTACTAAGTCTTGTCCAACTCTGCAGCCTCATGGACTGCAGCACGCCAGGCTTCCCTGTCCTTCACTATCTCCTGGAGTTTGCTCAGACTCATGTCCATTGAGTCAGTGATGCCATCAATTATGTCCCCCAATTATGTAAATGCTCACCCTCTTACTGGAAATCCTTGGAAGAAGGGCAGCTTCTAGACCCAACTCTCCTGTCTTTGTAGAACTAGGTGAGTACTTGGCCAGATAGTGGCCCCACCAAAATATATA
>NW_011494677.1:3070774-3075474 GCF_000754665.1 Bison bison bison | reverse complement strand
CTTTGGAGCTTCCCCAGTAGCTCACATGGAAAAGAATCTGCCTGCCAGTGTAAGAGACATGGGTTCAATCTGGGTTGGGAAGATCCCCTGGAGAAGGAAATGGCAACCACTCCAGTATTCCTGCCTGGGAAATGCCATGGACCAAGGAGCCTAGCGACAATCCATGGGGTCACAAGGAGTCAGACATGACTTAGCAACCAAGCAACAACAACCACCTTCTCCTCTGCCCCCTGCAAGGCTGCTATGCTTGCTTCCCATTCGCTCTGAGGATATTTCATCTGAATCCTTGTAGCAATTTCTTTGAAAGACAAAAACAAAATACCTCATGTACCTAGATAAGACATAATTAATTTAGTTTCAGATATTTGAAGATATGTTAAATAAATCTAAAACCATCTCTATAGAAAATTAAATCAGGTCAGATAGGCTTTATTAAAAAAAATATAATAATAAATGCCATCTGCCCGAAGGTGAGAAAGGGACCAGTGACTTCCTGCTCCTGTATTTCTGTAACAATTAGAGCTGCGATTTTATGTTTGTGTGTTTGACATTGCTGCTTTTGATGAATTCAAACCAAAGGTTGCAGAATGGTGATTTATTTTCAAAACTGTAATATGCTAAGACCTAAGTTTCTGTCATGGTGTTTGTATTACGCTCTCTCTCTCTCCCCATACACACAAGTTCAAACAAACCTTGACACGGGGAAAGCAAGGAATTAAGCACTTGCCATATCTTAGGGGGAAAAAAAATGAAAAGAAAAAGCAACTAACGTTTTTCTCCGTTGCTTCCAGCACTCCTCTGCAGTAGCCCCTTGGTCCTCATTACTTACTTGGCATTAATGTGGATTTAGAATCTAATTTCAAAGGATTTCCTCCAGATATAGTTCTTGTGTTTATCAATAATGCAACCTTGGGAAATATTGCTCACGTACAGCGTTTAAAGGAAAACACACGACGACATAATTTCCGTATGTGTATGCGTGTGCTTAAGTTCAAACAGTTTTGTCTCATAAATATGTAAATTCAGCCTGCCTGTTTTCGTATCCCGGAAGCACACCTGAATATTGCTGCCTGTCTCATTAAATCAACATAAACGGCTCAGTGAGACACACAGCACAAGTTTCTCCTGGCCACAGCTCCCAGCCCTGGATGACTAGCAACCCCCAATGTGAAATGATGGAATAGAGAGGAGGTAGAGAAACCGCCGGCCACAGGCTTCAGGTACATTTTATATACAAGCAACCAGCCAGACGCTTCTTTCTAATTTGATTAACACAGGTGTCAATTCAACAGTAGATCCCCAGAGATTTAACAAAAAATCCTTGTCATATAGGAGGCAGAAAGGAAAGAATCGGATGGATATCAGACTCCACTCTTGGGGTGATTCTTCCGTGTGAATGACTCAGAAGTAGCTCAGTACAGCTGTTAGTACCACTGATTCGTCTCAAACCTGGCTGGATATGAGCGTCATCTGAGAAGTATTTAAAAATACAGATCTCTAGGCCCAGCCCCCAAGCAAAACATAATAGGTTAAAGGGATACAACGGGGAGTTATGGGTTAAATACAATCTCTCCTATTTGGAAAGAGTTTCAGAGCTTCTATCTGAAGCCAGTTGTGCCTCTACAGATACGTCAACACGGTGATTAAGTCATTATTGGGTTTCTTTGTTTTATAATTGTTTTGTTACACAATAGTTTATAATTGCTTAATATTTTACATAAGATTACAAGATGTTTAATTGTATGTAGTTGGTTCATATTGGGGGTTCAATATGTGGAGATTAAAGTAAGCAAGCTAAAAAACAAAAGCAAACATAAATCATGGTTGTATTTAAATAGGGGCCCTAAAGCAGAATGGAGAAGGCAATGGCACCCCACTCCAATACTCTTGCCTGGAAAATCTCATGGACAGAGGAGCCTGCTAGGCTGCAGTCCATGGGGTCGCTAAGAGTCAGACATGACTGAGCGACTTCACTTTCACTTTTCACTTTCATGCATTGGAGAAGGAAATGGCAACCCACTCTAATGTTCTTGCCTGGAGAATCCCAGGGACGGTGGAGCCTGGTGGGCTGCCATCTATGAGGTCGCACAGAGTCGGATATGACTGAAGCGACTTAGGAGTAGCAGCAAAGCAGAAATCTTTAAGGGCTATCATTTTCCTCAGTGATAATTACAAATGGATATCCATTTTAAATGGGTTCCTAGGTGGCTCTAGGCATAGAGAATCCACCTGCCAATGAAGGAGATGCAAGAGATGAGAGTTCGATCCCTGGGGGTTGGGAAGATCCCCTGGAGAAGGAAATGGCAACCCACTCAAGTATTCTTGCCTAGAGAATTCCATGCACAGAGAAGCCAGGTGGGCTACAGTCCATGGGGCCAGAAACAGTCAGGCATGACTGAGCAACTAAGCCCATCCATTTTAAAAGTGCTTAATATCCTCCATTCTGCATCTCAGGAATGGCTTAGATAGTATAAATAACCCTAGGGCAAAAACAGATTGACTTAAGTCATCTTTACATGTGTCTCACACCAATGAAAAATTACTTATGGGACAGTGTTAATGGCTGTCTGACCTTCACATGACTCTTAAAAAATCAAGTATAGTATAGGAAAATGCAGGGAAATCTCACAGAAAAAATACTAGACCATATAACCAACAAGGACCTACTATATAACAGAGAACTCTGCTGAATGTTGAGTGGTAGCCTGGATGGGAGAGGAGTTTGGGGGAGAGTGGATATGTGTATGCGTATGGCTGAGTCCCTTTGCTATCTACTATCACAACATTGTTAATTGGCTATATTCAAAAATAAAATAAAAATTTTAAATACTCGACCATGAACAAGTATTGTATACAGTGGTTCTGTCACTAACCCATGTGACTGTTGGCAAATCACTTTCTTGAGGGTGCATATCCATGTTTTCCTCCGTAAATAATCAAGTTTTAAATCACTAAGCACCTTAAATTCCCTTCAAGTGGGATAATGCTATGTGGTTTGTAAATATTAAAATAACCTAGCTCTACACCAAGTAATGCATGACCTTAAACAAGCCACTTCATCTCCTGACCTTGGTTTATTTCTCTGTACTTTTCAGGCATTAAAGAACAGGGTGCACCTCAGAGCACCTAGTCAAATATATCAGTACTTTGACAAGTCAACACTGTTGTTACTTCACGACTTTAATAGTGATTTGAATAAGCAAACTTCATATTTGCCCCCTGATTCTAATCTTGCACCAGAATGGCAAAAAAGAAGTTAGTCTGTTACCATGCTCATGATTTTGTTTGGCTGTAAATAAGCCCAGGGAAAAAACTGAAGCTAAAGGATTAAGTGACTTGCCGAAGACTACACATAAATGTGGTTAGACACCTGTGCCTTCCATTTTTGGTTTGCAAGATGAATGCTCTCTTGAGTCTATGTACCCCCCAGAAGATTCCCATGCTCCCCTAAACCCAATGACATTAAACAAAAATACAAGTCCTTAGCATGGTAAGGGAGAATTCATGACTTGGCTCCTACCTTATATTTTCCATCATCTCCAGCCATACACTTTCCACCCTAGCCTCCTATCCCAGCGTACCTTTGTGGAGAGTCCATTCAGTGTCTGGAATACACTCTCCCTCCCTTTCCCATGAGGAGCCCCTATATTTACTTCTAGGTTCAGTTCAAATGTCACTTCCTCTCTTAATTTCCCGATTCATTCCCTGGCCTATCTGCCTATCTGAGTTAGGCACCTTCTCTCTTGCCTTAACCTTTAGTGAAGTGGCTCAGTCGTGTCCAACTCTTTCCGACCCCACGGACTGTAGCCTACCAGGCTCCTCTGTCCACAGGATTTTCCAGGCAATAGTACTGGAGTGGATTGCCATTTCCTTCTCCAGGGGATCTTCCCAACCCAGGGATTGAACCCGGATCCCCCGCATTGTAGACAGACGATTTACCGTCTGACCCATGGCTTTTGCCAGTAGCCTTAACCTTTGGGAATATACATATTTGTAATACTCAGATACAATATTATACTCATATGCTCACTGTTCTAACCCTCTCTCTAGACTATGAGCTCCTTGGTGTTTCATTTCTGTCCACCCAGTGCCCAGCTCAGGCATCACTCTGCTGGACATTCATTAAATCTCCAAAGAGGGGACAGAGACCAGCATCTGTAAAGACCTGAAGTCAGCATCTGGCATTAATTCTGTTTCCTCCCACCCTGCCTCTTTCCTTCCACTGTTTAGCCCTCATTAGACACTGGCGACCCTGTTACTATGTCCAACGCTTAGACGCACAACATAATGAATTACCTAGTACTGCCCGGTCCAGGCTAGTAATTGTCAACCACATGTGCATATATACATTTAAATTAAAATCAAACATTTAGTTCCTTCATCACTCTAACCACTCTGGCTAGTGGATACCATATTAAAACACAAAGATGTGAACCTTTTCCATCACTGCAGAAAGTTCAGTGCTGACTTAAGGCCCCAAGACACACCCTTCCCACCCTAGAAGAGCTGGAGATGACAACACTTGAATGGACCAATTTAGTCCTGAGAAAAGACACTGGCAACCTATTAATCTAACTTATGTGTACATGAAGGATAAAAGCTGGAAAGCTGCTTCTTAGAAACATTTTTATTAATGTTAAATCTATACAGAGACAAGAGATGGGAAAGATAACTTCTGAAGATGTTTTCACTCGCTGATA
>NW_011494677.1:3059935-3070674 GCF_000754665.1 Bison bison bison | reverse complement strand
AAGTTTTATTGTATTTATAAGCCTAGCTGCCTTGCTTCTAACAATCTTTTTTAGACTCTGGGAAGATTATAGGCCATAATTAAAGGATTTCAGTTTTCCTATTTAGCCTAGCATTGTAAGGAAATTTTAAGTCAATTAATGGTGATTTTTAAAATGAGGATTTAGGAAAATCTCTTATCTCCAGGAACCTCACCTCCCCCGCCCCACAGTAGTTAACATTTTGTACAGTTCTTATCTGTTCTGTTATTTCACTTGTCTTATCGATAGGATTCTAAACACCACAAATTTGGAACCAATTAAATGGTTTCCTTAGAATGTATGTGAATTGTGTTTATATGAGATATAATTATAAAGATTTCTCAGTAAAAGATAAAGGAATATTTGTCTCAGGAATTTGATTTTTTTTTTTTCTGAGATGAAGCTGACTTGACTACTTATTTCTTCTCGGCCTTTTGGCATAACTTCCATGAATGTTACTACAAATAAACATGATACATGCACTCTGCATTTATTTTGAGCTAAAGGATACATACTGGTTGATGCCTGTGTTGGATACAAACAAGGGAACCATAGTGGAGAGGAGCTGTGTCTCCCTTTCTCGTGAAATAGCATTCTGGGTCAGGTTAAGTACAAATACATCCCTTGATCATGGTGATAGCAGCATGAAATTCACACAATGGTGGAAACTCAACAGTATTACAGTTTGCATGGGGCAAAGGAGGTCTTCCAGTTTTAAGGACAGTATATATAAAAGCCTCAACAATACAATAATGAAGAACAATTGTTTCTTTGTGACCAGATCCTTATTTCTCAGCAGCCTGTAGCCCTTAGCCCTGACCTTGCAAGGATAGAAGGGTATAAAAGTAGTGTGTCCATCATGCTCTTGCCTATTTCTGGGAGACACCTGGGAGGGAGCATACCTATCTATGGAAGGAAAATGTGGAGGGAATGGTGTGCTTTATTGTTGCGCCTCTTTTCTTTTTCTTGTCCTATAGGAAGTGGTTTCGGATGAAAGGCATCAAGGTGGACAACTCCTGGAAGAACCAAAGTTGCTGCATTTCAAAGGGAATACTTTCAGTCTTCAGATCTCTGTCCTTGATATCCCCCCATTCCTCTGGAGAATTAAACCATTCACTGCATGCCAGGTACTGGCCAAATGGGTTTCCAATAGAAATAGCTTTGCTTTAACCAACAGGCATATCACAAACCCTAGTAAGGGTACTCCTGACTTTCCTCCTCCTTTAAAACTATGGATTTCATTTCAAAACTGTCACAGATGTGTAACTGTTTGGACTACACCCAGGGAAACCTATTGTCATAAATCCATGGGTTCCTAACAGGTGGGGGAAAAGGTGCTTGCGTGTCAGGTAATATAACATGTATCCTCTCTCCTGTTTATATCACCACTCAGGAAAGGTTGAAGAAGGCCATCTAAGAACTTAGAGCAAGATTTCTTTGTGGATTTGTTTTAATTCATATCAGTTCATTATGAGACAGTGCTTTAAGTCCTGTTCACCTATAGAATGAACTGGATATTAGGGAGAAACCTTTTAAGGGTGATCATTTTGAGTTGTAGAGAGCTCTGGCCAGCCAGGTGGGATCAAGAGATTTTGTCCTAAATAGATGAAATGCTTGCTGCCAAATGAATTGAGCAAGATGGGAAGAAGAAATCACAAATTGAAAAACAAAGAAATATTAATGCTTCTTAGAATATTTTTATGTAAAAATATTTGTGTCATCATTCATATACCTCATTATTAGAGACTTAAAAAAATTTCAGGATGACTTAAGAGTCTCTTTGGATCATGTTAAGGAATTTTTGAATAGTTGCTTAGCGTGAAAAGATATCAACTTGTGACCTTGTCACTGAATTCTATGAAAATGTTCAGTGATAAGCATTGTTATCAGAAGCAGCCAACTGCTCTACCATTGTTTCTTAAGCCAGAGTCATCTGGGCTTCAAGAGACAGGACATTTCCTTAACTCTGGAGCTTCTGGGAGACTGATACTGATCTGGACTCACAGGAGGCTTTCACGCTTCTCTGTTCTGCCCATCAGCATAACCTGCAGAGCCCTGTGGGTTTTTTCACCTATCTTTACAGCATTCATTTTTTAAAAAAACATGCACAAGATATACCAGCTTGTAGGATGGAAATCAGTCAAATCTCAAAGAGAAAAACTTTGACCATTCCATGAGAGTTAGAAGAAATTTGCACCATCACTGCTTTCTAACATTCAGAATTTTCTAATCAAATAAGGTCATATTTTTCTGTTTACTTTTCATTACCTCAGGAGCTGCCCCCTCTATGTATAGTTTTAGAGCATTCAAAACAACAAGTATCTCTCTCAGGGCCCTGAACAATTTTTTTGGATATTTAACATATTTTCTTATGGAGAGAGGTTTTCTATGAATAAATGTATTATTTATGATGTTCTAGACCTAGACGTCTCTGTTTCCCAGAAAACAGTATTCAAAGTTTGCAGGCCAAATTGAACTTCAGGGTATTGTTAAAAGAACTCCTGATAGTCGTGCAAATTCCTCTGTTTTAATCTTTATTTAAGGGCATTCCTTCCCTGGATCTAATGCAAGTGACTCCAAAGTAAATATGAAGTTTAATGTTTGCAGATAAAAAAAGAAAGCAGATAAAGAATTATAACCTCTCAGGAGCACTTAAACAACACTTCCAACACCAGGGATTCAGTGAGAGCCTCAGGTAGAAAAGACTTGGAGGAGGGTAATGCCTGCTCACCCCGGAGGATGCAACAGGGCCAGCCAAAGTCAAAGGGCACTGGCTGGCAAAGAAGCCCAACCAGCTTTACTGTCAGGATGGGTTGGATTGCATAGAGGTTGTGAACATGTATAAATATTTGACTTCTGTAATTGAGCATAATTTGAAAGAGTCGTGGAAAGCTGAACAACAATTTAATTTTCTCTGCATCAGGCAGCTTGCCACTGAGGTTTCATTTCCACTTCATTTTTCTTTCCCACAAATGGCTTTCTGCTCTATTCTTCCTTTCTTTTCACCACCCTACCACCAATTTATTTACTCCTGTGATCACTGAACTCCCCCAGTATATGTGACTACATATTGTGCTTGGCATAATGGCCACGCTGTGTCTGCTCCAGGCATCAGATGCATACACTTTGGGGAAGCTTTGCATTCAGCCTGATTGAACCTCATGGAGAGCATCATGTGTGCTGACATACTGGGCGTGGATAATAGAGAATGGCTTTTGATTTGGCTTAGTGGACGGGAACTCACAGAGCTCTACTGCAGAGACAGAAAACCCCACTATTGCTGACATCACTTATAGGTCTCTCCTTCACCTGGTAAATGTCCCCATCATCTTCCAAGTCAGTGGATAGACAAGTTAGAGTTATTGGTATTCCTGTCATCTTATTCCTCTCTCCCTTTCTTTAACTTCAAAACAGCAATCTAGGAATCGACATTTTCCAATTGGTACCCAAAGCTTACTCTCTAAGAAACCTTTTTTTTTTCTTTCATCTGGGCAAGGTGGAATTTCCCAGGCATGGTGGTATCCAGTGCATAAAATATTAATAGCTGCCCTATGAGACACCAACCAAGAAAAATTCTTAGAATGATGTGAGGTCCAGATTGGGTTTAGAACTATGTGATGAGAGCCTATGTATAGGAGGACCAACTAGATTTTAAATCTTGCTGGTTTCAATTCTAGAGGATGACAGTTTATGAAATGCTAGGGTACAAACCTTATTGCTTATGAAACAAGGTAGGATGGATGAAAGGGAGGGGCATGTGAGGTTACAGGAGTTCTTAGGAGACCTGATTACCATAGCATCCACTAACCTTGATTCAAAGAAAGAAAGAGACCCACATGCTAGTCCTTCCAAAATAAACAATTATTCATAAGACTCTACCACAACAAGGGATATGCTGTTGTCCCCTTAGAAGACTCAACAACCCTTCTCTGCATGGAAATAACTCTGCTCCCAGTAGGTTCCTGGGACCTGAGAGCTACTGAATCGTATCCCCTCTTCCTTGCTCACAGTGGGGGTAGAGAATCTGTAAAATATTATAAAGCTGAATCTAATAAAATATTAATTTATTTTTTAAGTCCTACAGAACACCAAGCCAGGCTGTCACCTCCGTAGGACGAAAGCAGCTGTCTTGCAGCATGCTGTGTATCTTGGAGAACCCAGTGTCTGTCTCCTGCTAGGATACAATTTACATTCTCTCCATCTGCTAGGAAACTAATTATAATGGGACTCAAAAAGAAAACATTTCCGGAATTCTTTAAACACACATAACTTTGCTACACTTTGTCCTCTAGTATTACTTTCCCCAGAATTCCTCTCAGCTCAGTGAGCATCTTGGTGTTTTGTTTTGTATTTTTGGGGGGGCGGCGGGGCAGAGAAGAATAAATGAAAGCAAAGATGATTGCCCGGGAAACACACTAACCACAGTGCTTTTATTATTTTTAAATGTTTTGTTGAGCACCATTGGCAGCTACTACTCAAGTCAACAACAACAAAAATATTCTTTTGACACAGTCTTAAAATCAGATTTTTTTTAATGTTTTGATGGTGTGCAGTAGAATGGAAAGAAAAGCAAGAGGCATTTTTGTTTGTTTGTTTGCCAATTCTCATGTCTTGCTACAAGAAAAGATTATGCCTGCACTGGGTTCTTCCAGTGTTCTCAGGAGAAAATACACAAAATTTAGTAAGCGACACGACAGAAGATACTTTTCAACACATCATCAGTGCCGTCCATTTTTTCTTTTTTAACGAAGATAGTATCACCAAAGACTCAAAGCCACTGCAGGAAATGTAGGTTTGTTGAAGAGCTGGACCTTGAATTCAGCTCTATCTCGTTCTGAAGTCCAAACATTTATATTACACGGTAATGACTCAAAATTTCAGTTTTAGAAAACAGAGACCTCTTTGGTTAGCGTAGTTAGGCAAAAACACCTTATTTAGGCGAAAGCATCAATGAACCATGGGGCCCTCTGTTATGCTTATTTTCACTGAAGGGGATGATACTGAGTGAGTATAAAAATGTAACATCTATTCACCACCGTGCATTAAATAGATAGCCAGTGGGAAGCTGCGACTGTACTCCAGTGAATTTTAAAAATGCGCTGGTCTGGAGAAGAGTGCATTTCAGGGCTAGGAGATTGAGGCTGGACAGAGAGAGGACGGGGTGAGAGGACAGAAGCCCTTGAAGGCCTGGCAGGGGGCTGTGTTGACGAGGCAGGCATCCTGGGGCCATTCTTGTCCCCCAGGCAAAGGGATCATGTAATGAAAGCAGAGTTTCCAGGTGATGTGGTGACATCAGTGATTCCACTCATGATTACAGGCTCTTCCCTGAAAAATACCCGTCAACTGCTTTCTGCTTCCTCCCCAGTCCTCTCATTAATTCTGTGTAGTAGAGGCGGAGACGGGAGGCTTGGTGAGCGGGCTACTCCAGTTAGCTATGATGAGACCAGAGAAGAGGCTCACACATGGAAACAGAAAGACTGTAGAATGACAGTGAGAGAGATGGTGATAATCCGTTCATAAAAGGTAGACTTGGGCCTGCCCTGGTGGTCCAGTGGCCAAGACTCCACACTCCCAAGGCAGGTGGCATGGGTTCGATTCCTGGTCAGGGAATATTCAACATGCTGCATGGTGTCCGCCCCCCCCCCCAAAAAAAAAATGGTAGAATGTTTAAGAAAGGAAAGGCCAACTGAAATTATTTGTGCTGATTGGGGTATAATGTCAGTGATGGCTGTTAATGAAATAAAAACCAGAGATGTAGCTGCTAGAGTCCTCCAGAGAAATGGCAACTGGGCGTTTGTGAGCAGATGAGGATTTGAAGAGCTCAGTCGATGGAGAGAGAAGAGCTGAAGGCTGAGATAGGAAGTAAAAGTTACCCTGGTTTACTGAACCAGGACGCAGCAGGAATAAGATTAGACAGCAAGGAGAAATGGCAGACCGTGTATAGTATAGAAGCATCTGGTATAGAATTTGGTGCAAGTGGACAGTCACTTTTGAGTGTTTTAGGGAATGACTTCCTCTCAAGTTTGCTGGGAGGCCCACCAATCAGGCTTCCCTGGTGGCTCAGAGGGTAAAGGGTCTGCCTGCAATGCAGGAGACCTGGGTTCAATCCCTGGGTCAGGAATATCCCCTGGAGAAGCAAATGGCAACCCACTCCAGTACTCTTGCCTGGAAAATCCCATAGACAGAGAAACCTGGCAGGCTCCAGTCCATGGGGTCGCAGAGTCAGACACGACTGAGCGACTTCACTTTCACCACCATTCAGCAGTGCCCTCTGTTGCTAGGAGGGAAAGAGAAGAGCTCATAAGTTAGTCTCTGTTTAGGGAGAAAGTGGGAAAGAGGTGCCATTCACTGGTTCTGTGCTGCGGTCTTGCTGGTATATGAGCCAGCTGTGCCCCAGCCATGGGTTTCCTTGGTGACCATTAGCTTCATGCTTCTCCCAGCATTTGCCCTGGACAACAGCCTCTCTGTGGGAAAACACTAGGGAACCTTCCGGCACACCCAGCTCATCTTAGTTTCTCAAAAGACTACTTCCAACCTACTGGCGTTTCATTAGAGAATGGTTTGGGTCGAGAAAAAAATATTTTAATCAAGGGATTAATGTGCTTATAAAACCTCTGGAAAACCTGGGAGAGCCAAGGTCAGAGAAAGCCCCCAGAGATATGAGGAAATCAGCAAGTTCCACGATTTCAGGAAACCACCGCAACCCTGAAGCAGACGGTTCTCAGAAGCCCCTGCAAACCTCACATATGCTGTCAGCTGAACCTTTGAGGTTTGCTTGCTGGTACCAGAGGAACAGAAACCATTTCTTCCCTTCCTTCCAAATTTAAAACAAGTACCTCTCATTGGCAGAACGGAAATCTGAACTCCCTGCTGGCAAGGGCTGTGAAATGTAGTTTTCAGACTTCTAGTTCTTTCTGTGAAGGGGAGAACTGAGGATGGGAGAGAGTTGCCTTCTTCCTAATAGCCCACATTCTGCACAGGGATAAAGGCAGCTGCAGGGTCAACATATAGACCTCCTCTGAGCCCTTAGTCCATTGCCTTCCCCTTGGTTCAAGTTTAAGAGCAAACAAATGAAACAACACCCCTACATCCCTTGGTGGGATGTGTGGTAGGGGTTAATGCCTGATTTCTTTTTCTCATATTTCCCAAAACTGGCTCTCCTGTACTCAAGTCTTCAACAATCTAAACTCCATCTCTCCCTGCTGATCCCCCCTAGCAAGTACCAAGAAATCAGGATCTTTGAGACTTCCTGCAGAGAAAAATGAGGAAACCTGCAAGTGTATAGCTTGAAGCTCAGGGATAACCAGGGAACTCTTGGTTCCTTAAAGTGGGTACATTGAATTCTAAACATGGCTCATGGTCTTGTAACACCTGCTGACACCATCACCAGTCACATTTCAGAGAATCAAAGTTCCAGACTTGATCCATCTTTTGCCACCTTTCAGCATCAATATTGGATAAAATTGTGTTTGTAGTAACAGGTAAAAGAGCAGATTAATGAGTCAAGGGAAAGAGAAAGAAGTGAGATGCAGTTTACTATAGGCTGGGAATATGAGGTCATTGCCAAGGACCATGGCCTGATTCCAGTAGGAGGGAAAGACTTTCTGGTAGATGGAAGAATATCAGTGACTCACTGACCTCCACTTCACGTTAATATAAACCCACATGCCCGAGACAATTGGTGGCCAGCACTGGCTGGTCATGGGGAAAGGAGGAATACAGATTTTATAACTTCCCCCCAACCCTCATTTAGTGAAATGGCTTTTGCCACTCGATTGTAAGTCCCTATGAAGTGGAGACCAGACCTAAATTCTTACTATTCCTTTATTGTTTATTTAATACAGTGTCTGGTTATTAGAAGGCATTGTACATATAACTGTAGAGTGGATGAATTGAATGAATGAGGAATTGACAAAATAGATTGTTCTGGGCTAACCTGTTGTGTTTGTGTCTCTCTCTGGTGTGCGTGCGTGTGTGTGTGTGTGTGTGTGTGTGATCCTGCAGTAGGTGTCTCTCTCTGGGGGGGGGTGTGTGTGTGTGTGAGTGATCCTTCAGTAGGTGTAATTTTTATGCTGGATATATAGCAACATTATGCTTATACAGTTCAGCATGAGGCTGTGGTATGGGCATAAGTTCTGGCTAGTCACTTCTTCATAATTTTCATGTACATGAGATGATAACATCCTACCCTGGGCTTAGGTAGCAAAGAGGAGGCGTCTACTAGGAATCCTCCCATAGGAGTCGTCTAAAGAATCTTTTTGTCGTGGAAAAACATGGTGATTAACTTTTGATGGTCTTCTTTCTCATTGTGTGTGTCACCAAGTGAAATCTGAGCTCTTGCAGCGTGGTTTTGGAATTCGAATGTTATCAATTGGAATTGACATTAATTACTTTTGTGCTGCCTGGCATATGCTAGGACATTATTTCTACAACAGTTCCACCAGAGTCGCTCAGGCAATTATCTCTGCTGCCATCACCGTCATCATGATCATCCTAATTATTGTGATTAGGTCTGTCCTGCGCTCTGCTCCTCTCAGCCGGGCTCTGCACGCCCCAGCCCTCTCCTCTCCCCTCTGTCCCCCGCAGGAAGTCCCGTTCTCCCGCGTGTGGTGCAGTAACCGGCAGCCCCTGCACTGTGCCTTCTCCCTGGAGCGCTACACGCCCACCACCACCCAGCTGTCCTGCAAAATCTGCATCCGGCAGCTCAAAGGCCATGAACAGATCCTTCAAGTGCAGACGTCAATCCTCGAGGTGAGTCCTTGGTCTCCAGGTCACTTGACCTGTTTCTAAAGCCCATTATATACTTAGTTGTGCTATATGTATAGCATGAAAGAGATTCAAAATGCACTCACTCTTTTAATCCTCATTACTGATAAGGGAAAATCAACTTTTTCACAGGCTGAAGATTTGAACTGGGCCTGGAAACGTAACCCATTAGAGCATAGGCTCTGCGGAGGGGCCTTTGGGGAAGGAACTGGTCCAGGGCTTTTTATACACAAAACCACAACCAATCGAACAGTTCATGGTAGACCTGGAATCAGCTGAGATTCATTATTGAATTGAGACACATACCATAAGAAAACACAAGGTCACCATTGGGCTGCTTTTCTGCCAGTTCTGATGAGTTTCTAGAAGTCAGTTTCCCCATCTGTTATGACATTTTCAAGGCTTTGTTTCCTTACTGTCTTATAATTTTTTGATACCCTCCAGGATCAGGGTTCTACACATCCCCATTTCTATGAAGCCTAGAATTCATCAGTACAATAAGAGACAGGATGGATAATAATCTCACTCTCCAAAGAAAGGGCATAGTGCAAAAAGGGATAAGACCTTGTCCAAGGTCACATGACTACTCAAGGGCAGAGTTAGAATGGGAGTCAGAGGAGAAGTCACTTGGGAACTTGTGTGCTGCCATGGCTTTGATTGGCCCTAAGCCACTGAATGACTCCATGGCTCTGAGCTTCAGCTTATCAAGTAGACTATGGCCTTTCCTCCTGAATGGTTATTTCAGCAGGGGAGAGTAGCTGAGGGGAGGAATCAGGGGAGCTGATGACACCTTATTTAGCAATTTCAAAGTAATCCCTGGCTAGTTCAGAAAAACACACACACTGTTATGTCCATCTTAGAACATGTACATGTGTATATACATATGGGCTTCCCTGGTGGCTGTGTTAAAGAGTCCACCTGCCAATGCACGAGATGCAGGCTTGATCTCTGGGTCAGAAGGATCCCCTGGAGAAAGGAAATGGCAACCCGCTCCAGGATTCTTGCCTGAGAAACCCCATGGACAGAGGAGCCTGGCGGGCTACAGGCCAGGGGATTGCAGAGTCAGACAGGACTTAGTGACTAAACAACAACATATACACATACATACACATACACTTTTGTGTTTGCATATATAAATAAGACATATTCATTTGTTCACACTTAGCAGAAGGTTTAACATCTTTTGTATCCGTACTATTCAATTTCAGGTTATGATTTTTCTCAAAACATGTAGTCTGCATCACCACTTTCCTCCATTCTCACCGCATTTCATTATTTATGCAAAATGAGCATTGCTGATTCCCCCAAATAGTTTCCTCTGAAGTGCGATGGCTTTCCAAAGGAGTGTGCCTCAAAACTGATAGCTGTCTTAACTGACATGTTTCTACCATATTTGCATTCGTTATTGCCAATTAGCATTATGCGCTAAGGTAGTCCTGATGGGGAAGGTAGATGCAGAAACCTCAGGCAAGATACATTTAGAGTCTCTTTTTTGAACAGTCATGGCATTTTTAACACAATACATTTCAAACTAAAATACAAATCGTATGGGAGTTAGTTCTAAAATAAAAGGCAACTCTTAGAATAGCTGCATTTCAGAATGAAGAGTGAAAGGCAGGACATAAAGGTGCCACTGATGAAAATTTCCGTAAATATCTATTAACAGGTCAACAAAAGAATTCCAGGTTTAAAAGGTTTTTTACTTTCTAAGGCATCCAGATTCTGAAAATCAGTTTCAGCTATTACAAGATGTTTGTGTAAAAGGAATGTAATAAGGTTGATACTACATCCTGGTACCTTTGCATCTTGCTTAAATAAACTGTAAAAGTTCATGGAGAGAAAATGAGCTAATAAACTTAATCTTCTTGACTCTCCCATTCTGATGCTTCGCAAAGTTTACAGTCACTTTGGAAAGCCTTAAAGAACATGACATCACCATATTTCTTAATAAAAGG
>NW_011494677.1:3058002-3059835 GCF_000754665.1 Bison bison bison | reverse complement strand
ATAAGAATAATATTTAGATATTCAGTGTTGGACTACAGCTATCTGATTTGTAGGCTGCTGCACTTGAGAAGCTTTATTAACTTGTTTGATCCTATAAGAATCATTTCATTAATAACTTTAAGTGTCCCTGCTGAATTTTGGCCCAGTTCATCCACATGTCTTTCTACCAAACTATTTCTTAGGCAGATCTCACTAACCATCATTTTCAATGTCAGAAGAAAATTAATTTTTAAAAGCCACTGTATTTCAGGTCCTATTTCATATGCTTTCATGTATCATGGTCAGAATTCTGTAGGTTAGTATTACACCATCACAATTTTAAACAATCTCAAGGAAGTCAGCCTTCTTATCCAAGATCATAGAGCGAACCAGATGAGTAGCCACTGAGAAACTTGACTTTAAGATCAAAGTCTGGCTTTCTATTCAGTGCTATATCCGGATCCCAATCAAGGGGGTTTAATTTCCTAGTCCTAACCATGGGCCTTGTCCATAATACAAGCCCCTCTTTAAGGGCTGCTGCAGTAGCAACAAACATCGCAACATCAGCTCTTTTCCCTAAGTCGAAGTAGATGAAAGTTAGAAAATTCTTCCCTCAAGACTGAAGAAGAATGAGATGCACCTGTTTGTTTGTTGGGCTGGAATTAAGTATTCATTCTGCTGATCTTTAGGAACAGAATTGATTCCCTTCATAGAGGTCTGTTTGCAAAAGGATGTCTTGACTGAACGATCACTCAAGGTCCTTCCAACCCTGGGACTGTCTCATTGCTGGGAAAACACACATCTGGTGGTATATCTGGGATTCAAAAACATCTCCTCCCTTAAAAGGACTTGGGTTTTATGGTAGATGGTTCAAAGAAAATGAAGATAAAGTTCTGAGAAAGTTGGGAATACTTGGAGAAAGGCAGGATATTTTTAAGATCAGATCAGATCAGTTGCTCAGTCATGTCCGACTCTTTGCGACCCCATGAATCGCAGCACGCCAGGCCTCCCTGTCCGTCACCAACTCCTGGAGTTCACTCAGACTCACGTCCATCGAGTCAGTGATGCCATCCAGCCATCTCATCCTCTGTCATCCCCTTCTCCTCCAGCCCCCAATCCCCCCCAGCATCAGAGTCTTTTCCAATGAGTCAACTCTTTGCATGAGGTGGCCAAAGTACTGGAGTTTCAGCTTCAGCATCATTCCCTCCAAAGAAATCCCAGGACTGACCTCCTTCAGAATGGACTGGTTGGATCTCCTTGCAGTCCAAGGGACTCTCAAGAGTCTTCTCCAACACCACAGTTCAAAAGCATCAATTCTTCGGTGCTCAGCCTTCTTCACAGTCCAACTCTCACATCCATACATGACCACAGGAAAAACCATAGCCTTGACTAGACGAACCTTTGTTGGCAAAGTAATGTCTCTGCTTTTGAATATGCTATCTAGGTTGGTCATAACTGTCCTTCCAAGGAGTAAGCGTCTTTTATTTTATTTTTAAACTTTACAATATTGTATTGGTTTTGCCAAATATCGAAATGAATCCGCCACAGGTATACATGTGCTCCCCATCCTGAACCCTCCTCCCTCCTCCCTCCCCATACCATCCCTCTGGGTCGTCCCAGTGCACCAGCCCCAAGCATCCAGTATCCTACATCGAACCTGGACTGGCGACTCATTTCATACATGATAGTATACATGTTTCAATGCCATTCTCCCAAATCTTCCCACCCTCTCCCTCTCCCACAGAGTCCATAAGACTGTTCTATACATCAGTGTCTTTTTTGCTGTCTCATATACAGGGTTATTGTTACCATCTTTCTAAATTCCATATATATGTGTTAGTATACTGTATTGGT
>NW_011494677.1:3056986-3057902 GCF_000754665.1 Bison bison bison | reverse complement strand
ACATGTTTCAATGCCATTCTCCCAAATCTTCCCACCCTCTCCCTCTCCCACAGAGTCCATAAGACTGTTCTATACATCAGTGTCTTTTTTGCTGTCTCATATACAGGGTTATTGTTACCATCTTTCTAAATTCCATATATATGTGTTAGTATACTGTATTGGTGTTTTTCTTTCTGGCTTACTTCATTCTGTATAATAGGCTCCAGTTTCATCCATCTCATTAGAACTGATTCAAATGTATTTTTAATGGCTGAGTAATACTCCATTGTGTATATGTACCACAGCTTTCTTATCCATTCATCTGCTGATGGACATCTAGGTTGCTTCCATGTCCTGGCTATTATAAACAGTGCTGCGATGAACATTGGGGTACACGTGTCTCTTTCCCTTCTGGTTTCCTCAGTGTGTATGCCCAGCAGTGGGATTGCTGGATCATAAGGCAGTTCTATTTCCAGTTTTTTGAGGAATCACCACACTGTTCTCCATAGTGTGGCTGTACTAGTTTGCATTCCCACCAACAGTGTAAGAGGGTTCCCTTTTCTTCACATCCTCTCCAGCATTTATTGCTTGTAGACTTTTGGATCGCAGCCATTCTGATTGGTGTGAAATGGTACCTCACAGTGGTTTTGATTTGCATTTCTCTGATAATGAGTGATGTTGAGCATCTTTTCATGTGTTTGTTAGCCATCTGTATGTCTTCTTTGGAGAAATGTCTATTTAGTTCTTTGGCCCATTTTTTGATTGGGTCATTTATTTTTCTGGAGTTGAGGTGCAGGAGTTGCTTGTATATTTTTGCGATTAGTTGTTTGTCAGTTGCTTCATTTGCTATTATTTTCTCCCATTCTGAAGGCTGCCTTTTCACCTTGCTAATAGTTTCCTTTGATGTGCAGAAGCTTTTAAGGTTAATTAGGTCCCA
>NW_011494677.1:3048184-3056886 GCF_000754665.1 Bison bison bison | reverse complement strand
GGTCCCATTTGTTTATTTTTGCTTTTATTTCCAATATTCTGGGAGGTGGGTCATAGAGGATCCTGCTGTGATGTATGTCAGAGAGTGTTTTGCCTATGTTCTCCTCTAGGAGTTTTATAGTTTCTGGTCTTACGTTGAGATCTTTAATCCATTTTGAGTTTATTTTTGTGTATGGTGTTAGAAAGTGGTCTAGTTTCATTCTTTTACAAGTGGTTGACCAGTTTTCCCAGCACCACTATGGAAAAACAGAAACCTTGAATAGCCAAAGCGATCTTGAGAAAGAAGAATGGAACTGGAGGAATCAACCTACCTGACTTCAGGCTCTACTACAAAGCCACAGTCATCAAGACAGTATGGTTCTGGCACAAAGACAGAAATATAGGTCAATGAAACAAAATAGAAAGCCCAGAGATAAACCCACGCACATAAGGAGGCAAGAATATACAATGGAGTAAGCGTCTTTTCATTTCATGGCTGCAGCCACCATCTGTAGTGATTTTGGAGCCCAGAAAAATAAAGTCTGACATTGTTTCCACTGTTTCCCCATGAGTCAACAATAATAGATAAATTGTTAAAATGCATCATATTTCATGGTCACTACACTAATGCAGAAAGATTCTGTGTTAGGTGGCTTTAATAAGTTAGTAATAGGCCCTCATTGATTAATAATAATAGAACTAAAACTTTGAAGCTTCCAACAGATGTCTTTGAAATATGTACTTAAATATCCATCCCCCCCAAAAAAATTCTCACATATCTAGGCTCAGAGCTCCTCCTTCCTACCCTAATTTACAATAGAACCATGAGAGATAAAAGATACATGTGTGTGTGTGTGTGTATGTATATATAAACATTGATTTTAAATTAATTAATGCAACGAGCATCTTCATTTGAAGGTATTTGGTTCTTTCTGCTCAGCCCCACATCCATCATGTCCCTTCATGCCTCTTATCTAAATGGCTTTCCAAACATAATCATTCATATCACTCAAAAGTATTTCAGTGATTAAGGTAATATATCTTTTCTGTTCTTCAGAGTGGCCATTATTATTCAGTCTTTAGAAGCAGGTTGGTTCTCCTTAAATTAACCCAACTAAATTACCTAATGATGATCACTAATTGATACCCTACAAAGCAACAGTATTGCCAATCTTAAAACTGGTGTGTGTTGTGTGTGTTTAGTCACTCAGTCGTTTCTGACTCTTTGCCACCCCATGGACTGTAGCCCACCAGGCTCCTCTGTCCATGAGGATTCTCCAGGCAAGAACACTGGAGTGGGTTGCCATGCCCTCCTCCAGGGGATCTTCCTGACCCAGGGATCGAACCCAGGTTTCCCACATTGCGGGTGGATTCTTTACCATCTGAGCCACCAGGGAAGCCCCGTGGACTGAAGCGAAATAATTTTGCTAATATTGAACAGAAAGGAAGAATCCCCAAGTCATTTATTTCCTCATTCCTTATTAATGTAACAATATTAAAGAATCTATCTTTTGGTAGAAACAACTTAAAATGGGAATCTTGCATGTTAAAATTTTCCCTTCAAGCAATGCTCTTATCTTTCTCGCAAAAGTGGTGGGGGATGATTTGTCTGTTACAAAGTCGACAGAATATTTGGAATTCCTCCCTGATTTACAGCTCCTGCATTAACCAGGTAGCAGCAGCTTATCTCTTGTGTGCAGAGCATGAAAATCTACTGTTCCTCTGCATATTTAATTTAAACCATCAGAAGATGCAGCCACTGGATTCTTCTTAGTTGGCCCACATGTCTTTTAGAATGCATCATAAATGTTATGTAAAGTGTCATCCTTACAATTGGGAAATATTTACATTTCGAAACTTTGAAGGACATGGGGGCCCATTTATTAAAGTGTACTAAGCAGGAAAAAAAATACTTATTTTTAGAAGTCTCATGTAATATTTTATTCACCCTCAAATCATACCACTCTGTCCATTTTTTTTCTGAAGACTTTATGTATTGAGGTGGTCTTTCTTCTGCCAGCAGGAAAGACAGAGCTTAGTTGAGTTGGTCCAATCAAAGATGCCATGAGAGCATCTGTCTCTTGTCATTTTTTGGCGTGGATAACCCGTTCCATTGGCAAGCCACCTTTTCACATGTTATCACTCTTTAGTGCCATTTTTACAGTAACAACTACCATATTATCTCATATAGAATTCCTTTTATTCTCCCTCTGGTTTTTACTATTCATTTTAAGGACATTTTCCTGCCTTAAGTCAGGAAATATTTAAAAAAACTATTCCCACTTGATTTGCATTATTAAAAGCTAAAAGAAATTTTACATACTATGATAAAAAATGATATATCTTACAACCTATTTTATGCAGTAAGAAGTCTGAGGTAGTTTATTTTATAAACATCATATATATTGGAAAGGAACTGGCTACTCTGCCAGAAATAAGCACTTATCCAGTCAATTTCTGTTCATTCAACAGCTACCCATCCTTCAAGATCAACTCAAATGCCTCCTCCATGAAGCCCTCTTACTCTTTTTTTTTAATCTTTATTTTTTAAGTCCTTTTTTTTTTTTAACTTAAACATCCTATTTTATATTGGAGTATAGCCAATTAACAATGTTGTGATAATTTCAGGTGAACAGCAAAGTGTCTCAGCCATACACAGCCATGTATCCATTCTCCCCTAAACTCCCCTCCCATCCAGGCTGCCACATCACATTGAGCAGAGTTCCCTGTGCTATACAGTAGGTCCTTGTTGGTTATCCATTTTAAATACAGCAGTGTGTACATGTCCATCCCAAACTCCCTAACTATCTCTTCCCCCTATTCTTCCCCCTGCTGCTGCTGTTAAGTCGCTTCAGTTGTGTCTGACTCTGTGCAACCTAATAGACGGCAGCCCACCAGGCTCCCCAGTCCCTGGGATTCTCCAGGCAAGAACACTGGAGTGGGTTGCCATTTCCTTCTCCAATGCATGAAACTGAAAAGTGAAAGTGAAGTCACTCAGTCGTGTCTGACTCTTAGCAACCCCATGGACTGCAGCCTACCAGGCTCCTCTGTCCATGGGATTTTCCAGGCAAGAGTACTGGAGTGGGTTGCCATTGCCTTCTCCGATTCTTCCCCCTAGCTACCATAAATTCGTTCTCTGAGTCTCTTTTCTGTTCTGTAAATAAGTTCCTGAAGTCCTACTTTTAATTCTTGAAGTATAATGCTAATATCACTCAGCATTTTTCCGAACCACTCTGCCCTGTGGGTTCTTGTTAGCTGTTTTGATGCAGGGTGGTGTAGTGAAGTAAGTCCTGGTAAAGGTGTTAGGGTATCAGAATTCTAGTTTCAGCTCTGGTAACATCTATCTGGGTGACCTACCAAAGTTTATAACCTCTGTGGAGTCTATTTTAAAAATGCCAGAAGACTGATTAGGAAATTGAGCCTGAGGGAAGTCCTGTAGCACCCAAGGTCACTGAGCTAGAAAATGGAAACTTGTACTCCAAAGCAAGACCTTTTTGACTCTGAAAACCACACTTTTTCTGTTTATGCTAACTCAAAAACTAGAAGAATTTGGATGAGCATTGTTCTATAATGCTCCAGGGATTAAAACTAAAACCAGTAAGTAGAATTTGTTGAATCTGGTAACATGTATTTTTAATTTCCAAGAACAAGATATAGTATGTTGCATTTCTCAGATGTATTTGACCATGGGACTGCTCTTTCTCAGAATATCTTCTGAGATGCCCTGTGGGAATGCTGGGTTAAGGCACTGGATTCCAAAACATAGACCCCCAAAGGTCACTGTCCTAAATGGTTACAGAAAAAACAAAAGATATATATATATATATATATGTCACTCTTTAAAAAGACCTTTGCATGAACAAGTTTCCTCAGTTAACAGATTTTTGAAGATATAAAACTCACCAAGTCTGAAGTCATATAGCTGTGTGAGCCTGGACACTAGCAGAGAAGTGCTACTGTGGCTGTGGTGTCCACAGTAGGAAGGTGTGTATGGGTCAGAAAAAGCAGCAGGGGAAGGTCACAGGGCAGTTCAGGAAGGGCATGAAAGGTCAGCACAAGTTGACAAGTTCCTAATGCAAAGGAGAGTTTCTTGGGGTTTAAACAGTGCTAACTAGTCCCTTTACCCAACCTCAGATTTGTGTTTTAATTTCCCTGTGTATTAGTTTTCTTCTGTTGCATAACAAATTACCACACATTTATCAGAAAAAAACAACACCCATTTATTGCCCAACATTTTTTGTAAGGCAGAAGTCTAGGCGTGGCCTAACTGGTTTCTCTGATCAGGATCTCACAAGGCTGAGGTCAAGGTGGTGGTGGGAGCATATTCTCATCTAGAACTCAGAGGGTTTTTTCTAAGTTTATTAGGGTTGTTGACAAATTCAGGTCCTTTGGGCTATAGGACTGAAGTCCCCCTTTTCTTGCTGGCTGCTAGACAGGGTTCACTCACAGCTCCTAGGGAACACTCTTAGGTCCTAGCCACATATCCCCAGGCCCAGCTCCCAACCATAGGCAGTTCACAGCATGGCTGTTTGCTTTCTTCCAAGCCACCAGGAGAGATACTTGCAGATAAGAGCTGTATCTTTTCTCTCTTAAGGGCTACTTGACTAGGTCAGGTCCACTCAGCAAAATCTCTTAGTCAATTCATAATCAATTGATTAGGGACATTAGTCATATCTGAAGAATTCCTGTTGCCTTGTAATTCATCATAATCATGGGAGTGATTCAAAATACTCTTCAGGCCTTAAAATTCTGTTAGTCCATATAGAACTTTCAGCAACCGTTCCAACGCAATGGATAGATGTGTAATTTCACATTGGATATGATGAACTAACTGCCATGATGCACTGAAATAACCAATCCTCACTGGACAGCTCTAAGTCAGAAGAGTGGGCATTCCAGCAAGCCGGGAGCTCTCCAGCCTGGACCACTCCACGAGCTAATGCACATCTCATCACTGACTCATGGCTGCCTCCTATTTTACCAAAGCAATTTCATTCTGAAACAAGACCAAAATATTTACTATAGAATCACATGTTAGGATTGGGAGAAACACAAACTTGAAAATGATCAACATACAATCAGTTCCCCTTTGTAGCTTTCCTGACATGTGGCTTCCCAGCCAACTCCTTTGATCAGACCACTCTCTGATCAGTTCTGACTCTCAGAAGGTCTGCTTACAATGAACTGAAATCTGTCACTGGGTACCTTCTTCCAACTGATTCTAGATTTTTTTTTTTTTTTTACATTGAGAATATTTTTAAAAATCTAATTCTGCTCTCAGCTGAGACCTCCTTGGATATAGGAAGCTGAAGGTTGTGACTCCCCTGAGTGGAAGAGGCTGCTGTAAATCTCCAGTCTACGATTTATTAAGCTACTAGAGACGTTATTTACTATGTTAGGAGAGAGAGAGCTTGTCCATGTATTTTATAGACTCCATCACAATGAGCAAGCATTTTTTGCATGTGTGTTAATACAACTTTTCTCAAAAAAAGAGTGTTGATCAGTAATGCTGCTACTTAGCTCTGATCGTTTTCTTTGTTTTGTTTATAGAGTGAGAGAGAGACCATCACTTTCTTTGCACAAGAGGATAGCACTTTTCCTGCACAGACTGGCCCCAAAGCCTTCAAAATCCCCTACTCCATCAGACAGCGGATTTGTGCTACGTTTGACACCCCCAATGCCAAAGGCAAGGACTGGCAGATGTTAGCACAGAAAAACAGCATCAACAGGTAACTGGGGGCAACTGCTGAAAGAGGATTTTACTAAATGAACTTGAAAAATAGAATGGGTTGGGTCTATCCACGTAGTTTCCAGGCCCTGATATCTGTATGGATTCCTCTGGCCATATTTCATGTGATGTCTGGCCAAGGTAGTGGGAGAAGAGCAAAAATATGATGAGTGTGTGTGACCCTTCCCGCCACCACACTGCACCTTTGGGGATGTCATGAGAAAGTCCTACTTTGGTCCTGATCCCAACTACAAGTTTGCTAACTGGGCCGCCATAATGGGGGTTTAGACTGTGTCATCTTGGTACTGGTGAGGGATCTCAGAGTCTTGAAAAGAAACCTAGAAGCAAGTTTCTCACACCTCTCCCTGCTAGGGTAACCTTAAGCATTATTTAATCCCTAATAAGAATATGCTCAGGCTTCACTGGAGGCTCACTGGTAAAGAATCTGCCTGCCAATGCAGGAGACCTGAGTTCAATCCCTGGGGTCAGGAAGATCCCCTGGAGAAGGAAATAGCAATCCACTCCAGTATTCTTGTCTGGGAAATCCCATGGACAGAGGAGCCTAGCAGGCTGCGTCCATGGGTTGCAAGAGAGTCAGGCATGACTTAGCAACTAAGCAATAACAAAGGATATGCTCAGCCTGAAGAACTGGGTGCCTGAATATAAAAAAGGAAGTTTGAGATGATACTTCCCAGGTCTGAAGGCAGAGGGTTTTAAAATAAGCAAAAGATTACTTGGCCCCACCTGTGAGTCTGCTGCTTAAACCAGCCATTATTCGTTACTGTGCTAATGTTGTGCTTGAGTTGAAAGTAGACTAGAGAGATTCATTAATGGACTGTCTTACTTTGAGGAGAAAAAGCAGCGGTGAGTCTATTAGAGCAACTCTGATGAGGAGGCAGCTTTGGGCTCAGCGTGAGGAATGGTAGGGAAAAGGCATGGACGAATTGCATATCCTGTCGCCTTAGCCACGTCGCACGCCCTGGAATGAAAAGAGAACAAGTTTTTTCAGCGCCATTTGCTTTCTCTTCCCTTTGTGTCCCTCCCCCATTCCACTTTGGAGACAAAGCCTTGTTTTTCTTACTGTTTGGCTTACTCTGTCATTTCCATTTTTTGTTCTTTGTTTTTACAGACATCTTACCTCCCTCTCTCTTCTCTGAAAGGCAGGTAGATGTCTGCCAAGAAAGGATAGAGGGCCATTCCCTGTTTCAAAGGGATCCAGAATCCAAGAATGAAGGGGCCAACTAGAGAGCAGTCAGAGAGGAAAATCAAGAGAAAACAGAACTGACAGAGACAGGCCCGAAAAGAACACATTCTTGAAAAGGCAGATATTGAAAATGAGAGAATACAAAAATGTATGCATGTGCAGGAGAAAAAAAAATTAGGTTGAATTTTTCCCAGCAACTTTGATAAAGGATGAGATGTGTCATGTATAACTCATGAACACCATAACTATGACAGTTTCACTTTCTGATCAACGCGGAGACAAGAATGAAAAACTTACCCAGAGAATAGAACGTGGTCTAAAAAAAAAAGAAATGAACTTTGGGCAGGGACTCAAAAGCTCTGTACAGCAGTCCTGGTTCTACAGCTAATATGTCTGCCCCCCACACATCACTGACCACCCCTATAATACTTTCTCTACAGATGCAATTCATAGAATTCAAACTACATTAACTCTCTAATCCATTCTGGCAGTAAGAGTTTATGATTTTTAATTTACCATTTACAAGAAAATAATTGCCACAAAATATCTACATGCCCATGGATGCTGTCATTAATTTGCTAAATGAGCATGTGCATGTCCCTGCCTTGTTCATTTTTTTCTCCACTTAAGAGTAAACACATGAGAACTACAAGGACTGCCTCCAAAGTCATCAATTTCAGACCTTGTACAGCAGTGAAAATGCATCTCAAACTGGGAGACTAACGTGGACATCCTTTTGTGTCTGGGCTATAATGAGCAGTAACAGCTACACAGGGGCATGCTGTCCCCTCCAATGTCAGGGTCAAAACACAAGAACAGTTGATGTGCCTGTTTGTTTTTGTTTGCTTCTGTCTCTCCTTGAAAACCCTTTGTCTAGGAAAGCCTAAATGTCCTTAACATCCAAAATTCAAACAACCTACTCTGGAAAGTTTCTAACAGAGTTTCAAGAAAATCTCCATTTTCAGTCAGTTTTAGTAAGTGTTAGTCACTCAGTCATGTCCAACTCTTTGCAACCCCACAGACCATATAACACACCAGGCTCCTGTCTCAATGGAATTCTCTAGGCAGGAATACTGAAGTGGGTTGCCATTTCCTTCTCCAGGGGATCTTCCCTACCCAGGGATCAAAATCAGGTCTCCTGTATTGCGGGTGGATTCTTTACCACCATCTGAGCCTCCAGGGAAGTCTGAATATATATATATGTAAGTGTGGGTGTGTGTATATCTATTTATCTATATGTGTGTGTGTGTGTGTGTATATATGTGTATGTGTGTATTTATACACACATATATGCACACATGTATATACGCATGTATACACACACAAACACACATATATATCTTCTCCAACATGGGAAGTAACGTGACAGAGGTGAAGGATATTTTCAGGTGTCATTTGTTAAAACTTCTTGTTGCATAATCTGAAATCACTGATCTCACTCTCTTCAGTTCAGTTCAGTTCAGTCACTAAGTCGTGTCTGACTCTTTGCGACCCCATGAATCGCAGCACGCCAGGCCTCCCTGTCCATCACCAACTCCCGGAGTTCACCCAGACTCATGTCCATCGAGTCAGTGATGCCATCCAGCCATCTCATCCTCTGTCGTCCCCTTCTCCTCTTGCCCCCAATCCCTCCCAGCATCAGAGTCTTTTCCAATGAGTCAACTCTTCGCATGAGGTAGCCAAAATACTGGAGTTTCAGCTTCAGCTCATTCTCTCCAAAGAAATCCCAGGGCTGATCTCCTTCAGAATGGACTGGTTGGATCTCCTTGTAGTCCAAGGGACTCTCAAGAGT
>NW_011494677.1:3047685-3048084 GCF_000754665.1 Bison bison bison | reverse complement strand
AATTTGTTTACTGCTGGGCCACCAGGGAAGCCCATGATTAGGTAGAACCACCAACAATTTCAGAATTATTTGAAATCATTACAGCAAATAAATCCAGCTTGACTTTGTCAGAACAAATTTTAACTAGATAAAGGCTGTGTGGACTGACACAAAGGTCCATACCATATATAACTAGCTCGTTCTGTTGGGAACTTAATAGATCAATTTGAACTGTTATAAAGAATTGTTAAAAAAATTATTTTGAATAGTTTTATAAAATTTTAAACTCTTCAAAATAATTTTTTTAATGTATTATCTAGTTAAGAACCAATTCTGGATGCTTGGGGCTGGTGCACTGGGATGACCCAGAGGGAGGGGATGGGGAGGGAGGAGGGAGGAGGGGTCAGGATGGGGAACACA
>NW_011494677.1:3028166-3047585 GCF_000754665.1 Bison bison bison | reverse complement strand
CTGAATGTTGAGCTTTAAGCCAACTTTTTCACTCTCCACTTTCACTTTCATCAAGAGGCTTTTTAGTTCCTCTTCACTTTCTGCCATAAGGGTGGTGTCATCTGCATATCTGAGGTTATTGAGATTTCTCCCGGCAATCTTGATTCCAGCTTGTGTTTCTTCCAGTCCAGCGTTTCTCATGATGTACTCTGCATATAAGTTAAATAAGCAGGGTGATAATATACAACCTTGACGTACTCCTTTTCCTATTTGGAACCAGTCTGTTGTTCCATGTCCAGTTCTAACTGTTGCTTCCTGACCTACACTCTCTTAGGGTTACAAATAATAGAGTCCTTATTACATTACATAATCATCAGTTGCTAGTGTGATCATTAATGTGTGTTAAAACACAGAAATCTGACATTGTCAACAGGCCAATATCATTGGGTAAGAAAGCTGTTCTGTAGCTTGAGATTTCATCAACCCTGGTGTCACGAAAGGTCATCACAGAGTCACTCTTCGATTAGGGAATTCACCTACCTCTGCCTTGTGACAGCATCTTTACCTGACTCTCCCCTTCCTTTCAATTTCCAAAAGTGAAAAGCTAGTACAGGAACAGCCCTCAAACCGTAAAGGAAACATTTCAAACGGAGTGGAGAGAAACAGTGGCTGTTATCATGTTGCCAGTGAAAACATTCTCCTCCTTTTGGTAAATGCAAATGTCACTGATGATAATTTGCCTTTTTGTCAAACAAGTGTCTACTTAGATCTGAATAGGAAAGAAGATACATGAACTAGTAAGTTAAAGGCTTAGACTGTGAAACATGTTGGGGGGTTGCGGGGGGCGTGCTGTAAGACAGCAACACAGGTGGCCTTGCAACTTGCCTGGCATATGGATCACGATAAATAAGCCATACAGCCCAGCAAAGAATGTCATAGTTAACAGCTGCAATTACAGATTCTGTGAGCAAACTATTACTCAGAGTCCATACTTATTGCATTTTCAGAGCTGAGATTGCACTTTTATTCTACAAATCCAGCTGCAAGAATTCTTCACTTAAATGCTCTTGGCCACAGCTGATTGGTAGGTGGGTGGGACTAATAAAGAATTGATCACATAGGAGTAGAGGGGAGGGACCTTTGCTGAGAACTAAACTAAGTAATATCAGAAACTAACTGCTTCAGCTAGAAGGACTCACCCGCATTTAAATTTCCATAGCATTTTGTATTTTTATGATACTTTTTAAAATTACAGTTAGATATACCTAGATAGTACCATCTACTTCTGGGAAAATCAAGAAATTTGCCCTGAATGAATGACACGGACTTTTTCTTTGGATAGTATGCTGTGCTGTGCTTAGTCGTTTAGTCATGTCCGACTCTTTGCAACCCCATGGACTGTAACCCACCAGGCTCCTCTGTCCGTGAGGATTTTCCAGGCAAGAACACTGGAGTGGGTTGCCATGCCTTTCTCCAGGGGATTTTCCCAACCCAGGGATTGAACCAGGGTCTCCTGCGTTGCAGGCAGGTTCTTTACCAGCTGAGCTACCAGGGAAACCTTAGGATAGTATACTTGACCGTAAAATCTTGCCTAATAGAATTGATATGAATAAGCATCAAAGGATTTTGAAAGTTGGTCTCAAAAGAGAATTTGGCTATTATTATGGAAGATTCCTGTCTTTCCCCTCAGTACCTGAAATTCTACTATTAGGTCATTCTTCTTTAAGACTTCATGATGATCATATTCCAGAAATCCTTGTGAAAACACAGCAGCTTGACCAAGTTGCTATGGGAACAGATGCTGGATAAAGTGCGTGAGATACAAAAGGGTGAGGAGAAGGGAAGTGGCCAGAATGGAAGAAAGGATTCCAAGATGAAATGGAGTAGATAAATTACTTTATTAATACTTTCTCATAATAGTATCCTTCTTTGAAGTACTGCTGGAGAAACGTATTGCTCATCGGTCAGCTGTGTGTTCAATTGTACTTTGGATGTTAATGTTTTTAGATGATGGTGTAGAAACCGCAAGCAAATGACATTTCTCAAGCCTCGTGGCTGATCAGAAGTGCTATGATAACTTGTTTTTCCACAAGATCTTTTAACAGGACCTCTAATGAGAAGCAGAATCTTCTCACGTTGAGGTCACATCCTTCTATTCCCTCTGCCCACCCTGTTAATTGGATGCACAGGAGCAATGAAATGGCCAGAGGGCAGTCGGGAAGGACAGAGGAATGTCACAAGACAGCTTATTAATCTATCTCTGAATAACTTGAGAATTCACTAAAAGTGGAACAGGCCCAGTGCCAGCTTTCTTTGGGGTTAGTAAAGGAAGGAGGAGGAGAAAAGAAAAAGTGATTACAAAATATATACAGAATGCCTGCTTCACAGCAGACTACCAAGTATGGTCACTCAAGGACCCGTGAGACTTTATTTTCACTCTTGTGTTGGGGGATTTGCTAGGATTCCACCAAATGGAACTGTCTGGGTTTTGCAGGCTAGCGGTTAGAAAACACATCCTTAACCCTTAAATGATCAAGACAGTGCGAGGCTGCCATTTCAAAAAAAAAAAGCAATCCTCATAACTCTAAGGAGAATTAATACATGGGGAGATAGCATTCATGACACAGGTCCTCGGAGGCAAAATATGATAAACCTCAAATCACATTTTCTGGTTCTGGCCCAATAGACTTTTGCCGAGTCTGACTTTGAAGAGCCTTCAGTGCGAAGCCAGAGAGACCCAACACAGCCAAGTGGTGGGTGTTCAGGCTTCGTTCCAGTTAAGGCAATGATTCATGAAACTCCCTACTAATAGGAATCTGAAAACAGCCTGGGGCCAGTTTAGCCATGAACAAACCATACATACCGTTTGTAGAAAGAAAGAAAGTGAAGTTGCTCAGTCGTGTCCGACTCTTTGGGACCCCATGGACTGTAGCCTGTCAGGCTCCTCGGTCCATGGGATTTTCCAGACAAGAGCGCTGGAGTGGATTCCCATTTCCTTCTCCAGGGGATCTTCCCGACCCAGGAATCGAACCCCGGTCTCCCGCAATGCAGGCAGACGCTTTAGCGTCTGAGCCACTAGGGAAGCCCATACAGTTTGTAAGCGGCAGGTTTTTCTGCTAAAGGCAATATGCAAGAGAAGCTGTTTCTGCCCCTCCCAGAGAACCACCAGAGAAGGCAATGGCACCCACTCCAGATTTTTCAGCGTGGAAAATCCCATGGACGGAGGAGCCTGATAGGCTGCAGTCCATGGGGTCGCTAAGAGTCGGACGCGACTGAGTGGCTTTCACTTTTCACTTTCATTCATTGGAGAAGGAAATGGCAACCCACTCCAGTGTTCTTGCCTGGAGGATCCCAGGGACGGGGGAGCCTGGTGGGCTGCCTTCTATGGGGTCGCACAGAGTCGGACACGACTGAAGCGATTTAGCAGCAGCAGAGAACCAAAGTTGTGCTCCCACTCTAAGCTGCAGGAGTGGTGACAGGGGCATTGTATTCCTTTCATGCAAGGCGTGAGTTTGCACTGGTCTTTGAAGGACTAAGTTTCCCTTCTTTCTTTAGTCACTAAGTCATGTCTGACTCTCTTGTAACCCCAGGGACTATGGCCCACCAGATTCCCCTGTTCATGGGACCTTCCAGGCAATAATACTGGAGTGGTTTCCCATTCCCTTCTCCAGTGGATCTTCCCGACCCAGGGATTGAACCCACGTCTCCTGCATTGGCAGGTGGGTTCTGTACCACTGAGCCACCAGGGAAACCCTTCCCTTAAGTTAATGTAATTTTCAAAAAAGATGGACATGCCCAAGCCCCTTTATAGTGGAAATAAATCTCTTTGTGGGTTCATCTCAAGCAGTAGTACAAATGCTGACAAAGTCAGAATCCCTGGATTTGACTGTCTTCATAATTGGAGAAAATGAAATTATGGGGAGGATTTTCCTAATTCATTAAAGAATCCTTTAATAAAGTACGTAACTATTTCTTTTCAGTATGTGTGAAGATTTAAACACATTGAGTATTTTTCAAACGGAAAAGTATCAATATTTCTCCCTTTCCCCCTTCAGGATTAGTACCGTGGTCTTTTATCTTGGAACAAATAGTGGTCTTTCTCCTCTACCCTCAGGATTCTTGAAAATATCTCAATGTTATGGAAGAGAAACTTTAAATGAGACATATTTTTCCATGCTATATCCACATCCAAAGAAATTTGAGATTTGCTTTTGCAGTTTTCACTGCCATTCATTGCCAAATATGAGAAATTGTCAGAGGCTTATAATGAATGAAACTGGAGAGCTGAAAACAGAGTCTACAACTGGCTTTATTCCTTTTGGCAGCTCACTGGGGGTCCTGAAGGCTCCAAGGCTTAAATCCATTTTCTAAAGAAGGAAGAATCCTTGCTAGTCCCTTTCAGGAGCCAGATAATGGAATAAGCAAAAGGAAGAACTATTAATATTAATGTTATTGCCAAATTAATTGGCCCAAAATAATTAATGCACCACCCTTAGGGCACAACAGAGTGGAACTCAGCATGTTTTCAGTTGCCTTTATGTTTTCCTCTTGGGTTCCCCATACCAGCTTCCTTTCATGTGAAAGCACAGGGTGGAGGGGGACAGTGGGAAGCAGGGAGAGGCAGAGGTGACATCATGATGAGCATCTTTTGCTTATTCTTTAGGAAGTGAATCAGACTTGATTTTATCCTAAAAGCAGCTCTGCTGTTTGAGTGGCCAGTGAGGATGAAGTTTGGGGATGAAAGCTTGATGAACTGACCAAATGCTTATGCTGTGTCCAATTACTGTTATTCAGTATAAATGGTTTTCTCTTCTATTTGCATTTAAAGAACCATATGGAGGGCTGGTTTTGGTCACATAAGAGGTTTTCATTAAATGAGACAATTAGGATGATAGCAGGGATATTAATATTTTTTTTCATTATGACTATGTTTCAATTCCCTGTTTGGTACTATACCGTAGGATTATGCACCATTCTTGTAATGATGTCTCCCAATTTATTATAGGCAGCTTAACTTAGTTTTCACTTTGTATGTTGCCAAACTGCTCAGATGATATTTTTTAGAAAACGTTGACAAAGGTATAAATGGCAATGGTTTATAGAATATAAACAAATTTGTTGCCTCAGTGTTACAGGTGCAAGTGGTTCCCTGCTACTTGGAAGTGTTGAATGACACCCTAAATTCTGCATCAAAGTATTACATGTGCCTGCGATGAGGCATCTTCTGTGCGAAAAGATGTGAAGCTGCAGCTCACATGTGGTCCCCTGCTAGATTCATTCATTCTCACAATTAGTTACAAAGAAGAGCTTACAGCTTTCAAATAGGCATATCAGCCCCCTGGTAGCAAGGCTCTGAGTCGCTAAAATAGAGACTTTGTTATCTGAAATTCAGAATGAAAGGCAGTCCCTTATAGGTCACACATAGTCAGATAGAACTAAGATGCTAAGACAGGCGGACTCCAGCTTTAAGCACACGTGCCCTGGGTAGCTCTTTCTGCCTATATGTCCCCAGGGCTCACACACAGCCTCAGACCTGTGCCTCCTCCATTACTGTTATCTGATCTTTCTGCTAACTGAGGATTTAGATGTTCCTATTCCCTAAGATGTTTGTATTTGAATACTTCTTTCAAGTACTAAAGAAAGGGTGGTATCTTTCGATTCACACCAGACACCTAGACACTTTTCCTTTTCATAAAATGAGCCCTGGGTTGCAACAGTAAATGGCAGAATTTTATCATTAAGTCCTCAATTCTCTCCTCCTCTCTGTACCCAAAAATGGGAAGAGAAGGCACAGTAACTATTTCCAAAAATTCTCAAATCTAACCTAATTTCCAACTAATATGGTCATTAGTTTGAGGCTGTATTTTGAAAACTGAGATTGTATATTAAAATTTGGTGGTTGACCCATATACACCATTATAAGTTGGCCTGTGTCTAAGTGGTGAAATTGCTAAAGATTTATGTTCTCAATTCTGCTCTGGCTTCCACATAAAGAATGGAATTTTAATTGGGGATGAGGGACAACAGGGTAAGGAAGACTCAGGAAGATGAAATTAATCATAGTAATAAAACATCTCCTCAGGAGCTCAGGCGAATAGAAAGCTTGTAGGGGCAACAAATGGCACCCACTCCAGTACTTTTACCTGGAAAATCCCATGGATGGAGGAGCCTGGGGGGCTGCAGTCCATGGGGTCGCTAAGAGTCAGACACGACTCAGCGACTTCACTTTCACTTTTCACTTTCATGCATTGGAGAAGGAAATGGCAGCCCACTCCAGCGTTCTTGCCTGGAGAATCCCAGGGACGGGGGAGCCTGGTGGGCTGCCGTCTATGGGGTCGCATAGGGTCGGACACGACTGAAGCGACTTAGCAGCAGCAGCAGGGGCAACAAAACAAAATTAAATAAACTATTACTGTTTAATGAATGTACATGGATAAATCTATCTAGGTGTCTTAGCATGTACTTTTTACAGTTTATCTGGCTTCTTTCAGTGAGAGTTCCAAAGGAAAAGATGAGGCCATTGAGTCTACAGGATTTAGGACAAATTAATTGAAGACACAGGGTAATTCTAAAGTAAATTCCTAAGATTTAGAGTTGATAATCTTATCTATACAGTATGCAGGGCTTTCCTGATAGCTCACTTGGTAAAGAATCCCCTTGCAATGCAGGAGACCCTGGATTCCTGGATCAGGAAGATCCACTCAGAAGGGATAGGCTACCCAATCTAGTTGGAGAAGGCAATGGCACCCCACTCCAGTATTCTTGCCTAGAAAATCCCATGGATGGAGGAGCCTGGTAGGCTGCAGTCCATGGGGTCACTAAGAGTCGGACACGACTGAGCGACTTCACTTTCACTTTTCACTTTCATGCACTGGAGAAGGAAATGACAACCCAATCTAGTATTCTTGGGCTTCCCTTGTGGCTCAGCTGGTAAAGAATCTGCCTGCAATGCAGGGGACCTGGGTTCGATCCCTGGGTTGGAAAGATCCCCAGGAGAAGGGAAAGGCTGCCCACTCCAGTATTGTGGTCTGGAGAATTCCATGGACTATATAAGTCCATGGGGTCGCAAACAGTCAGACACGACTGAACGACTTTCACTTTCACACAATATGCAGCATCTTTATGACACCACAAAAAAATAAATATTATTTTTCAGAATTACCTTAGTCAATCAGAATTTGAAAAGCCTATGACAAGAGGTTCAGTGCATAAAAAAGTAACAATTTGAAGCACCTAAGACCAGCATAATAAACATTGACTTCTTTAAACATTTTTCAAAGAGAAAGGAAAAAATTGTTTTGTTTGGAGTCATCCACCTGAATTTCAAGATGTCTGTTTTTTCCAAATGTTCCGTTTTCATTTCCAAAAAAAGGAAAACAAAGACACTCAGGAAATCAACTATTGCCATGAATTCTATTTTCTAGTATTAGCAGCATTTCCTGAATCATGTGTGCATTTATCTGCTGGTGTTCAAATGTACCAGCATTATTATGAAGAGAAATGGGTCACACAGATTGGAATCAAAATAATTTCAAAAGGGAAGTAGGAAGATAACCAAATGGATATATGGTATACCCATTTTCAAAAAAAAAAATCGTAATACATTTATACACATGTAAGTGGTAAAATGGGGTTTCCCTAGTGGCTCAGATGGTAAAGAATTTGCCTGCAATGCAGGAGAACTGAGTTCCATCCCTGGGTCGGGAGTATCCCCTGGAGAAGGAAATGGCAACCCACTCCAGTATTCTTGCCTGGGAAATCCCATGGACAGAGGAGCCTGGTGGACTATGGTCCATGGGGTCACGAAGAGTTGGACACAACTGAGCAACAAACACTTAAGCAGTGAAATAATCCAGCTATCTTTGAGAAATAGTCTGTATGTCCCCAGAGACCAGTTTCATGGAAGACCATTTTTCCGCGGATTGGGGACAGGGGGCAGGGGATGGTTTCAGGGAGATTCAAGGGCATTACATTTATTGTGCACTTTATTTCTATTATTGCATCAGTTCCATCTCAGATCATTGGGCAGCAAATCTCAGAGGTTAGGGCCTCCTGGCCTATAGCAGTAGCACTCTAGGGTCTTTTGTCTATTAATTATCCTGAGGTAGACAGGTAAGTAGAGTTTAATAGGATGTCTGTTTATCCCAAAGCTGACTGAATCATTTTTAATAAGGCTGATATGCTGCTACATGTATCTACTAAAATTAAGTGGAATTTGAGATTTATGTGTATTGCCAAGTGTACTTGTATAAATTGAGAGCGTCAATCTGAAACATGCTTTGGGGAGCACATTTTACTTGCTACAATATGCTCAGAGATCCGTGCCAAGGGAGAGTTCTATTTCTGCCTCTTTGATCATTTAGCTTCCTGTAGCCCTGGGTGCCTAGTCTGCACATCCGGGCATGTGCAGGACTTCTGAGAACCCAGTGCCTGACAAGACTCATCCTACAGCTTTGCTGCTCTTCCTCCAGGCAGGTGTGCTTATAACACCTTCGCACCGCAGCAGCATCTATGAATATTCTGAACGGTTTTTTGGGACAAGGATTAATCCCAACCTCCAAAACATATTTTTTATGTCTCTCCTAAAGTTTTGTTTTTACATTTCATGCCCAGATCATCTTCTCATGTCAAACATCAAAGCTTCCCCAGCAGTTACCAAGGATAAAGATCTCAGAGTGGTTGGAACAGGACATGTAGCTCGGGGACCCCAGCAACTTCAACCCTCTAGGGCTTATTTTCAGCACCAGATGAATATTCAGTTTCATCTTCTCTCAAATGGCTGCTATATCTGCAAGTCTAGTTTGGGTTAAAAGACAACATGGGACGTGATCGGCACCATGACCTGCAGGCCAAACCTGGCCCAACACCTGCTTTTCTAGCCCCAGAGCTAGAATGGTTTCAGGAGAATATGCAAGAGTGATACGGTGTGACATGTGAAAACTATGACATTCAAATTTCAGTGTCTCTATAAGTAAAGTTTTAATTGGAACACAGTCACGCCCTTCACTTACACTTACACATTGTCAATAGCTGCTTTCCCACTGCCATGGCAAAGTTGAGTAGCTGTTGTAGAGACCAGATGTGGTCCCTACAGTTAAAAATGTTTCCTCTCTGGGCCTTTAAAGAAATAGTTTGTCTAGAATAACTGGTATAGAATATACCGGTAGCTGTGGGGTTAATAGGATCACGAGGATTCCAGTGACTCCCCCAGACCTGAGTCCATTATTCATCAGTAGCAAATACAAACTATAAACCCTCAATAATATGAGAAATGTGTACTTCTTTTTGTGGTGCTTTCCAGCATTTGTTTTCCTTTGAAATGACATTGGAGAGCATACAGAATTATTTCCCCCATGTCAAAATGTGTGTCGATGGTCATTCTCATAAATTACATAAATAAAAATTATTACACAGCCCACCTAGAATCCAGTCACACCTAGTCTCTCCGTTTTTGCCTCTTTTTCAGCTATTTCTCCAGATTGTATTCTGCTTGAACACTGGGTGGGATGTGCCCATTTATGTATAGACCTGGAGATATAGCACCTTTCCCCACAAACAGCTCCCTCCAGGTAGGAGGAAGTGGCAGAATTCAAAGCAACATTTTGAGTAAAAGGAACCAGGATCACTTCAACTACAGAAACAATATTTGCTTTGCTATTTCTATTAGTGTAGAAATAACTATACTGGATTCCAGGGCCAACTATGGGGGGGGGGGTGGCAGTGGTAGGAAGAAGGAAGGAAAGAAAAGATAAAAGGAAAAGAAAGTAGAATTATTTTTTAATCTGGGCTTCTCCCTCTCTCAAACTAAGATTAAGATGTACTGGAAAATATCTGTTATACCCTGATATTTGTGCTATTTGGCCATCAACTAGCTTTAAGTAGTCTCTTAAGACTTTTGCACAAAATAGAACTTTATTCACTCAGAATTACTGTGCATGCATTGCTTATAAATGATAATGTGCCCTTAAAAACTTGTCTTCTCTTCCAACTGCTCTTGGCTATAGGAGTCTACTTTGTGATCACACACTGAGTCTGATGATGGAAAGTCATACCATCTTCAAGACAGGCAAATCTTGGTTGACTTTGGGAAATCTTTTCAATTCATCAGAATTTTACCGTGACATTTCTAACCCTGCTGTAAAAGTACCTCTGAAAACCTGTGACCTTCAATGCTCTGTGTGGTCTCAGTCTTCATCAGAGCAAAGTTATCGTCCAAAAGGTTGTCATTTGTTTTCACTGAAAATCTCATATCATCTGAAACAAGCTCCAAGCAATCAATTACTCAGTCGATAGATACTGAATAAATACCTGTCACAGTATTACAGTAAGTGTTGTTGCAGAATCAGAAAACGATTAGCTATGGCCCTTCCAAGTGTCTGCAATCACACTGAGAAGGCAGAGCTCACAAGCACGGAATACATACATATGCATAGAAAGTGAAAATGAAGTCGCTTGGTCGTGTCCGACTCTTTGAGACCCTATGGACTATAGCCTACCAGGCTTCTCTGTCCACGGGATTCTCCAGGCAAGAATACTGGAGTGGGTTACCATTTCCTTCTCCAGGGGATCTTCCCGACCCAGGGATCGAACCCAGGCCCCCGGCATTGGAGGCAGACGCTTTAACCTCTGAGCCACCAGGGGATTCTCCATACATATGTATATATATACATATATATATATGAATTTTACTCACATGAAAATGTAAGCAGAAGCATAAAGAGAAAAAATAATAAATCACTTTGAGCAAGGAGATGAGAATTGTCTATAAGATGTTACTGAAAAACCTGAATGAACCTTCTGGCCAACCCAGCACAATCCGGGCCTTGTAAGAGTGTAGGATCTTCAAAACAGAGGGGAAAGAGGGAAAGTGGGCATTTCCTAACAACAGAATTTACTGGATGAAGGCAAGGAGAAAAGCATTACCTCTGTCAGCATTAATGGCTCAAAGGAAAAGAGAATATGGAGGGAAAATACACATAGCCATAGCTAGGATGAGGCCAGACCAAGGCAGGCAGTGAAAGCAGGTAGATACCTGATGACTGAAGAAACAAAATACAGGAGATATTAGAGAGTTTGGGGCTATAACGAACTGGAAGGCACTTGCTTGATTCAACTGTAAAAACAATAGAGCATAAATAATGAAGCTGCTGAGTTTGTCAGAAGGAAAGAGAAGACTCAAAAATAAATGTCCTAGTGTGAGAGATTAGAAGAATAGCAGTAGTTACTGGGATTTTTTTTGCTTTTTTGATTCCTTTTTTAATTGGTAAAATATTTGTTATTAGAATGGGGGCCAGTGGGAGGCGTGGAGATTATACTGATTCCTGACTCACTGAGTCTGAGGAGGAAGATGGATATCTAATTGGAGCAGTCCCTCGGTCATTTAAAAAGTCTGTCACTGGTTCACATTAACTTAGAAGACAGGAGGTGCCTGCCGATTTAGACACTGTCCACTTGGAGTTGATAACTAGTCCATTTGGTATATGAGCCCAAGGAATCACAGATAAAATCTTGACAGCCCTTATGTTCACCGTGGGAGGCATAAAGAAGTGTCAGATATTTTGAAAAAAAAAAAAAAAAAGGAGTTATATCATCACATAAGCTAGTGGAATAGAGCTTTTTAAGAGGGTGTTCAAAAGAGAAACACACACACACAACTCAAGGAAGGTGAGGACTAAGAAGACACTTACAGGATAAGAAGTTCATTGGAAACCCTCCAAAAGCACAGTTTCAGTTGAATGATCTGATACAAACTAGACCATCCCCAGGTCTACTTTAATGGAGCCCTGTAGTCCTATCAAAATAATAGCTATTACAGTTCATTTCTAATTCCCTTATAACTATCGTATGTGTTCCTTTATTTCTGTTTGTCTTGTCATTTTGTTTCTTCAACTCTGTCTAGGAATTTATCTTATTTTGCTACACAAAGTAGCCCATCTGCTGTCATTTTGAACCTGTGGGAAGCTCGTCATCAGCACGATGGTGACCTTGACTCCCTGGCCTGTGCCCTTGAAGAGATTGGGAGGACACACACGAAACTCTCGAACATTACGGATTCCCAGCTTGATGAAGCCGACTTCACCTACAGCAGGCAAAACGGACTCTAGTCCGCTCCCTCTCCTGAGAGAGTGACGGCCAGCTTTGGGACATTTGCTTTCAATGGGAAAGAAAGAGGCAGCTTTCTGCCCAGTGGCATTGGGGAGTTCAGCCTTCATTTATAATCAGTCAACATCCCTGATTGAAGACACTGAATTTGATATAGGTAAAATATATTGGTAGGGAAAGTACTAGCTCTCTTAAACATAAGACGGTTCTACAGTCTCCTCTGAATCCATACGTGGGTTCACACTTGAGGGACTGCTCAGATTTGGAGTGATAAGGATAAAGTGAGGGCTTATCTAGTAGAAGTAACTGTGGGGAAAGATGAGCTGTAGCAAAGCTGGGAAGACAGAGATTAAATCAGTGCGTGTTTTGAAAGAGATTTTTAATGATGTGCCCCAAAGGACCGGCTGATGCTGGTACCAGACTGTCAAGAGTTTTCTAACCAACTGGCATGGGAGATGTTGGCAATCAGTGTAAACTGGTTTTAGAAGTGAGACAGGGTTGCCAACTCATTGGTAGACTTCAACGGTGTCGAGAAGGGCATTTAGAATTTCAAATCTGAGTACACCACACCAGCACCAGTTCCCTATCTATCCCAGCCACTTAATAGGTCGAGAGGTAAGAGAGACCACACGCTCGTCTTGTAGCATACCTACCCCACCTTCATTTTCTCCAAGGACAAATCTATCCACATTCTTTCTTCCCCTTACACTAGGGGAGAAGTTTCAAGGAACATAGACTTTTCAGTATGGGAATTTATTTTTTCTAGCTTAACAGAACCATCTCTAATTCTCAGCTAAGCCACTCAAGTTGCAAAAGCTATTAGAACACAGCTTACACACAGATTTAGAGACAAGAGGGGTCAAATCAGATCCAAGGAAACATGAATTGCAGATGCCCCAGGCCTCAAGCTGGCATTCCAGGGTGCAGGTGCTGATTCAGTTCCCCAGCATGGTGGTTATGAAGGGATGAGGGGTTTCATGGTCCTTTACAATCCAGTTCTTGAATTTTCTAGCCTTTTGATATTGTGTTCCAACAAAATCTCTCCATAGAGGCTGTAGGTCATCCTCGTCTTGCCTGTTAAGAAATCAGCAAAAGATCTTTGCTCTAAATGTTATCTGACTACATAGACATGAGGAATACTTCTACCACAATGTCTCAGAAACTACACATGTTGTTCAGTGAGCCTTCACGCTCCAATAATTCAACCTCCTTCAGTATGTTTTCTTTAAGGACCATTAACATAGTACACTATGTTTTAAATGAAAGGCAACAATATTGTGGAGAATTGAAATCTACAGATAACACATGACCCCCATCTTAACACTTCACTCCATCTTTTATCCTGTTTATTTTTGACAAAATGTCCTGGTAGACTAAAGATGAATAGATTTGCTCCTGCTCATCTTTTGGTTGATGTTTTAATTAGCTGTCCAGAATCAGGACAACCAAAGTCAAGGACCTAGATTAACCCCAGGTTGAACAGCTACTTAGAGGTTGACTCAATTAGAATAAAAATAGTCAGGGAATGGGGGAGATGGGAAATACTTGGCAGTAGAGATACAGTCAATTTTTTTAAACAACATAGATCCCGTGTTTAAAAAAATGAATCTCCACCTAAGTGACAAACGACCTTAAAAAAAAGTAAGTTGAATTTATAATATCCTGGGTAAGGCTTTGAAGAACTCTTTAATGTGTTGGCCATTTTCTCTAATGAATGTGTGGTACAAAGGTCCCCTGTATTTGATAGAAGGCTTTGCTACATGAAATTCAAAAGCATCTTGCTTTTCTCAGGAACCAAAGGTATATTATATAGAACAAGTCCTCTTAGAGCTTTTGAGCATATTTTCAAAATACCACCTCCATCAGGAAAACACCTTTTTGCTAGTGTACTCCAGTTGTTTATTCCTTCTAGGGAGCAAAACAGAGAAAGTGCAAAAGTGTAAATCATTCGCTACCCCGATATGATTTGAGATAGAAGTGGAAATTGATGGTCAGTCTCCCACACTTGATTGGCATGGGTGGTATATGCAAAGAATCTGCACTGAACCGCTGAATACGAACTTAAAGAAACACAGTGTAGAGCTTATATTATTATCCGTCTTGGATGATTTTTGTTTTAAATATCCTACCCATTTTTCCTCTTCTCTTCTAATTGGCCTTTTAATTGTTTCATCTAGTCTGTGAATCCACACAGATCTTTTTTAGATTTTTGATACATTTTTTATATTTTAAAACAGATGGAAAATGTCAATGTTTTCCCTAGAATCTATCTAGATTGTTTTAAGAATTTATTATGAATCCCTGACTGTCTAGAATTTCCTCCCCTTTTTTTTTTTGGCCTGAATTTTATAAATAAATGTGATAAAGGAAGCAAAAAAACATAATTCACCTCAAATTTCAGCCCAAAGTTCAAATCCACCTTTCAATCCATTTTGTTTCCTCTTTACATTTCTCATTTCTTCCAGGATCCCATGTAGGATTTCTACAGGTTTTCTACAGTAGGAGATTATGTGTCAGGTCAGGATTGTACAGTATTTTATAACAGAATTCCAAAGAGAACCCATGTTGTTGAGATTTCCAGACCAAGATGTGTTTGTGTGTGGCAGAAGAGTATGAAACTGCACATCAGATAGACTTAGCTGGTACTTGAACTTGTGGTTATTCACTGCAACCTAAACCCTGGTTTGATTTTAATACTTTCCTATCATCTTGCCTTTCTTGAAAGGGATTCACTCAGTCTAAGCACTTACACTCAAAGTCTTATTGTCCTAGAGCAAAATGAAACAATAAATTAAAGATGATCCTTCATACTTGGTAGGCAACTTAAAATTTTTACAGGATAGCCCACTTAATGCCAAATCTTTCAGTGCTCAAATGCATCTAACTCTAATAGTCCAGCCTCAAACATGACTTAAAAGGAGCCACCAAAACGCTGCATTTCCCAGCTTCACCAGACTGCAGCCCCATAAAGGTAATTTACAGTTTTTAGAGCATTGCTTGTGCAGCTTTCCAGGCTTACATTAAAAATCCTTTAAGCCAAAAGGAAGCTCACTCTATGGATTTAAATGCAAACTTCATTTACTGGTGCAGGAAGTCTCATAAAACTCAGATGTACTCCCACAAAAATTTTATTGGCCTTTTTGTAAGAGATGAATAGGAATTGACAGTTCTCTTTAAAGAGCGGGAACTTCTCTTTTCTGTTATTTTTATTTCCAACTGCAGGTGTTCTCCTTTGCCACAGTCCCTGTTTATTTTCAGTTGACTTTGAGAGAAGTTATGAAGTCAAATCACTAAACAGGGTTCTCTTTGGATTAAAAGTTCTGGATGTATTGTAACAGTCTCCCTTGATAGAAATTCTCAACATCGGGATTGATAAGAGAATGTTAAAAAGAATAGAACTGGTTGAAGATGGTATTGTCTACTTTGCAAACATCTGACCAATCTACCTGTGAATTTCAAACTGTTACGCCTTTGATATGCTTTGGGTTTTCTCTTTTTGCCATCTTCCCTTCTATTTCTTAATCCCCCTGTAAAGGTGTTGAGTTAGATGTGTTAAAGGTGAAGTTCTCTCAGAGGGTCTTTGTTCCAGATCCGTGAAGGTCACAGGAACTGTGGAGGAGCTGAGAAACGGCTTTTCTGGCCCTCGGTGTGGCCCATTTCCATTAATTTTCCTCATGAAACATTGCAGAGTTCTGAATCCTTGGTAACTCCCATTGACTGGACCAGAGATGACACCCACAGCAAATGGGAGAACACCATATTGTCCTACAGAGAGTGACGCATTCTATGATCCCTTTGGTGTTAGTTGCCATAGTGCTGTAATTACAAAAATTGATGCTTTAGCCAAACGCTGAATGGCCACTGTTTCCGCCGTTTCCACTGTTTTGTCTGCATAGAACTTTCCTGAACTACAAGCAAAAATGTATTTTGTCAAATGTCACAAAGTGAAAATGTTACGAATCTTAGGTGTGTTGCATATTTTGTGTTTTTACTTTCCTAACTTCTTTCAAAAGCTGCAGTTATCAAGCTGTTTGGCTGTGTTGACAGCATGTGGTGTTTTTGCAAAAGCAGTTCTAGGAGAGCCAGTGTCTACCATGGACTCATCACATCCCCAACTCCAGGCCTGTCGACAAAACCGAGATGGCAATTCGCGTGCTGTAATTTTTTTCAAGAAAGAAAAGGGGATGGAAATCAGACCTGGCTGTTAGTCACTAGTGTGTAGTACTGTGATCTGAAGTAGGAAATTTAACTCACATAGAATAATTGTGGTTTTTGAAGCAGCTACTTTGATTTTTCCTTTTGCTGTGAAGATCATGGATTTGGAATGTCCTCATGAGGTGGGCCTAAGACAGTGACACCAAACTCCATGTCTTGGAACCCACCCTCCCTCTGAACCCAAAGATTAAAAAGGCAGTAAGCTTCATGTTTAGGCCAGAGATGCAAAAGTTCCTCCCCCTCAATCCCTAATACTGAGTTTGGCAAGGGGTATTTTTTTTTCCAAAAAGTTAAATGAGAAACTATATCACTAAATTTGGTAATGTAGTTCTTTGCATGAATGGAAATGTGTGTTAAATCATTTTACAAAAGGCATGATAATAATGAAAATGTCCTTTGGCTTCAAATTGTGCTTAGCTGCCAAAAGTATTTCCCTATCTGAAGCATTATTTACATCCAAATTCCTAAATTGGACAAATTATATAATCCCATTAAAATCGGATAGAGAGAGTAGGTAGAAACATGACAGCGGTTCTATTGAGTCATGAAAAGGAAAGGTGATATTTGAGAATTTGTGGACAGAATATCATGCCTTCTGACCCCATTACTGAAACATATTATAACCAGAAATAGATCTAATGATTCTAGTATTTCTCCATTAGCAGCTCTGATGATACTTAAGGGGAAGTCACCTCTTACCAGGAGACTTCCATTTAAGCCTCATCAGAGGGTGACTAAAATCCCTCAATCGGAAACACCTTCCGAGGCCTGTCCTAAATTATGTTGACCGCTCTCATTCAAAACTTCTCTGTAAGAAGGTGGGACACACTCCATCTGTGGAAATTTTCCAGTCAGGAAAACAGTTTCCTCCTTTTCTAAACTGGAATAAAGGCCAACTTAACATTTCCCATTCTTCAGAACTGTATCTGATTGGTGCATGCAATCCGGTAAGTCTCAACCTAGAAATATTGCAAACATAAGCAGTTAAGAGGAAACTGGATAATTCTTCCTGACTCAAACTAAAAAAAAACATAAAGAAAAAAAGATATATATAAGTAATGCTTTACCTCCACTTCTTTATGGAAGAATTTTTAAAAGAGATTTCCTTTTGTTCTGTTTATTTTGGGAAAGTGTGTGTGCGCATATGTGTGTGTGTCGGGGTGGGGAGGGTGGTTCTTTGAAATGACTCATATCTCAAACCCATTCCACTCTCAACATTCATTTGATGTGTTCAAAGCCGGAAAAAAAAACAGCAGAACTGAATACTCAATCTGACATGAAGCTGAAGGAGTGAACAAGCCAGAGGAGAGAGTTTGAATAAAGCATGGCCTTGGCTTCATACCGCCCTTCTTGTGCCTTGTATTATCAGTGTAAATTCTGAATGTTGTACAGTAAATCCTTGGATGGACTTCTTAGAAAAGGCTGCACTGGCTTCTTTTTCAGCACATGTACATATCTATAAATATATATACATATATATTTGGTAATGCCAAACAGCTGTGTTATATTGTATCGAACAAAAATGGATGGTTTGGATGTTTTATGTAGAGTTTGCAAAAAAAAAAACTGGATGGTTACAGACTTTTCAAGATAAATGTACAGACATAAATTCCTGCATATCAGTTATTTATGAATAAAGAGTCTTTTATTGACATTTTAGGATACTCCACGAGTGGAACTTTGAACTCTCAATGAGAATCCCTTCTACACACTTCCTGACACATCCATGCTGGGGCTGGAATGCCTTCCATATCAAGGACAATTTCCAGTATATTGAACCTAATTAATATGTTGAACCTAATGTCTCCTGTCCTCAAGAAGAAGATAAAATGAGGCACATGGAAGCAAAGATGAGATGATCATTTTTTTTGAGATGATCTCCTAAATATTTCTAGACCACTTCAACACACATACACATCACCACCCTTGGGATTATAGTTTTATACAGTCTTAAGATACCTGCCACATCCTAACTGGGATACCATTTCCATTATTCCTCAAAATGCTTGCATTATTTTTACAGACACTCTAGAAAATGTTCTGCTGCTCCATGGGAAAATGTTAAGAACATAAGTAATGTTGTACACTTCAAATACATCTTGACTGACTGAATCTGTTTTGAATGGCTTTTAACACATTATTGACCAGGGGATTTTTGCAGAAACTAAGGCCTGTACTGGCGATTTGTTATGTATGTGAATATTGAAATATCTCCAGTCAATAACGTTCAGGTAACAAAAGATGTATGATTGTGCCTCTGGTCAATGAGCTGTTAAAATGCTGGAAGTGCCCAAGAATTTAATAACTACTTAACAACTCGTTGGAGCCATTTTCAACAGTATGATTTACTAGAAGATGGTTTCCAATCTACTTCAATGAGTTGGTTGTCAATGAAAAGGCCAAAAATTGGCTTAAACCAGTGCTTTCTAAAACTTGGTTTTTTAAACCATTTCACAGATAACAGGTTTTGTCCCAAAATTAAGTTGGAAATTTATAGAATAAAATGTTCTCTAGATTTCTGAAAATCTTTATGTGTACAATGGATCTAGTGTCTATGACGGAGCTCTGAGAGGAGTATAGGTAACATTTCCTCAACTTTTGGGGTTCTTATGGGTCTAATAGGAATGGGTGTGAATACTCACCAAGTGGCTGTGAGTTGTTTCAGCTATCCTTTTTGACCACTTTAAGGTAGACAGCACTTTAAGGCTAATTAAAATGTTTTTAAGTTACTGGTGGAATAATAGTTGATTCTAATTAACTTAATCTAGGTAAATTAGTATGATTAGGTACTAATTGTTTCAGCTGTTCCTAATTGCTCAGTTGTTGTGGTTGTGTCCGACTCTTTGTGACCCCAAGAATGATAGACCACCAGGCTCCTCTGTCCATGGATTTTCCCAGCAGGAATACTGGAGTGTGTTGCTATGCCCTCCTCCACAGGATCCCTGACCCAGGGATCAAACCCATACCTCCTTCATCTCCTGCATTGCAGGCAGAATTTGTTTACTGCTGGGCCACCAGGGAAGCCCATGATTAGGTAGAACCAACAATTTCAGAATTATTTGAAATAATTACAGCAAATAAATCCAGCTTGACTTTGTCAGAACAAATTTTAACTAGATAAAG
>NW_011494677.1:3023419-3028066 GCF_000754665.1 Bison bison bison | reverse complement strand
TACCTGTGGCGGATTCATTTCGCTATTTGCAAAACTAATACAATATTGTAAAGTTTAAAAATAAAAAAAAAACAATTCTGAGTGGATTAAGCTACCTTGGGCTAATCTAGGTATGTTCTGTGTAGCCAACATTTGTTAGAATTTCAAACTTATTCTGATAGGGATTGCTCATTCATTTAAGACTTATTTAGCATTTGCTCAATAATAACAGAGTCTGGGTTCAAATTTTCCCTTTGCCATTTAGCACTGACAATTTAGCATTGATTTAGCCTGGAGAATTTAATGGACAGAGAAGCCTGGCAGGCCACAGTCCATGGGAATGCAAAGAGTCAGACAGGACTAAGCGACTATCACTCACTCACTCACTCATGCAAGACACTTAATGGGCTTCCCTAGTGGCTTAAAGTTAAGGAATCTGCCTGCAATGCAGGAGCCACAGTTTCGATCCCTGGCTCAGAAAGATCCCTTGGAGGAGGGCACAGTAATTCACCCCAGTCTTCTTGCCTGAAGAATCCCATGGAGAGAGGAGCTTGGTGGCCTCTAGTCCATAGGGTGGCAAAGAAACACAACTGAAGCGAGTTAGCACACATGCACACAGGACACTTCATATTTCTACTTTATTTCTAATACAGGGGTGATCATAGAAATTTAGAGTCTTTCCAGTGTCTGAAGATTAAACGGAAAAAAAAAATACATGTAAAGCCCTTAGCACAATACATACTACTTAGTAAGCAACAATGAGTGTTAGCTTTTGTCTTACTTTAGAGAGGCCATATGCAGAGCAGCCAACAAAATGTGTATCAAATCAGCAAAGGCTGGGGAGTAATTGGAATCTACCATTCTCTGGATATATGACCTTGGCCAAGAAACTATCTTTAAAAGGAGATAATCATATCAAACTCTCTGGACACAAAGTAAATGTTCTAGAAATAGTGTAATGCCTGAACACAACTCCAGCTGTCTCTGGCTGGGTCTGGTTCTGAACAGAGATGTTCTAGAACAGTGGTCCCCAACCCCTGGGCCATGGACTGTTAGGAAACAGGCCGTACAGCAGAAGGTGAGCAGCAGGCAAGCGACCAAAGCTCCCTCTGCCGCTCCCCATCTCTGGCGTTGCAACCTGAACCATCTCTCCCCCTCCACTCTCCATCTGTGGAAAAACTGTCTTCCACGGAACTGGTCCCTGGTGCCAAAAAGGTTGGGGACCACTGTTTTAGAGTGGTCCCTCATTTTACAGTTGTCCCTCACTATGGGAGGGATTCCAGAACCCCTAGAGATATCAGTCAAACCCTACAGATGCTCAAGAGGCATATAGAAGACGGCACAATACGTGCATGTAACCTATGCCCACTCTGCTGGATACTTTACTTTTTTAAACAGTGTAAAGTCTTTATTGAATTTGTGACAATATTGCTTCTGTTTTATGATTTGGTTTTTTGGCCTCAGAGCATGTGGGATCTCAGCTCCCTGACCAGGGATGAAACCTGCACCCCATGTGCAGAAAGGCGAAGTCTTAACCACTGGACCACAGGGGAAGTCCCTTCTCCTGTATACTCGAAGTCATCTTTAGCTTACTTATAGCTAATAGAGTTGATCCTTGAACAATATGGGTTTGTACTCTGCAGGCCCCCCTTATACATGGATTTTTTTTTTCAGTAGTAAATACTACAGTGCTAGAAGATCCATGATTGAATCCTCAAATGCAGAGGTACCATGTATGCAGAAGACTGGCTCTAAGTTATACATGGATTTTTAACCTGAGTCCCTAAGCCCTTCATTATGCAAGGGTCAGCTGCACAGAATAAATGTGTTATGTAAATAGTTGCTGGTGTGCAGCAAATTCAAATTGTTTTTTGGAACTTCGTGGAATTTTACAATATTTTCAATCTTTGACGGACTGAATTCACAGATAGGGAACCCACAGTACAGAGGACCAACTGCAGGAACAGTAAAGTTCCAGGGCCAAAGATGTACTCAACCTCAGTGTCTTCCTGATACCTGAAAGCTATTAAAACAACAACGACGACATGTCTTACTATCCACGAAATAAGGAAAAAAAAATTTGCTTTCAAATATAAATGGTTAATGCTTAATACAGGCTTTAAAAATACTAAGTTCCCATTTTCTACCCACATAGAATGGTTTGAGGAGTGAATGAGGCAAATGATGAGGCAAGTTCTTATTAAAAAGGTAACTATCAGGAAGACAAAGAATACTTTGTTTAAAATGACAATGATCTGGCATAGAACAGGTGCTCCAGTGAGGTGACTCATTTTCTGATTTTCAGACAATGGCTTTAAAACATGACAATGTTCACAATTTAAACATCACAGAGCCGCCTGGGCACCATCACCTGTCTGTGCCAGACCCTCTCTGCTACAAGTCAGGCATTAATTAATAAGACTGACTCATCCTTCAGGAAGCTCACACCCTGATAATCCAGAATCCCAGGAGTCACAGGAGACATGGGTTCTATCCCTGGGTCAGGAAGATCCCCTGGAGAAGGAAATGGCAACTCACTCAATATTCTTGCCTGAAAACTTCCACAGACAGAGGAGGCTGGCGGGTCCAAAGGGTCACAAACAGTCAGACAAGACTGACTGAGCAAATAAACAAACCAAACAAAGCTGATAAACCAGAAGAGTTTCATACCATCAAACAAGAGCTACGAAGGCAGACTGCTAAGGGGAGATGGGGGAGTAGACCAGGTGTGTTGTGGGAGGGAACATTACACAGCCAAGTTGCCACTGGGCTAAGATTTAAAGATAGTTTATTATTAACCTTTTGTAAAAACCCTATAATCTGTGGCTTAAAGTAACCATTTCTTATTCTTAGAAATTTATGGGTCAGCTGGGGGGTTCCACTGATCTGATTCTGGATTGGCTGATCTTAGCTAGACTCATCCATGTATGTGCAGGTACTGGGGACGTTAGCTGGGCCATTTCTTACAGACAAGGCTCTTCACAAACTCTGCTCCACGTGCTTCATGATCTAGTAGGTTAGGCTGGTTATGTTATGATAAAGACAGAAGAAAAAGCATGTCAAGTCTTTTGAGACCCAGTCTTGCAACACCACCATTTTTTTAATATTCTAATGGCCAATGTAACTCACAAGACCAGCCCATTCCAGAGATAAGGAAATAGAATCCACCTCTTGAGGAGAATCACTACAAAATCACAATGCGAAGAATGTGGATACAGAAAGGGATAGAGAATTTCAGTGGAAGTTTCAGTCTCTCCATCAGAGGTAAGAATTTGTCAGACAAAAAATAAAGGAGGGATACAATACCCAAGACATGGAAGCAAACTAGTGCATCAATAGTGGAATAGATAAAGATGTGGTACACACACAATGGATTATTACTCAGCCATTAAAAAAAGAATGAAATAAAGCATTTGTAGCAACATGGATGGAGAAGGCAATGGCACCCCACTCCAGTACTCTTGCCTGGAAAATCCCATGGATGGAGGAGCCTGGTAGGCTGCAGTCCATGGGGTCGATGAGGGTCGGACATGACTGAGCGACTTCACTTTCACTTTTCACTTTCATGCATTGGAGAAGGAAATGGAAACCCACTCCAGTGTTCTTGCCTGGAGAATCCCAGGGACGGGGGAGCCTGGTGGGCTGCCGTCTATGGGGTCTCACAGAGTCGGACACGACTGAAGTGACTCAGCAGCAGCAACATGGAGAGACCTAGAGATTCTCATACTAAGTAGGCCAGACACACATGATATCACTGGGATAAGTGGAATAAAAAAATCCAAATGAACTTATTTATAAAACAAACATAAAGAGATCCACATAGAAAACAAACTAATGGTTACCACATGGGAAAGGTGTGTGTGGGGGGGAGGTTAAATCAGAAGGTGGGAATTAATATACACACACTGCTATATATAAAATAGATAATCAATGAGGACCTACTGTATAGCACAGGGAACTATACTCAATATTTTCTAATAACCTATAAGGAAAAGTAATCTGAAATATATATATATATATATCTGAATCATTGTGCTATACACCTGAAACTAACACAATATTTTAAATTGACTATACTTCAATAAAAAATTTAAAAATATAAAGGAAGGAGAACATTCAAAGAGGAAGGTTAGCACTGATAAATATATTAATATGTATGTTGTTCAGGAGAGGTGACCATACCGTTTTTCATGCCTCTATGACCCACTGGATTTTCTACAATAGGATTTTCCAAACTTCTATGATGTTTTTAGGTACTGACCCTATCATTAGCCATGTTTGGGAAAAACTGAGTTAATCACATTTAGAAGGTTCCTTACCATGAGTCCGCTCAAAAGTTTTTGCATAATAATAGTAATCAACACTTTCTAAATAGTTTAATGTACTAGGCACTTTACATGGAATCAAACATTTACTCTCCTAGCAACCGATGAAGTTTTATTCACATTTTTTGTAAGCAGGGACATTCAGTGTGGAGATTCCTTAAAAAACTGGAAATAGACAACCCAGCAATCCCACTGCTGGGCATACACACTGAGGAAACCAGAATTGAGAGAGACACGTGTACCCCAATGTTCACTGCAGCACTGTTTATAATAGCCAGGACATGGAAGCAACCTAGATGTCCATCAGCAGACAAATGGATAAGAAAGCTGTGGTACATATACA
>NW_011494677.1:3022481-3023319 GCF_000754665.1 Bison bison bison | reverse complement strand
TGGTAAAGCATCTCCCTGCCAATGCAGGGGACCCAGGAAGGTCCCACATGCCACAGGGCAACTGACCCTGTGCTGAGCCCACTTGCCTTAGAGCCCCATACTGTGCAACGAGAGAAGCCACCACAGAGAGAAACCCTCACACCACAGTAGAGAGTGGCCACCACTCACTGCAACTAGGGAAAGCCCACTCAGCACAGACCCAACTTAGCCAAAAAAATAATAATAATAATTTTGAAAAGATAAGTGTTGGGTATTCAGCTGTAGATGAGATGCTGTGAGGTTAGATGAAAAGAACCCAGAGTAGATGAAGAAGAAAGTACACAACATTGTGAATCAACTACCTGTGCTCAGTCACTTCAGTCGTGTCCGACTCTGTGTGACCCTATGGACTGTACCCCGTAGGGCTCCTCTGTTCCTGGGATTCTGCAAGGCAAGAATGTCCTCCTCCAGGGGATCTTGCCAAACCAGGGATCGAACCCACAACATCTCCTGCAACACAGGTGGATTCTTTACCACTGAGCCACCCAGGAAGCCTGAATCAACTACATTTCAATTAAAAAAAAAAAAAAAAACTCCAAGGAAAGTTCTAATGATAGCTCTCAGGCCTATCAGTAGGGTATCAGACAATTCATTTTACTTTTTGGGTCTCAATTTTCATCTCTGTAAAGTCAGTATCATGAATATCCTGTCCCACTCTCTATATTTGTCTACAATAGGGATCCAAAGAACATTACACGTAAAAAATAACGTTATATTCTACTAAATCCTCTGTAAGTATTTTAACCAAATGAGAACTGTACACTGTCAATGATAAAGAATCTGAAATTAATTTTTTAGA
>NW_011494677.1:3020797-3022381 GCF_000754665.1 Bison bison bison | reverse complement strand
CAGATGGTATGTGGAGGGAGGTGGGAGGGGAGTTCAGGATGGGGAACACGTGTACACCCATGGCAGATTCATGTTGATGTATGGCAAAACCAATACAATATTGTAAAGTAATTATACTCCAATTAAAATAAATATATTAAAAAAAGAATGAAGGTATGCTAATATGCATTTTTAATCTCTCAACCAAAGTTATTGTCTGCACCATTTTCTAAATATCTATTACTACTAATTCCCATCTAATGAGCATGTAGTAACATCTTGCAGTTCACATTTTGGGATTCACTTTTCTAAAGAAATTTAAGAAATAAATTGGGTCCTCATCTTAATTTAGTCCAGATTAAAAATCTTATTTCTTTCTCATCTACCAACCCATTTCTTAGCACTTTGCAAAATCTCTTCTCTCCAAACCCATGACAACTTTTTAATATTTTCATTCTTGCCTGTGAATTTAATCACATTCCACTATAACTAACTAAAAATACACTCTTAAAACTGATGGGGATGAGTTATTTGTTCAATCTTACAAAGACCACTTTTAAAAGCTGGAGGCACCTTATAATTAAGTGATCAGTATCAAATAACCTTGCTGTCCTTAAGCTCAGAGAAAAATTCAGTCTATCCTTCCTTTCAAAAAGGTAAGTGTTGGGACTTTCCTGGTGGTACAGTGGTTAAGCATCAGCCTGCCAATACAGGGGACATGGGTTCAATCTCCGGTCCAGGAAGGTCCCACATGCCACAGGGCAACTGACCCCGTGCTGAGCCCACTTACCCTAGAGCCCTGTACTGTGCAACGAGAGAAGCCACCACAAAGAGAAACCCTCACACCACTCACTGCAACTAGGGAAAGCCCACTCAGCACAGACCCAACTTAGCCAAAAAAAAAATAATAATAATAATAATTTTGAAAAGATAAGTGTTGGGTATTCAGTTGTAGATGAGATGCTGTGAGGTTAGATGAAAAGAACCCAGAGTAGATGAAGAAGAAAGTACACAACATTGTAAATCAACTACCTGTGCTCAGTCACTTCAGTCACGTCCGACTCTGTGTGACCCTATGGACTGTAGCCCGTAGGGCTCCTCTGTTCCTGGGATTCTCCAAGGCAAGAATGCCCTCCTCCAGGGGATCTTGCCAAACCAGGGATCGAACCCACAACATCTCCTGCAACGCAGGTGGATTCTTTACCACTGAGCCACCCTGGAAGCCTGAATCAACTATATTTCAATTAAAAAAAAAAACTCCAAGGAAAGTTCTAATGATAGCTCTCAGGCCTATCAGTAGGGTATCAGACAATTCATTTTACTTTTTGGGTCTCAATTTTCATCTCTGTAAAGTCAGTATCATGAATATCCTGTCCCACTCTATTTGTCTACAGTAGGGATCCAAAGAACATTACACGTAAAAAATAACGTTATATTCTACTAAATCCTCTGTAAGTATTTTAACCAAATGAGAACTGTACACTGTCAATGATAAAGAATCTGAAATTAATTTTTTAGACCAAATTATTGTTAGACAGATTTAAGGGACTAGATCTGATAGAGTGCCTGATGAACTATGGACTGAGGTTCGTGACACTGTACAGG
>NW_011494677.1:3011809-3020697 GCF_000754665.1 Bison bison bison | reverse complement strand
GAAAGATGATGCTGTCAAAGTGCTGCACTCAATATGCCAGCAAATTTGGAAAACTCAGCAGTGGCCATAGGACTGGAAAAGGTCAGTTTTCATTCCAATCCCAAAGAAAGGCAATGCCAAAGAATGCTCGAACTACCACACAATTGCACTCATCTTACATGCTAGTAAAGTAATGCTCAAAATTCCCCAAGCCAGGCTTCAGCAATATGTGAACCATGAACTTCCAGATGTTCAAGCTGGTTTTAGAAAAGGCAGAGGAACCAGAGATTAAATTGCCAACATCTGCTGGATCATCAAAAAAGCAAGAGAGTTCCAGAAAAACATCTACTTCTGCTTTATTGACTATGCCAAAGCCTTTGACTGTGTGGATCACAATAAACTGTGGAAAATTCTGAAAGAGATGGGACTATCAGACCATCTGACCTGTATCTTGAGAAACCTGTATGCAGATCAGGAAGCAAGAGTTAGAACTGGACATGGAACAACAGACTGGTTCCAAATAGGAAAAGGAATATGTCAAGGCTGTATATTGTCACCCTGTTTATTTAACTTATATGCAGAGTACATCGTGAGAAACACTGGACTGGAAGAAGCACAAGCTGGAATCAAGATTGCTGGGAGAAATATCAATAACCTCAGATATGCAGATGACACCACCCTTATGGCAGAAAGTGAAGAGGAACCAAAAAGCCTCTTGATGAAAGTGAAGAAGGAGAGTGAAAAAGTTGGCTTAAAGCTCAACATTCAGAAAATGAAGATCATGGCATCTGGTCCCATCACTTCATGGGAAATAGATGGGGAAACAGTGGAAAAAGTGTCAGACTTTATTTTTCGGGGCTCCAAAATCACTGCAGATGGTGATTGCAGCCATGAAATTAAAAAATGCTTACTCCTTGGAAGAAAAGTTATGACTAACCTAGATAGCATATTTAAAAGCAGAGACATTACTTTGCCAACAATTGTCTGCCTAGTCAAGGCTATAGTTTTTCCAGTAGTCATGTATGGATGTGAGAGTTGGACTGTGAAGAAAGCTGAGCACCGAAGAATTGATGCTTTTGAACTGTGGTGTTGGAGAAGACTCTTGAGAGTCCCCTGGACTGCAAGGAGATCCAACCAGTCCATCCTAAAGGAGATCAGTCCTGGGTGTTCATTGGAAGGACTGATGCTAAAGCTGAAACTCAAATTCTTTGGCTACCTCATGTGAAGAGTTGACTCATTGGAAAAGACCCTGATGCTGGGAAGGATTGGGGGCAGGAGGAGAAGGGGATGCCAGAGGATGAGATGGCTGGTTGGCATCACCGACTTGATGGACATTGGTTTGGGTAGACTCCAGGAGTTGGTGATGGACAGGGAGGCCTGGCTTGCTGTGATTCACGGGGTTGCAAAGAGTCAGACATGACTGAGCGACTAAACTTAGAACTTATTGTTAGACTTTGGGCAAAAAAAAGTATAAGTGACCCATACTTCTTCCTTCATCTTCTGAGACCTAGGGTTAAATAATTAGAAGAAGAGAAGATGATCTCTTCTTCTAGCATGGTAGCTCAAAACCCAAATACTTTGGGAGAGATTATCAATGAGTATGTTTTTGAGTACATCATAAATGAAAAATCATATAAAATACTAATATCAACTATACATTTATTATCACTGAAAGAGGTTAATACTTTCTCTTCTTTTATGGGCCCATACTATAGTTTCTTTTTATCATCCTTTACAATCTTGGCAAAAAAAGGAATACCACTTACCATTTAATTGTGTGTTCTACTGGCTTACAGCTATACCCAAATGTTGGGTTTATTTAAAAGTATTTTAAATATTTATTGCCTACTATCAGGGAAACACTTGTCAACTACAAATTGGCATTTGCCTTCTACCTCTACAAGGATTAAATCATGTGCTGCTGCTGATTTTCAACATCCCCTGAAAGGAGTTCAGGGTGGAGAGCAGAAAGGAGGCTTTCAGTGCTCTGGGAAAAATTGGCAGAACAGGTCATCAGATAGTTAGACATTTTTGGAGCTGATTTTATGAGCCAATTCTTGTTTCTCCTTATATCTTGAAAGGCACCAAAATCCTTCATTTTGACATCTGCACCTCATGACTATCAGGAACCTTCTGAAAAAAAAAAAAAGTGCTTGATCGTTTTCCCTCTTCACCAAAATCACTCATATACCAAGCATCTCCTACCTCTTGGGCTTCCCAGGTGGCTCAGACTGTAAAGAATCTGCCTTCAATGCGGGAGACTTGGGTTTGATCCCTAGGTTGGGAAGATCTCCTGCAGAAGGGGATGGCTACCCACGCCAGTATTCTGGCCTGGAGAATTCCATGCACAGAGGAGCCTGGGGCTTCCCTCTTAACTCAGTCAGTAAAGAATCTACCTGCAGTGGAGGAGACCCAGGTTTGATTCCTGGGTTGGGAAGATCCCTGGGAGAAGGAAATGGCAACCCACCCCAGTATTCTTGCCTGGAGAATCCCAAGAGGAGCCTGGCAGGATGGTGTCAGAAGAGTCGGACATGACTTAGCAACTACAGCATCACCACCCCTACATCACACCCTACACCACCACCACACCATCAGCGCTACCTGAAAAGCTGTCTCCTGGACTGGAGTTCCCATTTTGCCCCAAATAAATCTTAACTCACACACACACACACAAAAAAGCACAACTTGAGAGTTAAGTCAGCACACTATATTAGGCAGTGGAATACAACAACAATTTCAAGCAGAAGTACCCCACTCTTCCAGAGATTTCATTCTTCTGGCAGGGGATATGGAAGCAAAGAATAAAAATTAAGCATAGAATAAGTTACACACAGGAGACAGGCATGGGATTTCCGGTGGTGTGATTGAGTTGTACTTTAAATAAGGTTGTCAGGCAAGGTCTCACTGAGAAGGTGACTTTTGACTGAAGAGCTGAAGGAGAGGACAAGTGATTCAAGATCATCCCTGAAAGAAGAGGACTAAACACAAGGGCACCTCCATTCCAAAGTCTTGAGGTGGAAGTACACTGGTCTATTCAGGGGACAGCAAGGAGGTCCCTGGGACCGGAGCACAGAGAGAGGAGGAGATGAGCTCAGAGAAGAAAGCGCGGTGAGGATGGATCACATATTATCTTAGAAGGTCCGGACTTGTAGTCATGTGACTTGAGAAGATACTTGAGGGATTCAAGAAGTATTGGCATAGATCACATTGGTGGCTTAAAAATATGCAAGCCATACTGAGAATAGCTGCTAGGCAATAAGCACTTAGCAGTGGTGGGTGGAGATGACTGTGGGTTGGTTCAAAGTGGTTGCAGTATGGCTGATAAGTGTTTGGATTATGGATAGATTCTGAAGGTACAGCCGGCAGATTTGCTTATATAGTGGATGGTTGTTGGAAAAGGAAGAAAGAAATGATGACCCCAAGGTTTTGTTCTGAGCAACCATGTTAAAACGTACATTTTTGTTGTTGCTTAGTCACTAAGTTGTGTCCAACTCTTTGTGACCCCACCAGGCTCCTCTTTCCATGAGACTTCCCAGGCAAGAATACAAGTGGGTTGCCATTTCCATCTCCAAGGGATCTTCCCAACCCAGGGATTGGAACTGTATCTCCTGCTTTGGAGGTAGATTCTTTACCACTGAGCCACTAGGGAAGCCCTAAAATGTGCATAGGGACATTTTAATATAAAACTTTATAGGCAGTGCGTTTGAAACCAGGGTGCAACTTAAATTTGTTTTCTTGATCTAGGCAATTTAGCAGTATTTTTTAAAGCATGAGGCCTCTGAAGTAGAAATAGAGTGCTTATTAAAAACATACTTTTCTGAGCCTTACACCTCAGATTTTCATAATCAGACTAGAATGAGTACTGGAGATTAACAATCATACTAATCTTGCATTTCTATAACCTTATCCTGAGATCTTTAGGAGCAATAAAATCTAAAATTCACTACATTAAAACAAATAGTCCGTGGACTCCTAGAAAGACTTACTCTACATTCCACTACAAAGAAAGGACCAGTTATTTTTGCACTGAAGGACAGAAAATGATTGACAGGCCTGTATCCCTCCTTTGTCACCAGCATCAGTAACTCAAGATATGAAGCCACTAGGGAAAAATAGAAGTTGTGTGGCTTCTCCTATCTCCATCCTTGTCTAAATCTAAGCAGTTGCCAATCCTGAATTTGTTTGAGGATTGATTTTCATTATTATAAAGTGGTAAGCCTGTGGTGGGGAGGGGGTAAAAAAAAAGTCTGTTTCAATGTGTGAGGCTTCGTTCATCACTGACATGCACAATTCCATTTCTTTTCTTTCTCTCCCATTTTTCCTTCCATTTTCAATATAATTAGACTCAGGAGGACTTGAGATTTGTCTTCAAATATTTGAAAGTCTGTCATATGGAAGAGGGATTAGACTTGTTCTATCTGGTCCCAAATGGTAGAAACAGGACAATTTCTGCAGAAAATACAGGGTCACTTTCTTTTGAGGGGAAGAGGTATTCCTTATAGTGAGCATGATTTTCACAGAGCTGTTTAAATTTGGGATGACTTTAAGATTTTTTTTTATTTTTAAAGTCTTTATTGAATTTGTTGCAATACTGCTTCTGCTCTAGGCCTTGGCTTCTTGACCACGAGGCATGTGGAATCCTATCTCCCTGATCAGGGATCAAACTGGTACCCCCTGCATCAGACCACCAGGGAAGTCCCTTGGGATGAGATTTTAAAGCATCTTCATCTTTCATTGAAACATTCAAATAGTGTCATGCTCTCTTTGTTGACAGTTTTTTTTTTTTGCTTTGGGTAAGTCCTTACCTCCCATGACACCACTCAGATTTTTTTCCTGTTTTTCTTTAAATCAGATTTTTGACTCCTCCCATTAATCAGGTCTTCTTTCCCTAATTTAAGGATGAGCAAACCATCCTGGTAAATCTGAGTGTAAACACTAGGTTTCATCAGCCACAAGGTCTTTGCTGAAAGTAACCAACTCTGCCACCGTAGCAAGAAAGCAGACAAAGACCATGTTTAAACAAGTGAGTGTGGTGGTGTTGCAATAAAACTTTATTTATGGACACCGAAACTTGATTTTCATATAATTTTTATGTGTCACAACCATTTAAATATTTAAAAACTATTCTTACTATTCTTGTGCTCAATAGCACTAATTATTAGAGAAATGCAAATCAAAACTACAACGAGGTACCGCCTCACATGGGTCAAAACGTCCATAATTAAAAAGTCTACAAACAACAAATGCCGACAGGGGTATGGAGAAAAGGGAACCTGTGCTCTTGGTGGGAATGTAAACTGGCGCAGCCACTATGGAAATCAGGAGGGAGAGTCCTCAAAAATCTAAAAGTAGAGCCACCACATGACCCAGCAATCCCACATCTGGACATATGAGGGAAAAAAACACTAATTTTATAGCATTCATACACATTCATAGCAGCACTGTTCACAACAGCCAAGACATGGAAGGAAACTTAATGTTCGTCGAGAGATGAATGGATGAAGAACACGTGGCGCATATACACAGTGGACTACTACTCAGTCATAGCAAATGTAATAAAGCCATTTGCCACACATGGATGGACCTAGATTATCATCCTAAGTCAGACGGAGAAAGACAAATACCACTTATAAGGGTATCACTTATATGTGGGATCTAAAATATGACACAAATGAAGTTATCTGCAAAATAGAGACAGACATGGGAACAGACTTCTGGTTGACAAGGAGCAAGGGGGCAGGGGAGGGATGGATTTGGAGTTAGCAGATACAAACTGTTATATATAGAATGGATGAATAAGGTCCTACTATACTGGGAACTATATTCAGCACCTGTGATAAACCATAATGGAAAATAACATGGAAAAATATGTGTGTATATATTTGTGTGTGTGTACATATATATAACTGAATCACATTACTGTACAGCAGAAATTGTAATTATTTAGTTATACAGATAGTACTTCAATAAAAAATGTTTATTGTACTTCAATAAAATAAATGTTTAAATCTTAGAAAATGAAAATAAAAACTATTCTTAGTTCACAAATTAGACATAAACAGGTAGCAAGCTGGATTTGACCCAAGGGCTACAGTTTACACCTGCTGCCTTAGCTTCTCATTATAGACCCTTAGGAGGGACAACATGTCCAAAGGACACAATTGGATGCATTAAGATCTGAAAGGAGAACCTACATGTTAAGAATCTGCCAAGAGCTGGGGGATAGGAGTGGTCCTTGTGCTAAATCAGAAGTCTTTATATGTCCATGTTTCTATCTAAGTGGGTAGTTTTAAAGAGGTTTCATCTGAAGACATGATAGATGTGCATGCTTTGAACACAAAACCTAGAATAAAAGTCAGAAACTCTAGTAGAGAACTAAGAAGCAGAACTAAATCTGTTAACAAAACTTTTGAGATTGATCACACCCCTACAGGGGTAACAGGTCTACATTTGTCAGAGAGCGAGCTTTTGGGCTAAACTGCACTGTAGCCTCGCTCATAATAAACTTTGACTGCTCAGACACGACATTATTGTCTTGTAAAACCAGAGCATCTCCTGTTATTACCCATTTCAGGCTTAAAGTATAATAGATGACAATAAAGACTCTTTATATGTTTAAAGATTATTTCCCAGCCCATTTGGTAACACTTAATACCATCAAAGTCTCCAAAAGGGAGGAACAAAGAATTTCAATAATGCTTACAAGATTTCCTCAAAGGGAGGTTCAGGTGACAGCTTTTCATTTTGGAGCAACTGTAGAGAATTCTAAGGTAGTTATCTCCACATTTACCGATTTCAGTGTGTGAGGCCTTATCTATCACTGACACATACCAATTTCCTTCTTTTTCTATTCTTTTTTTCACATTCAATATAATTAGGCTCAAGGGGACTTGATATTTGTCTTCAAATATGTGAAAGTCTGTCAAATGGAAGAGGGATTAGATTTGTTCTGCTTGGTCCCAAGTGGTAGAAATAGGACCAATTCTGCAGAAACTTCAGGGAGAGTTTATGTTTTTATTCCTTACAGGAAGCATAATTTTTTACAGAGATGCTTAAATCTATGATGAATTCAGAATCTCAAGTCACTGAAGGTGTTCATATAGAAGCTAGACTACTACTTGGAACGGGTTTTGTAAAAAGAACTCAGTCTGAACTACTGGGTCCAAGATTTAGGCAGTGAATTGGCCTTCATATAATAGCAGCTGCATTATTTGACTACTTAATATTGTAAATTGCTGCTGCTGCTGCGTCGCTTCAGTCATGTCCGACTCTGTGCGACCCCAGAGACGGCAGCCCACCAGGCTCCCCTGTCCCTGGGATTCTCCAGGCAAGAATACTGGAGTGGGGTGCCATTGCCTTCTCCATATTGTAAACTACTGTACTGAATATACATACTTTAATACTCACAATGATAATTTCTATACTATTTAGTATTTAAACTTTACAAATGATGATACCAAAATCTAAGAGGCTAAGTAGCTTGCCCTAAATTACACAGCTAGTAAATAAACTGCAGATTTGAACCCAGATTTACTTGACACCAAGACCCAGGCTCTTAAAACTATGCTGCTTCACTGCAGTGGAGGAATGCAGTGAGCTTTAAGGACTTGATATGTACTACAAGATAGCTTTTAATTTAAGACTGACAAAAGTAAAGGATACAGAATATATGCATAGCTGCCTTACAGCTGTTGGAATGAGTACATCAAAATATATACATCACAAAAATATGTTGAGTGAAAAAAAATTGTATGGAACAGCACATACAGTATATGACACTGGTAACACACACTTTCAAACTAGCAAAACAAAACTGCAAATTACTTAGGGAGATACACATGGACATTAAGATATAAACATGGATGAGAATAAGTTATACCAAGTGAACTACCTCTGAAGAGTGAGGAAAGAGACTGAAATTGAAGAATGTTGAGAGACTTTATATCTCTCTGTGATATTTTGGTTCTTCATAATTAAGATAGGGAGAGAAAGAGAAATCCAAAGGAAAGATGATTATGATAAGGCTTTTCAAAAGTGTGGACATGTGTTATTTTCTATACTTTATCAATGCTTGAAAATTTTTATTTAAATATGTATATATATAATTATGAAAAAATTGAAGCAAAAAATCTATGTATCTACGTGGCAGGTTAGATACCTATTACTCTGCATCTCTCCTATCCTCAATGCCTAAAAAAATGATAGCAAAGGAATTTATAGGCCGTCAACCCACAAAGACAGGAAGAACAAAAGATCAAAGAGCAGAAAAAGTTTAGGTAGAGAGGTAGTCTGGTAATTGTAGTCTGAGAAACTGAACTCTAGAAATATTTGTAGTTTCAACCTAATGGTTGAGAAACTATCAAATCTCAAATAAAATAAATAAGATGAGAAAATACAGATACATAAGGAATTAAAATTGGAGATTAGTATCCAAAGAAAAGCAATGCCAGAGAAAGCAGATCAAACACTAAAAAAGAACCATAAAGGTATGAAGGGAAAAAAAACAACTCAAATGGCAGACCAGGAAATAAATTGAGAAGACCTATGAATCACTCTGAAATTTGACAACACCTCATAGAAGTTCTTAGATTTCCCCCAAAGTAAAAAAGAAAGAACATCGGAAAGGAATTCACTGGACAGGTCCACTGTGGAGTGCCGGGGACCAGCCCCGGCTGATCCAGGGTATTCGAAGGAGAGACGGCGTAGGCGAGGATCAGGATACAATAGCTTCAATTAGATATTAATTAAAGATATAAAGAGTAATAGAATAAGGATAGCTCAGTAGGAAAATTCAGTGGAGAAAAGAGGCTGAGTAGCTTGGTTTACGCGGGAGACCAATAAAACTTCAAGACAAGAAGTTTGCACCACTTACGTAGGCCGCAGGCGTCCTTCCGTTCTCCCGAAGGAGA
>NW_011494677.1:2992399-3011709 GCF_000754665.1 Bison bison bison | reverse complement strand
GAGGCTGTGAGCAATCACATGTGGCTGGACGAGCCTGTCAGGCAGGCTAGAGAACCTTCAGAGGAGTTTGTAGGTTAAAACACTCTTATCACGCCCAGGAATTGTTATTAACTGGAGCTCTAGGTTAACTCCTTCTCTGAAAGAGGTGGTGGGGGACAGCCCCCCGCAAAGTCAGAGGTGTAGGTGAGCACAAAGTAGTAAAGTAGGCAGGCTCTGGTTATGGGGTAGACGCTCGAGGATATCCAGGGGGACTCCTGAGGCTCGATCCCGCCTTTGCGTATGTCGAGCCTCCTTCCTCATGACCTTTGCCATGGGCGGAGTACCTCACTCTGGCCCCCAACAGTGGAGGAAATGATTTAACCTTACAACCTGGAATTTTATACTTAGACAAGCTATCAAATTAGAGGATACTCAATTTTTTAAAAAGTAAATAAATTAGAAGACAGACATTTCAGACAGAAAAGGTCTCAAAACTTTCCATTCTTAGGGAAATCCAGGGAAATATGCACATTAAAAATAAGAAAACTAGAAAAAGTGAAGTCTAAAATCTAGAAACAAAGATCTAAAGAGAGGCAAAAGCCCCAGGTTGATGAAAGTTACAGGATGACTGCTGTGCTTCAGTCACATCAAAAAGAATAAAATACCTAGGAATAAACCTACCTAAGGAGGCAAAGACCTGAATTCTGAAAACTGTAAAACACCGATGAAAGAAACTGAAGATGACACGAACAGACAGAAAGACACACTATGTTCTTGGACTGGAAAAACCTATATCGTTACAGTGACCGTACTCAAGTTAAACTACATATTCATTGCAATCCCTATGAAAATACTAATGGCATCTTTCACAGAACTAGATCAAATAATTCTAAAATTGGAAATGGAAACACAAAAGACCCTGAATTGCCAAAGCAATCTTGATAAAGAATAACAAAGCTGAAGGCATCATGCTCCCTGACTTCGTGTGAGTGCATTTTAAGTTGCTTCAGTAACATGTGACTCTTTTGAGACCACAATAGACTGTAGCCCACAGGGCTACTCTGTCCATGGCATTCTCCAGGCAAGAATAGGGAACTGGGTTGCCATGCCCTCCTCTAGGGGATCTTCCCGACTCAGGGATTGAACCCACGTCTCTGGCATCTCCAGCACTGGCAGGTGGGTTCTTTACCACTAGAGCCACCACTAAAAAGCTACAGTAATCAAAAAAGTGCCTGGTGGCTCAGACAGTAAAGATCTGCCTGCAATGCAAGAGACCCAGATTCGATCCCTGGGTTGGGAAGATCCCCTGGAGAAGGGAATGGCAACCCATTCCAGTATTCTTGCCTGGAGAATCCCATGGACAGAGGAGCCTGGCAGGCTACAGTCCCTGGGGTCGCAAAGAGTTGGACACAACTGAGTGACTAACACTTTCACTTTCAATCAAAACAATATGGTAGTGGCATAAAAAAAGACACACATCAATGGAACAGATGAGAGCCTAGAAATAAACCCATGTACTTATGATCAATTAATCTACTATTACTACTGTGGGCAAGAAACCTTTAGAAGAAATGGAGTAGCCTTCATAGTCAACAAGAGAGTCTGAAATGCAGTACTTGTGTGCAATCTCAGAAATGACAGAATGATCTCTGTTCATTTCCAAGACAAACTATTCAATATTACAGTACTCCAAGTCTATGCCCCAACCACAAATGCCAAAGAAGCTGAATAGTTCCATGAGGACCTACAAGACCTTTTAGAACTAATGCAAAAAAAAAAAAGATATCCTTTTCATTAAAAGGGAATGGTATGCAAAAGCAGGAAGTCAGGAGACACCTGGAGTAACAGGCAAGCTTGACCTTGGAGTACAAAATTAAGCAGGGCAAAGGCTAACAGATTTGCCAAGAGAATGCACTGGTCATAGGAAACACCCTTTTCCAACAACACAAGAGATGACTCATTCATGGACATCACCAGATGGTCAATACCAAAATCAGGTTGATTATAGTCTTTGCTGCTGAAGACAGAGAATCTCTACACAGTCAGCAAAAACTAGGCTGGGAGCTGACTGTGGCTCAGATCATTAACTCCTTATTGCCAAATTCAGACTGACACTGAAGAAAGTAGGGAAAACCACTAGACAATTCAGATGTGACCTAAATCAAATCCCTTATGATCCTACAGTGAATGTGACAAATAGATTCAAGGGATTAGATGTGACATACAGAGTGCCTACAGAACTATGGACAGGGGTTCATGACATTGTACAGGAGGCACTGATCAAAATCATCCCTAAGAAAAAGAAATTCAGAAAGGCAAAATGGCTGTCTGAGGAGGCCTTACAAATAGCTGAGAAAAGGAGAGAAGCAAAAGGCAAGGGCGAAAAGAAAAGATAAACCCATGTGAATGCGGAGTTCGAAAGAATAGCAAGGAGAGATAAGAAAGCCTTCCTCAGTGATCAGTGCAAAGAAATAGAAAAAAAAAAAAAAAAAAAAAACACAATAGAATGGGAAAGACTAGGGATCTCTTCAAGAAAATTAGAGATACCAAGGGAACAAATATATCATGAAAAGATGGGCACAATTAATGACAGAAACTGTATGGACTTAACAGAAGCAGAAGATATTAAGAAGAGGTGGCAAGAATACACAGAAGAACTGTACAAAAAAGATCTTCATGATCCAGATAATCATAATTGTGTGATCACTGACCTAGAGCCAGACATCCTGGAATGTGAAGTCAAGTGGGCCTTAGAAAGCACCACTACGAACAAAGCTAGTGGAGGTGATGGAATTCCAGTTGAGCTATTTCAAATCCTGAAAGATGATGCTGTGAAAGTGCTGCACTCAATATGCCAGCAAATTTGCAAAATTCAGCAGTGGCCACAGGGCTGGAAAATGTCAGTTTTCATTCCAAATCCAGAGAAGGGCAATGCCAAAGAATGTTCAAACTTCCATACAATTAAACTCATTTCACATGCTAGCAAAATAATACTCAAAATTTTCCAAGCTAGATTTCAACAGTACATGAACCATAAACTTCTAGATGTTCATGCTGGAATTATAAAAGGCAGAGGAAGCAGAGAACAAATTGCCAACATCCATTGGATCACTGAAAAAGCTAGAGAATTCCAGAAAAACATCTACTTCTGCTTCATGGACTATGCTAAAATCTTTGACGTGTGGATCACAACAAACTGGAAAATTCTGAGAGAGATGGAAATACCAGACCACCTGACCTGCCTCCTGAGACATCTGTATGCAGGTCAGGAAGCAACAGTTAGAACTGGACATGGAACAATGGACTGGTTCCAAATAGGAAAAGGAATAGTTCAAGGCTGTATATTGTCACCCTGCTTATTTAACTTCTATGCAGAATCTGTCATGTGAAATGCTGGACTTGATGAAAGAATCAAGATTGCAGGGAGAAATATCAATAACTTCAGATATGCAGATGATACCACCCTTATGGCAGAAAATGAAGAGGAACTAAAGAGCCTCTTGATGAAAATGAAAGAGGAGAATGAAAAAGTTGGCTTAAAACTCAACATTCAGAAAACTAAGATCATGGCATCTGGTCCCATCACCTCATTGCAAGTAGATGGGGAAACAGTGGAAAACAGTGACAGACTTTATTTTCTTGGGCTCCAAAATCACTGCAGATGATGACTGCAACCATGAAATTAAAAGACACTTGCTTCTTGGAAGAAAAGCTATGACCAACCTAGATAGCATATTAAAAAGCAGAGACATTATTTTGCGAACAAATATCTAGTCAAAGCTATGGTTTTTCCAGTAGTAAAGAAAGCTGAGCGCCGAAGAACTGATGCTTTTGAACTGTGGTGTTGGAGAAGATTCTTGAGAGTCCCTTGGACTACAAGGAGATCAAACCAGTCAAAGGAGATCAAAAGGAAATCAACCCCAAATATTCTTTGGAAGGACTGATGTTGAAGCTGAAAGTCCAATACTTGGGCCACCTGATGTGAAGAACTGACTCATTCGAAAAGATCCTGATGCTGCGAAAGATTGAAGGTGGGAGAAGAGGATGACAGAGGATGAGATGGTTGGATGGCATCACCGACTCAATGGACATGAGTTTGAGCAAGCTCCGAGAGTTTGTGATGGACAGGGAAGCCTGGCATACTGCAGTCCTTGGGGTTGTAAAGGATCAGACACAACTGGGCGACTGAACTGAATCTACAACAACAAAGGCAAGAATATACAATGAAGAAGAGTTTCTTCAAGTGGTACTGGGAAAACTGGACGGCTACATGGAAAAGAATAACTTTCTCTAATACAACATACAAAAATCAAAATAGATTAAAGACCTTAAAGTAAGACAAGGAATCCATAAGATTCCTAGAAGAAAAAATAGACAGAACACTCTCTGACATAAACTATAGCGATATTTTTTAGGGTCTGTCTTTAACACCAAGGAAACAAAAGCAAAAACAAACACATGGGATCTAATTTACTTAAAAGCTTTTGCACAGCAAAGAAATCAACAAGACAAAAAGATAATCCACTGAATGAGAAAATATTTAAGTGATATGACTGATAAGGGGTTAATATCAAAATATATAAACAACTCCTACAATTCAATATCTCAAAACAACCCAATTAAAACATGGGCAGGAGAGCTGAATGGACTTTTTTTTCATAGAAGACACATGAAAAGATGCTCAACACTGCTAGTCTGAGAAATGCAAATCAAAACCACAACATCACCTCATACCTGTCAGAATGGTTATCATCAAAAAGAACAATTTTGATAATTGGCAAAACTAATACAATTATGTAAAGTTTAAAAATAAAATAAAATTAAAAAAAAAAAAAAGAACAAATAACTAAGGTTGGTAAGAATGTGGAGAAAAAAGGAACTCTTGTACACTGTGGTGAGAATGTACATTGATCAGACCACTATGGAAAACAGTATAGAAATTCCCAAAAAAACTAACAAAACCACTATATCATTGAGCAATTCCACCACTGGATATATATCCAAATAAAACAAAAGCACTAATTAAAACAGATACATGCATGTAATATTCACAACATTTTAATAGCTAATTGTGGAAGCAACCTAAGTGCCCATCTACAGATGAATGGATAAAGACATCATGTATATATTTATACACACATGCATTCATACGCAATGGAATGTTACTCAGCCATAAAAATTAATGCAATTTTGCCATTTGCAACAACATGAATGGACCTGTAGAATATTATGTTAAGCAAAGTAAGTCAGAAAGCTAAATGATGTATGTTATTACTTATATGTGGAATCTAATAAATAAATGAATGATTATAGCAAAACAAAAACAGATACAGAGAACAAACAAACTAGTGGTTAGCAGTGGGAAAGGGAAGGGGGAAGGGGCACGATAGGGGTAGGAGATAAAGAGAGATAAACCACTATGTATAAAATAGGTTACAAGGATAAACTGTACAAGGCAGGGAGGATAGTATTTTATACATAACTTTAAATGGAGTACCGTGTATAAACATTTTGAATCAGTATGTTGTACACTTGAAACTAATATCACATTGTGAGTCAACTATATCTCAATTAAAAAAAAATTTTTTTTAATGGATCAGGAGATCTATGTGTTCCAGAAGCAATAACTGCAGTCAGAAGACAAAACAGATGAAAACACCAAATATATATGTGTATTTAGGGGATATCATCAAATCTGTTAGAGACTGAGGGATAAACTGGTGACTGATACAGAGATAACTAAGGAAAATTAAATTGTGATAATCCTTGAGGGGATCTCAAGAAAGACTTACTCTACAAGAAAGTCAATGTGACTGAGGTACTACACTGCTCTGTTACGAATGTTTCATAGTCTTAATAATATAAACATATAATACAGATCTAACAAAAAATGTGATGTAAATAACTCTAAGAAGAGAGTAATTATAGACAGAAGTGTTTATGAGTGAGTGTGATTGCATGCTATGTGCATATCATTGTATGTGTGTGAGTGGGTGTGTTAAGTAGTTAAGAGAACTGGTTTCTCATCCTTCCCACTAGGTATCCAATGGAAAACATAAAACTTTAAAAAAATTCAAGAAAGAATAGTATAAAAATAGTATTTGCAAATACAGAAGCAAAATATAAAAGAACAGCTTAAAAAATTGAAAGAGGTTTCCTCAGGGGAGCAAGAATTAGGCGTGAATAAGGATGGAAAAGAAAACTTATTTTTCAGTAAATGTTTAGAAGTACCATTTAACATTTTAAAATGTATATTTATATTTTATTGTGTAAATAAAGAGGAGAAAAATGAAGAACTAATACTCAACTAGACAATGAGACATTTTCATCGAAAGACAAAAGATTTACATGGCAAAGACCATTCTTGGTAGCAGGAAAGAATGAGTGCCTAATTGAAGTAGAATGCCTGCAATGTGTATTTGTTCTCTTTAAACCAAAGAAAGGGGCAGAGGGGAGAGCTTTCCAATCATGTCAATACACTTAACAATCTTGATTGAGCAGAGCAGAAACCAGCATGCAACCAGAGTAACTGTGTGATCATCTTTGCTCTGAAGTTTTATAAGTTTCCCCCACCACACTATGCCAGGCACACTTTTAGAGATGCAATTAAAATGAGGATTATCCCCAACCTACATGATGTTCTTAGGATTTGTTACATGCATTCAAAAACATTCTATCATGTTTTACCTTTCATCAATGTACTCTAGATTTAGAGTGTATTTTCCTTCTTTTTCTTTACCTTTTAATTTGGGAGGCAATGCCCATATTAATGACCTAATACCCACCGTTTGCCTCAAGGTCAAAGGATCTGTCGATATTGTTTTAGTTTTAACTTTCCTCTAGTGCAAGAGTGATATTTTTATTTTAAAGTCATCTGCCTAGAAAAATCATTTCTCATGGCAAATATGCTCATTTGTACCTTTTTTGGACACACAGAAGATTCTATCCAAATCAAATCAATAATACAATATTACTTCCAGCTGTGGGAACTGAGATAGGTCAGGGTTGAAGCAGCAGTAGAAAAATACATTGCCTAAACTCACATGGAGCTATAAACCAGAAACAATCAAGTATCCCATCACACAAACATCCCTGTGTTCCTAATTATTTTAAAAATGTATTTCAAGACCCAAAAGGTGAATGCTCAGGTAGTCAAATCAAGAGAAAATGAACTATGCAAGAAATTAAGATCATACAACAAAAAACACCTATATTCTTCCCGCTTGTGCTAGGTCCTCTGAAATACAGAGAAGAGATTAAGATATGGTTCTTGCCCTCAGGTAGAATGCAGTCCAGCTGGAGAGACACAAGTAGCACATGTGAAATGCAAAGAAAGGACCTGGAAATTCTTACAAATGAATAATACGTGACTGAACTCAAAGACAGAGGACAAATGTGACACAGGGCTCAGAGAAAGGGAATAAGGAGAAAGGATTCATAGAAAAAGTGGCTTTGTTTGAGGCTTTGAGGAGGGGTAGGAATTTGGGCCAATGACTGGAAGGGGTTTGAATCCTTTGTAGTTTAGAAACTGGAATTTGTAGTTTAGAAATTGAAGCAACACTTTGGGTTGGGACAGGAGTGGGGAAGGGAGAGCTTGGGGAAAACAGGAACAAGGTCAGAGCTGAGTGTATCATGGTTTCCTTTTTGCCAATTTACTCTGGATTTGGAGTGTATTTCCCTTCCTTTTCTTTAACTTTTAGTTTGGGAGATGATGATCACGTTAATGGTCTAATACCCACCAGCTGCTGCAGGTGAAAGCATCTGTCAATGTTTTAGTTGTAACTTTTCTTTAGTACAACAGTGATGTTTTTATTTTAAAGTCATCTCCCTAGTAAAATCAGTTCTCATTGCAGATACTCTCATTTCTCTGTATCCACACAGAGTTGGATCCAGGACCTCCTCGGTATATAAAAATCCACAAACATTCAAGTTTCATAGTTGGATTCCTCACCTGTAAATTCAACCAACCATGGGTGAAATTTTCCATTCGTGGTTGGTGGGATTCATGGATTCAAAGCCCACAAATATGGAGGACCAATTACATATTTACTGAAAAAAAGAATCCAAGTATGAGTGGACCCACACAGTTCAAATCTGTGTTGTTCAAGGAACAAAACTGTATAGGCTTGAGTGCATCATTGAATGATTCATCTAGGAGAAGCTGTGGGTCAGAAAGTGATCAGCCATTAATTTTAAACAAAATAGATGGAAACTGGGCTTCCCAAGTGGCGCTTGAGATAAAGAAACTGCCTGCCAATGAAGCAGACATAAGAGAGACAGGTTCAATCCCTGGGTCAGGAAGATTCCCTGGAGAGGGAAATGGTAACTCACTCCAGTATTCTTGCCTGGAGAATCCCATGGACAGAAGAGCCTGGTGGGCTATAATCCATAGGATTGCAAAGATTCAGACATGACTGAAGTGATAGCATGCATTAAGATGAAAACTAACGACAGTTTGGGAATGTCAATTCTCCAAAAATCAAGCGATTTCCATTAGCAACATGTGCACTATTTCCTCTGGGGATCTTGGAAGATTATTCTATAGAAGCTAGATCTTTGAGACCTTTCCAGGCATCAGTGAGCCATCATGACATCTCCTAGATTCCAATCGCTGCTCACCTTTGCAGAAAACTGGAAGAAATCTCACTCCTGATAGAAGTAAATCATGGACAGTGCTAATCTCGGATTAATCTGAAAAGCTGAGTAAAGAAAAATGGATCTTTCTCTGAACCATTTCAATCCACTTATTCTTTGATTCTGTGTGCGTTTTTCCTTTAATATTTATTTCTTTGGCTGAGCAGTGTCTTAGTTGCAGCCCGAGATCTTCACTGCAGCACATGGGATCTAGTTCTCTGACCAGGGATCAAACCTGGGGCCCCTGCTTTGGGAGCTCAGAGTCCTAACCACTGGACCACCAGAGAAGTCCTGTGCTGTTGCTTAAAACATCTGTACACTTAGTTGAAAGTGGGTGGAAATAAGGGGAAAATAAACATACATTTATACTAATCTGCTTGTGAAAGTGAGAATTGCTCAGTAGTATCTGACTCTTCGTGACCCCATGAACCATACAGTCCATGGAATTCTCCAGGCCAGAATACTGGAGTGGGTAGCCTTTCCCTCAACCAGGGGATCTTCCTAATCCAGGGATTGAACCCAGGTCTCCCGCATTGCAGGTGGATTCTTTAGCAGCAGAGCCACCAGGGAAGCCCTAGTCTATAAATAATATAGATTCAGAGTTTTGCCCTCTGTCACATCCAATTTTAGGATATTTGAAAAGAAAGCTTTTACAAGATACTTGCAAACATTACTCAAGAGGTAAAATGGCTTCGTGGAACTCTCCTGATGGCTGGAAAGAAGGGGCTCTACAGAGGCACCCCACCCTGTCCCTTCTTTATTAACTGGTTGAGAGGACCGTGACCCTATGGAACTTTTGCCTGGAGTTCGTGGTTGTAACATTTGTTTCGATTTCTCTCAACTACCCAGTTTCTCAAAATGCCTCTCAGGGTATCTCAGGTGGCTTCGTTCCTGTCTTTGCTCAGGTAAGGTTAATGATCTAATTTAGGTATGAGCCTTAGGCACCTATTTAGATTTTCAGTTCTGCTTAAGGTAAAGGCACTAAGTGTTAATATGTTTCAGGCAAGGAGGAGGAGACGGGGAGGGGAGAAAAGGAACGGAGGTTGGGAGTGAAAGTGAAAGTCGCTCAGTTGTATCTGACTATTTGCGACCCCACAGATTTTTATACAGTCCATGGAATCCTCCAGGCCAGAATACTGGAGTGGGCAGCTTTTCCCTTCTCCGGGGGATCTTCCCAACCCAGGGATAGAACCCAGGTCTCCTGCATTGTGGGCAGATTCTTTAGCAGCTGAGCCATCAGGGAAGCCCTAGGATTAGCAGGTGCAAACTATTAGATATAGAATGGACAAACAACAAGGTCCTATTGTACAGCGCAGGGAACTATATTCAATATTCTAAGATAAACCATACAGAAACAAAATAGGAGAGACAATATATATAACAGTCAGTTTTCTGTACAGAGAAACCTCCACAACATTGTAAATCGACTGTACTTCAGCAAATCCTTTTCTAACGTTTCAGGCAAAAACTCATACCTACAAGGGGAAGTTGTGTACATGGAGTTCCTTTTAATGTGAATCTGGAAATTCTTATGATGAAGATGACCGTTTTAATGACTAAATTCAGTAGTGCTAAAAGAAACCCAGGGTAGTAGGGGAACACAGTGGTTTTCCAAAGAATTTAAAACTGACTGCCGCACGGTAGGCAAAAATCCAGCAGCACGAGCAATCTAAGCAAGAGTGACCGACACAGAAGAAAGCCAGTATTAAGTGAATGAAGATAATTCACAAAATACTGCACAAAATACACAAAGTGCTGCAACACCCAATAAGGAGGAATATTCAACTGTGACAGCAAGTCCAGTGTGTGGGTGTTTCCCCACTCCACCAAGCAATTCTCTGATAACCAGCTGAGAGTCCAACTATTTACCTCAAGTCTGAACCCACAGCTTAAGGGCTCAGTCCTACAAGACCCCCACCCCAACTCCCACTCCCTGCAACCCCACAGATACTTCAGATGCCAACCATAAACCCCAACTGTCTCCTGGGGTTCTGACCAACTGGCTGTAGATGAGTGGTTCCCAGGACCCCCTCCTTGAGTTTTATTAAGTTGCTAGAACCACTCACAGAACTTAGAGAAATATTCTGCTTACCTTATCTTTGTTATAAAGAGGAACGGTTGAATGGAAGCAATACGCACAGCAAGGTGTGGGGTAAGTGTGAAGGACTCCCGTACTCTCCGAGTTGACCCTTCTCCCCCAGTCTCCAAGTTGGCCTCAAGATGGAGGCTCCTGTTTTGGGGTTTTTAATGGATGCTTTATTACATGGTCATGATTGATGACGTCATTGGCCAACAGTGATTGAACTCCAATTTTCTGTTGATGGGCAGGCTGTGTTCCCAGCTGGAAGGAATGATGCTGAAGCTGAAGCTCCAATATTTAGGTCACCTGATGTGAAGAGCCAACTCATTGGAAAAGTCCCTGATGCTAGGAAAGACTGAGGGCCGAAGGAGAACAGGGCATCAGAGGATGAAATGGCTGGCTGGCATCACCGATGAAATGGACATGAACTTGGGCAAACTTCAGGCGATGGTGAGGGACAGGGAGGCCTGGCGTGGTACAGTCGATAGGGTTGCAAAGACTCAGACACGACTGGGCAACTGAGCAATGACAACAAGGACTGAGTATTAATAATATATTTTTTAAAAGATCTGAAAATACCTGGGCTACTGAGCGCAGCTGCAAGCATTGATACTAGGATGATATAGACAAAAATAATACACTTTATGGAAAGTCTGCTGTATATCAAATACTATGAAAAACATTTAGGGACATCATTAGAGGATCTGCGACAACTGTATAATACACACAGAAGTTAATTTCTGTTTACTAGAAGAAATGTAGTATATATATAACACATGATAATTTTAAAAAGAAACTCTACAGAGCGCATAAAACAATCATTTACACGGTATATTGTGTTTGGATTTCTCTGTCTTCAGGAAAATGTCATTCTTCTGTTCCAGATGGTTGATGATGCCTGAAATCTGATGTTCTGATAAGAGAGGCATTACACCATTGTTTTTATGATTAATACTGATACTTAATGAGTTGAATTATAACGAGGTGAATTTCTTGGGTATCTTCAATGTTAAGTTTTATTTTATATTTCGACAGTTTCAGTCTATCAGGCTGTCTGTCTCCATCTGCCTATTTTATTTCAACCTGTGTTGTCAGAGATTTTAACAACTTGAAAACTATCCAAGTAGTTCTGGAAAAAACAGAAGCAGGTTACAAATCCCCATTCCAGGGCTGCAGTGCACACACAATTAAAAGAACAGGAAGGAAATTCCTCAACGTGCTGATTCCATTAATAGTATCTTCTTTGGGTGCTGGGATCCTAGTGATCTGTATACACTCCCTGATACTCTCCAATATTTTCCAAAATGTTTACAATAAATATGCATTATTACTCACTCTTGAGCCTGTTATCAAAATTCTGTTTTGCATCTGGTGCTCCAACTATTGCACAATTGCATTCATCTCACACACTAGTAAAGTAATGCTTAAAATTCTCGAAGCCAGGCTTCAGCAATATGTGAACTGTGAACTTCCAGATGTTCAAGCTGGTTTTAGAAAAGGCAGAGGAACCAGAGATCAAATTGCCAACGTCAGCTGGATCATCAAAAAAGTAAGAGAGTTCCAGAAAAACATCTATTTCTGCTTTATTGACTATGCCAAAGCCTTTGACTGTGTGGATCACAATAAACTGTGGAAAATTCTGAAAGAGATGGGAATACCAGAGCACCTGACCTGCCTCTTGAGAAACCTATATGCAGGTCAGGAAGCAACAGTTAGAACTGGACATGGAACAACAGACTGGTTCCAAATAGGACAAGGAGTACGTCAAGGCTATATATTGTCACCCTGCTTATTTAACTTATATGCAGAGTACATCATGAGAAATGCTGGGCTGGAGGAAGCAAAAGCTGGAATCAAGATTGTTGGGAGAAATATCAATAACCTCAGATATGCAGAAGACACCACCCTTTTGGCAGAAAGTGAAGAGGAACTAAAGAACCTCTTGATGAAAGTGAAAGAGGAGAATTAAAAAATCGGCTTAAAGCTCAACTTTCAGAAAACTAAGATCATAGCATTTGGTCCCATCACTTCAAGGGAAATAGATGGGCAAACAGTGGAAACAGTGTCAGACTTTATTTTTCTGGGCTCCAAAATCACTGCAGAACGGTGATTGCAGCCATGAAATTAAAAGACGCTTACTCCTTGGAAGGAAAGTTATGGCCCACCTAGGTAGCATATTAAAAAGCAGAGACATTACTTTGCCAACAAAGGTCCATCTAGTCAAGGCTATGGTTTTTCCAGTGGTCATATATGGATGTGAGAGTTGGACTGTGAAGAAAGCTGAGTGCCAAAGAATTGATGCTTTTGAACTGTGGTGTTGGAGAAGACTCTTGAGAGTCCCTTGGACTGCAAGGAGATCCAACCAGTCCATTCTGAAGGAGATCAGTCCTGGGTGTTCATTGGAAGGACTGATGTTGAAGCTGAAACTCCAGTACTTTGGCCACCTCATGCGAAGAGCTGACTCATTGGAAAAGACCCTGATGCTGGGAAAGATTCGGGGCAGGAGAAGAAGGGGACAGCAGAGGATGAGATGGTTGGATGGCATCACCGACTCAATGGACATGGGTTTGGGTGGACTCCGGGAGTTGGTGATGGACTGGGAGGCCTGGCGTGCTGCGGTTCATGGGGTTGCAAAGAGTCGGACACGGCTGAGCGACTGAACTGAACTGAACCATGAAGCATATCTTCAAGTTAGCACCCACTGGTTACACTGAGTCTCTGAAAAGTGGCTTTCACAAGGACCACACAGCAGTTGCTCCACAGCATGTGAGATGTTAGTTGCCTGACCAGGCATTGAGCCTGCAGTGAATTCTTAACCACTGGACCAGTGGGGAAATCCCCTACCATAGAATTCTTTGCTTTTTGAAGCACCAACCAAAGGAGAGAGCATTAGTCAGGTTTGAGACAGTAACATTCATGGCACCTCATTCCCTGAAAGGCACAATAAAATGGATTTTGACTTTACAGGCCACAGTTATTAGTCTCATCTTTCTGAAGATTTATCTTCATGGTTGAATGTTGATGACTCATGCACACAGATACACAAACACAAAGCAAACACAGTCATACACGCACACACAAACATGCCTCCACACGCAGAGAGGCACACAGAAGAGAGTTTAAATAAGCAAAGGCTCTTGATTTCGGTTGTCAAGTAAGAACTCATTCTGTATCCTGTCTTTCTCCTCCTATGGCAGTGTTCTTTCCAGTAGTGGCAGAATAGAATGAAAAATCTGAAAGTCTAACATGAAAATGGTTTTGCTTTCCTGGCATCCACATAGGTTGGTACCTTTAGACACATAAAACAGGGTTGGAACTGCAGGTGAAAAGAAACGACTTGTATTTTCTTTGGTCACATTTTGTTGTTGTTGTTAAATTTGACACATTTGAGACTACAACATTTCATGGTTGGTATTGACATGATCATTAGGTTTAGGTTTAATATTGCATAGCTGACTTGACCACATTTTCCCTTATTCAGCTTGGATCTTAATATATCATTTAGTGACTGTCCAGATAAAACATTTAATTTCAGGGCTAGCTACTTCTAGCCACACTCGCTCTGTTTGCTTTGCCTCTAGGCATTCTCCTCATCTAGTAATGGTACCAGCTGGACACAACTCAATCTAAGATATGCAAGAATGTGGACTTAAGAAAACATTAACCCCTACCCGAGAATGGGCTCCCTGGTGTCCTGCAATACAGGAGACTTGTGTTTGATCCCTGGGTCCGGAAGATCCCCCTGGAGAAGGAAATGGCAACCCACTCCAGTATTCTTGCCTGGAGAATTCCATGGACAGAGGAGCCTGGGGCCTGGCTGGCTACAGTCTATGGGGTTGCAAAGAGTCGGACACGACTGAGCAACTAACATACACACACACCCCTAAGAATAACCCAATACATGATTTGCTGGAATCAAAGAACAAATGGGTAAGAATGTAAACCCTGGGACTTCCTTGGCAGTCCAGTGGCTAAGATTCCGTGCTCCTGATACCGAGGGTCTAGGTTCGATCCCTGGTCAGGGAACTAGATTCCACATGCCACAGTTAAGACCCAGCACATCGAAGTAAATTGAAAAAAAAAAAAAAGAATATAAACCCTACAACTGAGATTCAGTATAGTATAGACAGTTATGAGAAACTCAATCGAACCTGATAGAAATCAGATTGCAGGGAGGAACTACAGGGCTCGGAGGAAAAGACATCAACATAAAGAAGGAATGAGCCTGGCCCAGTAACAGGGAACACAACTCGGAGCGAAGAGTATTTCTGAGTACACTACATTAGAAAGCATCTCAACTCAGGCCCTTGAGGGTGACCCAGCGCCCTTGGAAGGAGAGGTCTGTGTGTTGAACTTCTGATTGCATCCTTTGTGGATGCTGGCAAGCGCCTGTGCTGGAAGATCCCCTACTGCCATAACCATCTCCCTACATCTTGAGTAAAAAATGATGATGCTAGAAAAGAAGGAAGTTGCTTGTATAAGCCAGAAGGGGGTGAACATCAGATGTATAGCAAAAAGAGGTAAAAATTCCAACCAGTGAACAGATCACCATAGAAAGCCAGAGGTCTGTGAAAAGGATGTGTAAAGAGGAATGGGAGGGTGGAAAGCCAGAAGGTTGGCATCACCCATTTTGAGCTGGTGTAGGTGGTATCAGGCTTCCCCGTGGCTCAATGACAAAGAATCAACCTACTGATGCAGGAGACGCAGGTTCGATCCCTGGCTCGGGAAGATCCCCTGGAGAAGGAAATGACAACCCACTTCCATATTCTTGCCTGGGAAATCCAATGGGCAGAGGAGCCTGGCGGGCTACAGTCCATGGCATTGCCAAGAGTGGGACACGACTTACTGACTCAACAAGAAGGTGGTGTCACCTGGGCCGAGAGCTAAAGCATAGTCGACTGATGAGAAGAGCCAAGGTATAGTCTAGGGCCCAAATAACTGTGAAACAAATTCCATATCCTATTTACAACTTTGTCTTTGAACACCCGGAGGAATACAACAAACAGCTACTCAGCAGAAGGAGATTATCAATATTATGAATATAGGGTCTGATGACTACGGGAATCTGATTTAGGACTAATAAGCTGGTGAGCTTAGGGGGCATTAAAAAGTTTTATTTATTACTTATACCTACACACAAATTCATTACATAAATATCATTTACAATAAAAGCTACACAACTTTATATATGAGCCTCATCTAAAACAGAGGTGAAGGTTTGCTCCACAACTAAAAGAAAAACCATAGAAATTTGAGAAATGGTACTTAATATGCGCACACAAATGTCAAATATATTACTTTTCTTAGACAAATGAATTATGTTCAAGAGGAAACCAAATGCATGTACAATAGAAAATGGCAATGACACTTGTTCTCTGATAGCTTTCATATCGTATGATTTTTTTAAATGATTTATTTATTTGTATTTATTTATTTTGACTGCACTGCGTCTTAGCTGTGGCATGCAGGATCTAGTTCCCTGACCAGGGATAGTACCCAAGGCCCCCTGCATTGGAAGCGCAGAGTCTTAGCCACTGGACTGCCAGGGAAGTCCCATATCACGATTTTCAGAGTTAATACTGAAATGGAGAATCTTGTCAAGGCCCCCACTCCTTGCGACTCCCCTGAGGCCAGAATGGCTTTAGGCCTCTTTGACAAAGAGTTCCTGCCATATGCTGCTAGGGAAATGGTATTATTTCCATTTCAATGAAGTGAATACAAAGAGCAGGCAAACAGTGTGAAAGCCTCCAGTTCATTAGCTTCCTATCACATTTGGGTCACATGCTTGAACTCTGGGGTCCCCTCCCAGTCGCAGTCTTGAGATCTGAGGCCTGCTAATTGTTCCCCCAGGGCTGTGTTCAGGCGACAACGCCACCCAGAACCAGAAGAGCCAGGCATCCTTGTCTTCTGCATCTCCTCTTTGTGTTAATAATTGGGTGCATCTTGAGGAAAGCTGGAAACCCCGGTGACAGCTATCCCCTTCCCTTTTGGTGAGATAACCAGCTCATTAAATCTAAATGTGAAAGGCATTTTATTCTGAAGAGTCACATCCAAAGATTTACTCGCCCATTTTTCACCTGAGTTCCCCCTCCTGCTTATGCCTTTGTATTCACTAACGGCCTTTCTCTAAGTTATATAATCCTGTCACGGGTATAAAAATATCACTCGGAGGCTGCTCACTGGGGCTAAATCACTCAGCCCTTAGCAGTGACAGGGCGAGTGTCTGAGCCACACCAGAGGCAGGAGGACAGCTGTCCCCTCTCTCTCCAATGTCACTGGGCTGAGGAATGTTGAGGTTTTAATAAGATCATAAAGAGGAGTGACAGGGACAGGCAGGATAGGTAGATTTCATTAGCATTCAGAATGCCTGGGATAATAAACTAGAGCAATTGAGCAGAAATGGGCAGTTTGATCATTCAACATTTTTCAACACCAGTCCAAGCAGCTGGACCTGGAGAGGTTCCGCTGACTTCTCCGCAGGCGAGCCCACTGGTGATGCACAGGTGAACGCATAGCCATCATTTCTTCCCACCCACACTCCGGGCATGAGAGCGCTGATGGCGACTTACAGGCTTGGTGAGTGTAAATTGATGATCAGGAGGAGGAAGTCTTCATATATCTTTGCAGTGGAGGTAGCGGCCTTTGGCTGGCTGACTTTCTTTTATGGCAAAGGGCCAATGGTGATTGAACGAGCCCTGGTGCAATGAGAGGACCCCCCAACACACAGTACTCTCTCCATGCATGTGGTTTCCCTGTAGAAACTCCAATCCACTGTGAGACTAGCCTTTAATGAAGTTATTCTGATTAATGTGCCGAGGAACAACTTTTCCAGAACTGTCATCAAACCAAACATTATTTTAATAATATAAAAACATAATATATACAATTTATATTGTATGAATTCAAACCTTGTGTATAAATTGATGAGACAGGACACCATCATAAGCAATCATGGAACTTTACATTTAATAAGACACCGAGTCATTTGAACTAGTATACAATTTTTTTGTCTTTGCTTTTTTGTTTGATTTTAGCGCTGTTTTGTTTTGCATTTTGAATGCCCTGGGTCTTCCTTGCTTTCTCCAGTCGTAGCATGCAGACATCTCTTGTTGAAACACTCAGACATATTTGCCCCACAGCATGTGGGATTTTAGTTCGCTGACCAGGGATCAAACCCCCATCCCTGCATTGGAAGGTAGATTGTTAACTCCTGGACCAGCAGGGAAGTCCTGAACCACTACACACTTCATGTGTGCACACTTCATGTGTGCACACTTCATGTGTGTGCACATGCTTGTGTGCTCAGTCATGTTCTCATGTGTGTGGGCACATGCTTGCGTGCTCAGTCGTGTCCAACTCTGACACCATGGACTGCAACCTGCCAGGCTCCTCTGTCCATGAGATTCTCCAGGCAAGAAGACTGGAATAGGTTACCATTTCTTCCTCCAGGGGATCTTCCCGACCCAGGAATCAAACCCACATCTCCTGTGTGTCCTGCTTTGGCAAGTGGATTCTTTACCACTGAGCCACCTGGGAAGCCTGAGGGAGCTCATATTTTCAGCTTAAATAGTTAAAAAAAAAAACCCCAAATATTCACTGCTGAAATTGATTCTGATATCATAACTTTAAAAACTTATCAGTTCAACCATAGAGATTTTATGTATTGATGTATACTGGGGGATTATTAAGGCATGAATATATATTTGTATATAGGGGTGTATGTGTGTGTGTATATATATATATATATATTGCTCCAGTGGATCTTGCCGACCCAGGAATTGAACCGGGTCTCCTGCACTGCAGGTGGATTCTTTACCAAATGAACTATCAGAGAAGCCCATAAATACATAAACGTACATATATATGCATTTACACACAAATTGATTTCACCTTTCATGTAGCTTAATTGAGAAACTACCCACTCATCCAATGACCATGTCAACACATTTTGGAACTACTCTTTATGAATGTCTTAATAGTCATACTATTAAAATGAGCATTATTACTGTAAGTTGGAGAGTATTCTATTGCAAACAAATATTTGTTTTCTATTTTTCTCCTCCTCTCATTTCTTTTCTTTAATTCTGCTTCCTTTCACTCTCAGTTCTTCAGTCAACGGCCTCAAGAACCCACAGAATGTATGTATTGGAGTAGAAAGAATACCAAAAGAGACTCAAGAAGAACCTAAGAAATGAGGGCTGGGGAGTGGCAGACCCTGAGGGTCCTGGGGTTGTGAAATGAAGAAACTGACAGGGCAACTGATGGGCTCTGAAATTCAGAATCAAGTTCAAGTTCAGATTCTAATTGGAATACTCATAATAGTTTGATTCTTGCTAGCTTGACCTCTGAACAATAGTTGACTTATCTATAAAGTAAGGTTAAAAATTTAGTGATATTAGGGGATTATTATGAAGATGAATTGTGGGTGAAGCTCTGAAAGTGGCTACACCCGGTACTTTGTGACAATCTAAGGGGTGGGATCAATTCTTTGGCTTGGAGAAGACTCTTGAGAGTCCCTTGGACTGCAAGGAGGTCCAACCAGTTCATCCTAAAGGAGATCAGTCCTGGGTGTTCATTGGAAGGACTGATGCTGAAGCTGAAACTCCAATACTTTGGC
>NW_011494677.1:2978498-2992299 GCF_000754665.1 Bison bison bison | reverse complement strand
TTTGAGTGAACTCTGGGAGTTGGTGATGGACAGGGAGGCCTGGCGTGCTGCAGTCCATGGGGTTGCAAAGAGTCGGACATGACTGAGCAACTGAACTAACTAACTAGCTAACTAAGGGGTGGGATGGAGTGGGGAATGGGAGAGAGGTTCAAGAGGGAGGGGACATATGTATACCTGTGGCTGCTTCATGTTAATGTATGGCAGAAATCAATAAAACATTGTAAACCAATTATCCTCCAATAAAAATAGAATATAAAAGTGGCCAGGATGCAGTGTTTAGATCTGTTCTCTCCTCTATCTACCGTAAGTCCCTTCGTGGTCTTGGATAGGCTCAAGACTTCAAATATCATCCATATGCCAACGACTCCCAGTTTATCTCTCTAATACAGGACTCACCCTGAACTTCAGATCTGTATACTGAACTACTAGACATTTCTTGGATGTTCAATAAGCATGTACAATTTAATGTATCGCAACTGGAGTTTTTTATCTTTATCCTTCATCAACCTCTTTTCTCTTGTGGTCAACCTCACTTGGGACAAGTCTGCCATCCCATTCCTCAGGCCAACATCCTTGGAGGCATCTTGGACTCCTCACTTTCCTTCAAACAGATCCAACTCATCTATAATCATGTGGAGTCTAACTTCAAAATAATTCCAGAACCCCATTACTTCTTAGTATCTCCTCTGCTAACAATCAACTTGTTATGGTTGACATTTATAGAATACTTCCCCAAACAATAGAAGATGCTTTTCCATTGCTCCTGAAGCATTTACCAAAGTAGACCATATATTGGGACATAAAGCACATCTCAACCATCATTAACTCATGCCTAAGGCACTAGCCAGCTTCCCTTCACCATTCTGACCCACTATCTACCACACCTTCCATCGTATTACCCTGAAGGCAAATTGGTGGGGGTGATCAGTGGTCAACAAACCTTGTCTATAAAGGGCTGGGTGGTAGATGTTTAAGGCTTTGCAGGCTGCAGTCATGCTGTGAAAGCAATTGTAGATGTTAATAAGAAGAATGTGCATGGCTGTGTTTCAATAAAACTTCCTTTATGAAAACCAGTGCTAGGCCAGATTGGGACAATGCTTGGACATAACAGGGATTCCCCTTGGACTACAACAATAGATTCCACTGGGTTTGGTCAATGGGGAAACATTGGCAAGAAATGAGAGGGAATGAAGAGAAGGTTAGCATCTGCAGACACCTGCAGGGTCATATTATCCTGGCTACATCCCTCCATCTAAGGCTCAGCTGACATCAAGCATCTCTCTCCAGACACCACTCTCTGTCTCTGGATCCTTCTGACAACTTTCTCCCTCATCCCTTCAAGCCGAGGGTGGCAACAAAAAATGCTCTGTCCCTTGTGGTCTCCCCACATCCAGCCCATTGTTCTATAATAGTCCCTTTACTAAACTGTTCAAATAACCCACTTCAGTGTGCCATGGTGTCCTCTGGGACCCTGGGTGCTACACGTACATTAGAGCAGTAGCCCTGTGTGCCCCCTGCCTCCCTCTCTCAGTCCGCTTTTAGCAGAGCAGCTACAGTGATCACACTAAGTCAGGTGGCATCTGCCCCTGTCATTCAACCTCCAGGGGCTCCCACAGCCTCAGAGTCAACACCAGCGGCCCTGCAGTGGTCTGCGGGTTCTGTGAGACCTGCCCTCTGCTACCCGTTCTCTCTCCCCTCACTTCCTTCCATCCTTCCCTCACTCTGTCCCAGGCTCCTGACTTCTTCATGGACACTGCAACCCCTCAGGCTTACTCCTGCCACAGGCCCCTTGCACTGGCTGTGCCTCCTGTCAGATATTCTCCCAAATATCCAGAGGGTTCCCTCCCTCACCCCTTGGCTTACTCCTTCACTTTTGCTCAAAAACAAGTGAGACTCCCACTTAAGACTTTATATCTCCCTTCTTCCTTTACTCCCAAGCCTGCTTTCCCAGCTATTTTATCTTACAGAACACCAGGTTCTGACTTAACTATATAACTAACTATCACTTATTATCTCTCTCCCCATTATACTTAAGCCCCAGGAGGGCAGGGGTTTTGGTCTCTGGATACCTACAACAACATAGACGTTCAGCGCATGCTTATTGAATGAATACTGGTTATTTGTGAAAAGCATTTTGGACTTAACAGTTGGCAAACCTGGTCTGGAATCCAATTTTTGCTTCATTTTTCCATCTTTCCTTTCTCCCTCTCCTCACCATCCCCCCACCCCCTCTTACTTCTTCCATTCTTTCTCTCATAGGCCTTGAAAAAAGTGTCTGTTTTTATAATTGCACAGAAAAATTAAGAGAAATCTGCATGTAACAAAATCAAATACAATTCTCACCTCAAACTTGCCATATTGATCTCAATATCCAAGGTTCCTTTCCAACTGTTACTGATATGCAAATACAACCTTAAAATCATGAACATAACACAGGTATTATTTTTTTGTTTCACCGTTTGGCTTAATTTTTCCAAAATGAAACTGGCTCCCCTCTCTCCCGTAACTACGATGCTTCTTGAAAAATAAATGAACAGCACATATAATGTGAAAAAAAATAAGAGATATTAAAACCTCACCAGCTGAGGTACCACCATTAGCATTTTGATGGTCACTCTTCTGTGAATATCATTATACATTTGTATATGTATGTATGTGTGTGTATGTGTCTGTGCTAATGTGGCTCAGTCGTGTCTCACTCATTGCAATCCTATGGACTGGAGCCCTCTAGTCCTCTGTCCTTGGGATTCTCCAAGAAAGAATACTAGAGTGGGTTGCCATGCCCTCCTCCAGGGGATCTTCCTGACCCAGGGATCAAACCCAGGTCTCCCGCATTGTGGGCAAATTCTTTACCATCTGAGCCACCAGGGAAGCCCAAGCATACTGGAGCGGGTAGCCTATCCCTTCTCCAGGGGAAACTTCCTGACCCAAGGATTGAACTGGGATTTCCTGCATTGCAGGCGAATTCCTTACCAGCTGAGCTGCCCAGGAAGCCCACTGGAGTGGGTCGCCCACATTGCAGGCAGATTCTTTATCGATTAAGCCATCAGGGAAGCCCGTGTGTGTGTGTATAACACATATTATATCATTTTTTACAGAAAGAGGATGGCATGATAAATGTTATCATTATTACTGAATCTATTTTAAAAATATATATAAAAGTGTGACTTCTCTAAGCAGGGGATTAATATATATATTATAATCATATATATATAATATGTAATATCAGGGTATTAATATATATTATATATATAACACATATAATACCAGGGTATTAATATACATATTAAACATGTGCATGCTAAGTCGCTTCAGTCATGTCCGACTGTTTGTGACCTTATGGACTGTAGCCTGCCAGTCTCTTCTGTCCAGGGATTCTCCAGGCAAGAATACTGGAGTGGGTTGCCATGCCCTCCTCCAGGGGATCTGCCCAACCCAGGGCCCAAACCCATGTCTCTTATGTATTCTGCATTGGCAGGCAGGTTCTTTACCAATAGTGCCATCTGAAAGCCCCATATTATATATGTATGCTGGTGTATAATATAAGAGTTTACACATAACATTCTTCAGTTTGCTTCATTTTCAAGTTGAGATTCCAGTGCTTTTTTTTCCAAAACAAAGAATTACAATCTCTCTCAAACTTGAGTATTATCAACATATTTTAAAGTAAAAATAAAATTATTGTAAATCCTGAGTACGGACTTTAGTGATTTTGTTGAAATGTGACTTAATATATACTAATGTATAACTTAATAGGTTTCTTATGTTTATGATTTTCATGTAAAACCAAAGAAAGTTGATAAATTAAATATAGAAACAACACTGTAAAATCAATAATATTCAAATTAATAACATTAATTTAATATGATTCATGGTGCTGTTTTGATGAAACTAAATTGCTAACATTTGGTTTAATGATTGAATGATATAGCCTCGAGTTGGAGCCTAAATTTAATTTCTCTCAGTGTTTTTACTTCAATAATACAAAAATGTTCATTGTAATTGTGTTTTACAAATGAGTATTAATACCTTTAAGGCATTGTTGGCTAGCTCAAGTTAATCAGACCACATACTTAATCAAAACTGCCACCAATCAATTCATGATTGCAAATTCTAATGGAATTTCATTCTGTAAAGTTGTCTTATTCAATTACAGATCCTGGTAATCTTAGCATTGCTGCATTATTGAAATCTACTTTCAAAGAATCAATTTTTGCAAGGATTAGACACAGAAATGATCACCATTTCATTTTTACTACTACCTTACTGTTACTGTACTGGTATACACAGACGGGCATGTTTGCACGATGTTTGCTGACCATTTGCCTGTGGTCTGGACAGCTTTGGTACAGCTTTGGGTGTGTGATTTTGTAAGGCTTGAAATGGCTGCATTTGTTACTCATTTTCCTATTTGAATCAAAGTAAAATACTGATCTGTAAGGTGTTCCCTGACACTATTTGTTATCACTCGGCAGGAATAGGCTCACAAACTCAGCTTTGAAGTTACATGGCAACGTTTGGTTAGAAGATGGTCAACACGATGATAGAAAGTGGTATGTTTCATCACACAGATGATCACTATAACTAGGGTCTTCCCTGGTGGCTCAGTGGTAAAGTATCTGCTAACTAAACCCCAACTTAATGAATTTTATTAAAGATCTCACTGACCTGAGGGAATAAGGTTCTGCATCTTAGATTAGAAAACACATATATAAGGAGGTTTTAGAGTCTTCATGGATTTCCCTGGTGGCTCAGACAGTAAAGAATCTGCCTGCAATACAGGAGACACAGGTTTGATCCCTGGGACAGGAAGATCCCCTGAAGAAGGGAATGGCTACCCACTCCAGTATTCTTGCATGGAGAATTCCATGGACAGAGAAGACTTGTGGGCTACAATTCATGGGGTTGCAAAGAGTCGGACACGACTAAGTGATTAACACTTTTTAGAGCTTACATAATTCTGGCTCAAACAATAGTTTCACAGGCTCTGCAAACATGGGTAATTTACTCAATCTTTCTGAACCTCTTTTTTTTTTCTTATTTGTAAAATGATGATCATTCTCATTGTTCACAGGAGAAAATGTGCACTGTGGAGTTTGTGGTGAGAACTTAATGAATTGAAACAGACCAAGTCCCTGGCCAGATCTGAGTGCTATGAAACTCTCAGTTGCTTTTACAAGCAGCGCATGGTGCAGCCTCTCGCCCCAGGGACAAAGCCTCAACAGTTGGGTTTACCAGGTTCCTAAATCACTGCACTGAGTGGGCAATTATAGACTTAAGCACCAGCCAGATATTAAGACCCAATTTTACAACCACAACATTATATAACTTTCCAACAAGCAAGGGGATAATCTTTTTGCATAGGACCAGTCCCTGATCTAATAAAAGCATTTCTCTTCTCTAAGGTTAAGAGCCACACTCAGTCCAGAGACAGCAGGCCAGTTAAATACGCATTCAAATGAGCTTCAACTCTCTTAAGGAGCAGTATTCAGGGCAAAGGGGGATGCAAGGCAATTAAAAAACTTTTATGGATGATTAAGTGTTCACACACATGCTGTGAGCAGCTTTCCATATCCAAAGGTAGTAAAAATAAGGACTAGGATTGATTGGGATGGCTTATATATACACACACATGCAGACATCTAAAGAGATTTTTCAATTAAAAAAAATTTATTGGAGTATAGTTGCTTTACAGTGTTGTGTTAGTTTCTGCTGTACAGCAAAGTGAATCAGTTATGTGTATATATGTATCCCCTCTTTTCTGGATTTCCTTCCCATTTAGGTCACCATAGAACATTGAGTTGGAGAAGGCAATGGCAACCCACTTCAGTACTCTTGCCTGGAAAATCCCATGGACGGAGGAGCCTGGTAGGCTGCAGTCCATGTGGTCGCTAAGAGTTGGACATGACTGAGCGACTTCACTTTCACTTTTCACTTTCATGCATTGGAGAAGGAAATGGCAACCCACTCCAGTGTTCTTGCCTGGAGAACCCCAGGGACGGGGGAGCCTGGTGGACTGCCGTCCATGGGGTCAAGAGTCAGACACGACTGAAGCGACTTAGCAGCAGCAGCAGAGCACTGAGTAGAACTCTCTGTGCTCTACAACAGGCTGTCGTCAGTTATATGTTTCATACATATGCCATCCCCAACCTCTCAATTCATCCCACCCCCACTACCCCTCCTTGGTGTCCGTTCGTTTGTTCTCTACATCTGTGTCTCTATTTCGCTTTGCAAATAGGTTCATCTGTACCATTTTTCTAGATTCCACATATATGCATGAATATACGATACTTATTTTTCTCTTTCTGACTTACTTCATTCTACATGATACATATCAATATACACAATGGAGTATCAGACATAAAAAAGAATGAAATTGTGCCATTTACAGGAATGTGGATGGACCTAGACACTGTCATAAAAAGATTCTTTTAAAGCATTCAGTAAATATTTATTCAGACCCATATTTTTAAAAAATCCCAAGCGGCTGGAACTCCCTGGAGGATATGGTAACTTGGGAGGAAGAAACATGCATAGATACATCAGTGCAATACAATACATGGATATTTACTAAATGCTGTAGAGGGACTGAGACTTAAAATACATTTAAATTTTTTTATTTATTTATTTTTGGCAGCACTGGGTCTTCATTAATGCACGAGGGCTTTCTCTAGTTGCGGTGAGTGGGGGGGCCCCTCTCCAGTGGCGGAGCCCCAACTTTTCATTGCAGTGGCTTTTCTTGTTTCAGAGCACAGGCTCTAGGCCGTGTGAGCTTCAGTACTTGTGGTACATGGGCTTAGTCGCTCTGTGGCATGTCGAATCTTCAGGAGCAGGGATCAACCTGTGTCCCCTTCACTGGCAGGTGGATTCTTAACCATGGGGCCACCAGGGAAGTAGCTTAAAATGCATCTTGATAGATGATGCAAGCTTTCTTTCATTTTAATTTTTTCCCCTGTATACTTTGGGAAATATACTGCATTTACTGCCTTCCTGGAGCACTTGTGTTTTTTCTAGGGTCACAAATAAGGTGGATAATTGCTTTATGTTCAAGTCCTTCTAGACGTCCAGTAACATTTCCATGGGGGCCAGGGGATGGTAAGTCAAAGAGCGATAGCGGCCAGGATGTAACAAGGAGCTCGGAGAGCACCCGCTCTCTTTCCTACAAGTCACCTGCAAGTTCACTTCTGTCTTAGAACATATATTTCCTGAGTCAGTGCAGGGAATGAGCCAGCTTTAAAAAAGCACTGAGTTGGTGGATTAAAGAAAAAAAAAATAGAAGGAGGGTGAGAGAGCTGAATATAAATTGCCAAAGGAAGCTGGAGACCAAGAACTGACACTGACTATGTTATCCATGTAGTAACAGGCCTTGTAAGCTTGGCACCAACTGCCAGCAGCCTGCTGTAAGCCAGGGATTAGATCCAGTGCCAGGGCAAAGAAGTATTCCTTTTTCTCCCCACTGGAGCTCTGGCCACCTACAGTCCTCATTTCCATTATCTCTTCTTCCATGGCGCCACCTGGCCACTGCCAAGCTCTTCTCGGCTGAATGTTGATGATTGTGTTTATTCAAAGTCCTCTGCGTGTCTCGCTCTCCCTCAGCGTTCCCCCCACTGGGCTGTGCGGGGCTGTGGAGATTTATAAACCTTCTTTTCAACAGCTGGCAGCTACAAATTAACTTTTTGACTTCATTAGGCTAATATGCTGAATTATGCCCAATTTGGAGCACCTGATGCCCTGCTCGCCACTTCCCTGTCCCCCGCCTCCAACCACCTCCTCTCATCAATCAGGACCTGAGGAGCAGGCAAGCAGCACGTGAAGCAGCCGGCAGGCTCAGTCAGAGCCCTGAGTGTGTTTGTCCAGCCCTGAAAGGACCATGGAGGGCTTGGACCGTTCTGACCAACACAGCAATCAGGGCTGGTGTGAATGCAAGATGCCACCACAGTCATGAGCGGAGTGAACGTGATCGGAGAGCTCAGTCACCCTCCATCTTTGGACCACCTGCCTCCTCCACTAGCAGTTTCCACCCTGGACAGTCTGGTGGAGAGCTGTCTTTGGGTACCACTGCCTTTGATTTTCTCCAGCATTTCTGGGAAATCAGACTGAGATAGCATCACTTTCAACCCCTCCTCATTTTGCCATCAACCAGAAGACCAAAAACTGTCACTTCACTTATGCAATCAGTGAGAAATAAAAAAGAAATAAAAATAATCCCCCTATCCCCATGTTTTATTATCTTTGTTTTTTTTTGGCTGAACCACATGGCATAATGTGATCTTGGTTCTCCGACCAGGGATTGAACCCATGTCCCCACACTGGAAGCACAGAGTTCTAATCACTGGGCCACCAGGGAAGTCCTTTATCATCTTTTCTTGAATCACACCTGATAGGGGCTCCCTTCCAGCTAGATTTCCTTAAAGCCCCCAAATAGTTCAACACAATCTATAAAGTTGAACAAAGATCTTCCCACTGTCCTGTCAGGCTCAAGTACTAATTTTCTTCAGAGAGTTTTCCCCAGAGGGCACTGAAGGAAAACCAGCACAAACACAACTCTTAGAAAATCTCTTTCAGATCTGTGGTGCCTGCTTCCTGCAGCTTCCGTGGATAAAGTTCTTTTTATCCTGTGGTTCTCCTGGAATCTCCCCTCCCTAAAAGCCTAGAGAATCAGGCTGAGGAGACAAGAGAGGCAGCTAAACAGGATTTGCAGAAACAAAAAATGGCTTAAATCTTATAAGGGGAGTTACACTTTGTAAAAGCAATTCAAGCGCACTTTGCACTTGGAGCGATAGTGGAAATAGTTTCTTAGAGATAGAGTTGGAGAATGTGAACCTTCAATAGGATATTTGTTGATTTTGTCCCCCATAGGTTTTGTCTTCTGTAAGCTTTTGTTTTTATAGTTTGTAGTTCTGGCAGCCATATGTCCTTATTTTCCTAGGACAATGCTTGTTCACACCTGTTATCCTGATATAATTTAGCAAAATGCTTTCTTCTACTTTCAAATATATTCTAATCAAATCATACTAAGCGAAGTAAGTGAGAAAGACAAATACCATATGATACCACTTATAGGTAGAATCTAAAATACGACACAAATGAACTTATCTATGAAACAGAAAAAGACTCACAACATAGAGAACAGACTTGTAATTGCCAAGGGGGAGGGGAAATGGGGGAGGGATGGATAGGGAGTTTGCAGTTAGCAGATGCAAACTGTTATCTATAGAGTGGATAGACACCAAGGTCCTATTGTACAGCACAGGAAGCAAGGACCTGCTGTACACAGGGAACTCTGTTCAATGTTATGTGGCAGCCTGGTTGGGAGAGGAACTTGGGGGAGAATGGATACGTGTATATGTATGGCTTTGGCTAAGTGCCTTTGCTCTTCACCTGAGACTATCACATTGTTAATTGACTATATTCCAAAATGAAATAAAAAGATAAAAAAAGAATCAAGATGAAATGAAGACTCTGTTTATAATGATGAGTGATTTTTGCTGAGAGATATATATATATAATAATTAGATTATATATAAGCTACTGCCTTGCTGACAAATGATATGTTACTGACTTGCAGAATTTTAAAATTTACTGAATTTTCTTTTATTTCTACTTCAGAAAAAAAGATAAGAGAAATTAAAAATAGGTTATTATTTCCATTAAAAATAAAAACAAAAAAGAACACAGAAAAGAATGTATGTATATGCTGCTGCTGCTGCTAAGTCGCTTCAGTCGTGTCTGACTCTTAGCGACCCCATGGGCTACAGCCTACCAGGCTCCTCTGTCCTTGGGATTTTCCAGGCAAGAGTACTGGAGTGGGGTGCCATTGCCATCTCTGATGTATGCATATATATATACATACATATATATATGTATATAGGTGTGTGTGTGTGTATATAATGAATCACTTTGCTGTACATCAGAAACTCACACATCAAAAATCAACTATACTTCAATAAAATAAAAAATCCAGCTAAAATTAACACAGCATTGCAAGTCAACTATAGTTGAATAAAATTCATTTTAATATATTCTAATCAGGACAATGAATTATAAGGTCATCCTATTTGATGTGAACTCTCCAATGACTATATGTTCAATCCCTCAACCTCAAAACAATAGGCATTTCAAGTGCCCTATTCTTTCTGTTACTTTTTCCCCACATTTGGAGCAAAAAGTGATGGAGAAGTTTGTGTGTTCAAAAGAGTATATGATTTGGAATGATACAGGTTTGGGTTTTAATTCCCTTGCTGACTCTTACTCTAACCTTGGTCCAGTTAATTTAACTCTTCCTGTTCCTCACTGTCTTCTAAAACAAAGAAGCTAATTAGAACTCTCTTAAAAGATGATTGAAAGGATTACATAAACTTTGAGTGGATGCTAGCACGGTGAGTGGGAGTGGCATCTGGAGGCTGCAGAGCTACCGCAGTAGGTCAGCTGCAGTTGTACTAGTTACAGGTGGAGTAGTGTCAGGGTAGTGGAGAAAACAGCCCTGGATTTGTGTTCAGCTATTCCTCTGTAACAAAACAGCTCTGTAACCTTGGACCAGCAAGCCAATTTCCTCCCCTGAGTTTAGGTCTTACCTAAATTGCAATTTCTTGCTTCTAACTGTAAAATGAAATGATGCTTATGAAAAACTTTATAGACAAGAAGTTGATAGGGACCGCCATCATTCATTCTCTGGAGGCTCTCTCTATCAGTCCTGTTTGGGAGAGGATTCCTACATGTTCTGAGAAGGTGTATGATGTTATAGTTTAAGGAATGGAAGTGTGCTAGATAGAATGGAGGATGAGGGTCCTGTTTTCTGAAGCTCCAGTGTCTGACAGGAGCAAACTGTGAGCTCAAGTTAATGGGTGAAGGCATACACAGGTAAACCAGTTGTCCATGGAGGAAAGACCTTCCGAACAATCCAAGTGGTTGAAGATGAAATGTCGACCCTATGTGGCTGACACAATGATTTATCCAAGAGCCCCCTTCTCTTATTTTCTCCTAACAGACTCCTTATTTTAAGGTAGAAGAAGCCCCCTAACCCAGTGGAAGCAGCCCTCTTCCCTAGTCCTGGGAATGAACCATGCTCGGTCTAAGTCAAGCATGGCAATCCCATTCCCTGGTGTCAGTGATCATCCGAGGTATGGGCTCAAAGTCCAATTCTGGTCAAGGAGACTTAGAGTGTGGTGTGGAAGAATGGATGGGGGAGGGGAACTCAACTTCCAGGATAAAAAACAGACCCTTCCCAGGAGTCTGCCTTTCCTAGTTCCTATGTCCTGCCTTGACTTCACTGTGGAAAGTGTTTGGTAGCTGTCATGCAGTCAAGAGATGACATACAAGAGTCTGAGTATCCAGAATGGCAAAGACAATTCCATTGTCCCTAGAGAACTACTGATCAACCTAGGAGTGTCTACCACTCATCAACTTAAAGGAGATCGTATAGTATATAAATTGCTTATTCCACTCTTAGATCTATGGACAGAAGCATTCCCAAGTGACATATCTCCATAAGTTGGAATTAGATCAATGAATCCAAAGACAATTTTTCTTGCTGTTGCTGTTGCTAAGTCATGTCTGACTCATTTGCAACCCATAGACTGTAGCCTGCCAGGCTCCTCCGTCCATGGGATTTCCCAGCCAAGAATACTCAAGTGGGTTGCCATGTCCTCTCCAGGGGATCTTCGCGACCCAGGTATCAAACATGTCTCCTGCATTACAGGCAGATTTTTTTTTTTTTTTTACCGCTGAACCACTTGGAAAGCTCAAAGACTATTTTAGACTTTCTTTTTTTCAGTGTTTTCTTTCAATGTCTTTTGTGATTAATAGTTTGACTAAATATCATGCTTGGGTCATACAAAGAAGAAAAAATAGCTGTAGATGGGTCTCATATCTTTGTGTATTTCTATTTCTTTCTTATTTGCAAGAATAAATGTGAAAATTATGGGGCAGCAAAAGTATGTTGTTCTCTAAAAGGAAGGGATTTTTAGACTCTCAATCAGTGCATGCATAAAATCCTGCTGTGATTAAGCCATGAAATGTAACTCACTCTATTGGTCTGAACATTTCTAATTTGCATTTTTGGATTCTGGCATCCTTTACGTCTCCAGATCACTTGATATGCTTATAAAAACTAAGAGTTAAAAATAATAAAAATATGATTTGAAAAACCACACTGGGCTTCCCTGTCAGCGGTGCTTCCATTTTTATGTGTCAAGATTAATATTTCTCACATACCAGCTCATTAAAAAAGTAACCTTGGAACACAGTGTCAGGTGGAGATTTTTTTTTTTTAAGATGTGCTGGAAATTATGCAGCCATAAAGAGCATTCCCACTAATTATCTTGGCACTCATGTTATGCTGACCGGTTTGTCACCAAGTTGGGGGTGGCAGAGTAGAGAACCCCTTCCAGGCTGTCTCATACATTGCTTTGCTGCGTTTTCTCTCAAACTCATTTCCTTGATGCTCATATTTATGCAAAAGAGGGTAATGAGGTAGCCAAAGGTTATAGGGGGTGCAAAGGGCTTTGGGATGATGAGAGTATTGGAAACTAGGGAGGCTAGCCTCAGGCCATCTGAAATTGAAATCTGGGGTTAAATTAATAACTCAAGCTGAGCCCATGCCATTTTATAGTAAGTCTGTCTCCTCTAGGGTCGAAACTATGTAGTTTGGCATTAAAGGATCTCCAGACATAACACCAAAAAATGTTTGAGACTATTCCACTGCAAGTAGCACCTCTTGGTAGGGGGCAAAAAGTAAGGGGTTGGTGAGATGCCCACTATTCAAACTTGTCCTAGAATGTATTTGCATATTTCAGTCCATAGAATGTGTGTGCCTGTGTGTTGTCTTAAAGATTAATAATTGATCTTACACATATTTGCACGTGCAAACAGGCATTTGTTCCATAGTTATGTCCTCATAACTCCCTGGAAAGTCAGTGTCAGCTGGGGTCTAAGAAAGCTCAGGAGCAGAGCAAGATGCTAATTGGATTTGTGACTGTGTTTTCCTTTTACTGTATTTCTCTGCATTTTGGGACCAGGAACATTGAGATAACCTCCCAAAGTCAAGTTAGAGATATGGATGACTCTTTATCTGTATTTTTCAGTGTAAGTATGTTAAAGGAATGCTCCCAGGGGGAAAAATGTCAAAGAACAACAGTGAAAATGATACCTGGGAGACATAACAGATTTTCCCCTTGTAAACACTAGTCTGTAACTGTTGTGTAGACCAAAAGACGAGGAGATAGGTTAGTCTGAAGAGAGAAAACAGAATCCTGCATTTCTCCCACGCCATGCTTGCTTTGATGGACAGGAAAGCCTGGCGTGCTGCAGTCCATGAATCGCAAAGAGTAGGATGGGACTGAGTGGCTGAACTGACTGACTGATGCTTGCCTTTCCAGGATTGGATGATGTTCTTGATTATGTCTCAAACTAGATATAACCTCTTAATAGGATGACACAGAGAAGGACTCTGAATTGATTAGAAGAATTAAAATTTGCTCTATCATAGCCAGCGAATATTCTTTGAACTGTGTATTTTAGAAAGTCATGGCTAAAACATGACTGACTGGAGGTGGCACTGGGGATAAAAGTGGTGATTTAGCAACATTTGCAATTTAAAGTACTCAAAATTGGACAAATCAAAGGATTCGTTTCTAGAAATGAAGACAGGATTTAAGCGATCTTTTTTCACGCCCTACAGAAGGTACTTCAAAACCCTGGTTCAGTGATACAGGTTGCAGTGCATTTTCACTTCCCAGCAGAGCCTTGTGAGTTGGGATATGAAGTCAATGAATAAAACGGTCTCTGAGTTCTGTCCCAGCTG
>NW_011494677.1:2971525-2978398 GCF_000754665.1 Bison bison bison | reverse complement strand
CGCTCGGAGTTCTCTCCCAGCTGTTGTTGAGGGTACCATCTGATCATCTGTGATGATGGCCCATGGATAATGGCCTGCTGACAATGTAGAGATTGTGAGGTGTACTCTTTCAACAGAAGTACTTGTGATTTCCTTCCTTCCAAGAACTTCTCTCTAGTCTGGAAGTAGCATAGAGTGAAAGATAAGAACTTTTGCTCTCCCTTAGCACAACCAAGATGAATAACGGAGTTAAGGGGGAAAAAAAAGAATCTCCTTTATTTAAATTTTTTTTTAAATGTAGCTTTTTGTGAGAGGCTCCTTTCCTGCTTCTTCTCCAATAAGGTAATCAGAAGCTGCAGGGCAGGCTTGCTGAGACTTGCAACCACTGCCCTTACAAGTTTGGCCCTGATTTCTCCTCCAATTTGACTTTCCACAACTCAAACCCTGAGCCAAACTGAACTGCATTTTTCTTTCCACAAATGCCCACTGTTGTGCTCTCCAATCCCCTGACAGCTTTCTCTTTCTCTAATGTTCAGTTTTACCATCAGGAAATGATCTGGTCTCCAAGTTCCCAGGGAGAAAAACCACAGGTGCCATATCTCAACTTACTGCTGGTGAAACCTCAAAACCCTATGCCCAGGCTCACCTTCTTTAGCTTTTCTGTTTCTGTTTGTTTGTTTTTTGGTTTTTTAATCTAAGGTCATTCACATTCCTCAGACAGCAAACCCTTCTGTTTTATGGGACATTATCCTGTAGTTGCTTGCTCTTTTGTTTGTATCTTAACTTGATCCTCTAGATTCTTGCTATCAGGATTAGAACCACTTACATTTCATCCATTATAAAATATTTCCTCTCTCTATCTCACTGTCCTGGTAAGCAGAACATTTCTCTTATGTACAATATTGAGTACCTTCACAATTATAGGTAGGTAATAGGCTTCCCAGGTGGCGCTAGTGGTAAAGAAACCACCAGCCAATATCAGAGACACAGGAGATGGGGATTTGATACCTGGGAGGATCCCCTGGAGAAGAAATTGGCAACCCACTCCAGTAAGCATTCTTGCTTGGAGAATCCCATGAATGGAGGAGCCTGGAGGGCTATAGTCCTTAGGGTCGCAAAGAATCAGACACGACTGAAGCAAGTTAGTATGCAATAATTATAAAATTCATTATACAATGTTTTTCTTTTCTTTTAGTAAAAGTCTTACAGAGCAAGAACTGAGTTTATTTAACTCATTGCTGAATATCTAGTGCCTAGCACTAGGTTGTAGGGAGCACTCATGTAGAGAGGTATTCAATATTTTTTTATTGAAGTTCATTTATAATGTATTAATTTCTGCTGTAGAGCAAAGTAGATCAGTTATACATATATATTTATATATATATATATATTATTTTTCACTTTCTTTTCCATTAATGTTCATCACAGGATATTGAATAAAGTTCCCTATGCTACACAGTAGGACCTTGTGTATCCATCTTATATATAATAGTTTGCATGTGCTAACCCTCAAATCCCAGTTCTTGCCTCCCTGTACCCACTTCCTTCTTGGCAACTACAAATTTATTCTCTGTGTCTGTGAGACTATTTTTCTGATAAGTGCATTTGCATCATATGTTAGATTCCACATATAAGTGATATCATCTGGTATTTGTCTTTCTCACTTAGTTCACTTAGCATAATTTCTAGGTCCACCCCTGTTGCTGTAAATAGCACTATTTCATTCCTTTTTAGGACTGAGTAGTATTCTATCGTATATATCAACCAGAAAACTTAAAAAAATGGAAAGGTTTAAAAATGGAAATAAATACATAGCTATACAGCAAACACATGAAAAGAGGAACAGCATCACTCATATTCAGTTCAGTTCAGTCACTCAATTGTGTCAGACTCTTTGCAACTGCATGGACTCACAGCACGCCAGGCCTCCCTGTCCATCACCAACTCCCAGAGTTCACCCAAACTCATGTGCATTGAGTCGGTGACGCCATCCAGCCATCTAATCCTCTGTCGTCCCCTTCTCCTCCTGCCCCCAATCCCTCCCAGCATCAGAGTCTTTTCCAATGAGTCAACTCTTCGCATGAGGTGGCCAAAGTATTGGAGTTTCAGCTTCAGCATCAGTCCTTCCAATGAACACCCACGACTGATCTCCTTTAGCATGGACTGGTTGGATCTCCTTGCAGTCCAAGGGACTCTCAAGAGTCTTCTCCAACACCACAGTTCAAAAGCATCAATTCTTCGGCACTCAGCTTTCTTCACAGTCCAACTCTCACATCCATACATGACTACTGGAAAAACCATAGCCATGATTAGACAGACCTTTGTGGGCAAAGTAAAATCTCGGTTTTTCAATATGCTATCTAGGTTGATCATAACTTTCCTTCCAAGGAGTGTCTTTTAACTTCATGGCTGCAGTCACCATCTGCAGTGGTTTTGGAGCACCCAAAAATAAAGTCTGACACTATTTCCACTGTTTCCCCATCTATTTCCCACGAAGTGATGGGACCGGATGCCATGATCTTAGTTTTCTGACTGTTAAGCTTTAAGCCAACTTTTTCACTCTCCTCTTTCACTTAAATCCAGAGGCTTTTTAGTTCCTCTTCACTTTCTGCCATAAGGGTGGTGTCATCTGCATATCTAAGGTTATTGATATTTCTTCTGGCAATCCTGATTCCAACTTTTGCTTCTTCCAGCACAGCGTATCCATGATGTACTCTGCATATAAGTTAAATAAACAGGGTGACAATATACAGCCTTGACATACTCCTTTTCCTATTTAGAACCAGCCTGTTGTTCCATGTCCAGTTCTAACAGTCGCTTCCTGATCTGCATGTAGGTTTCTCAAGAGGCAGGTCAGGTGGTCTGGTGTTCCCATCTCTTTCAGAATTTTCCACAGTTTATTGTTATCCACACAGTCAAAGACTTTGGCATAGTCAATAAAGCAGAAATAGATGTTTTTCTGGAACTCTCTTCCTTTTTCCATGATCCAGAGGATGTTGGCAATTTGGTCTCTGGTTCCTCTGCCTTTTCTAAAACCAGCTTGAACATCTGGAAGTTCACAGTTCACGTACTGCTGAAGCCTGGCTTGGAGAATTTTGAGCATTACTCTACTAGCGTGTGAGATGAGTGCAATTGTGTGGTAGTTTCAGCATTCTTTGGCATTGCCTTTCTTTGGGATTGAAATGAAAACTGATCTTTTCCAGTCCTGTGGCCACTGCTGAGTTTCCCAAATTTGCTGGCATATTGAGTGTAGCACTTTCACAGCATCATCTATCAGGATTTGAAAGAGCTCAACTGGAATTCCATCACCTCCACTAGCTTTGTTCATAGTGATGCTTTCTAAGGCCCACTTGACTTCACATTCCAGGATGTCTGGCTCTAGGTGAGTGATCATACCATCGTGATTATCTTGGTCGTGAAGATCTTTTTTGTACAGTTGTACAAAAAAAGTTGTATTCTTGCCACCTCTCTTAATATCTTCCACTTCTGTTAGGTCCATACCATTTCTGTCCTTTGCCCATCTTTGCATGAAATGTTCCCTTGGTATCTCTAATTTTCTTGAAGAGATCTCTAGTCTTTCCTATTCTGTTGTTTTCCTCTATTTCTTTGCATTGATCACTGAGGAAGGCTTTCTTATCTCTTCTTGCTATTCTTTGAACTCTGCATTCAGATGCTTATATCTTTCCTTTTCTCCTTTGCTTTTCACTTCTCTTCTTTTCACAACTATTTGTAAGGCCTCTCCAGACAGCCATTTTGCTTTTTTGCATTTCTTTTCCATGGGTATGGTCTTGATCCTTGTCTCCTGTACAATGTCATGAACATCCGTCCATAGTTCATCAGGCACTCTGTATATCAGATTTAGTCCCTTAAATCTATTTCTCACTTCTACTGTATAATCATAAGGGATTTGATTTAGGTCATATCTGAATGGTCTAGTGGTTTTCCCTACTTTCTTCAATTTAAGTCTGAATTTGGCAATAAGGAGCTCATGATCTGAGCCATAGTCAGCTCCTGGTCTTGTTTTTGCTGACTGTATAGAGCTTCTCCATCTTTGGCTGCAAAGAATATAATCAATCTGATTTCGGTGTTGACCATCTGGGCATGTCCATGTGTAGAGTCTTCTATTGTGTTGTTGGGATAGAGCATTTGCTATGACCAGTGTGTTCTCTTGGCAAAATTCTACTAGCCTTTGCCCTGCTTCATTCCATACCCCAAGGCAAAATTTGCCTGTTGCTCCAGGTGTTTCTTGACTTCCTACTTTGCGTTGCAGTCTCCTATAATGAAAAGGACATCTTTTTTGGGTGTAGTTCTAAAAGATCTTGTAGGTCTTCATAGAACTGTTCAACTTCAGGTTCTTTAGCGTTACTGGTTGGGGCATAGGCTTGGATTACCATGATATAGAATGGTTTGCCTTGGAAATGAACAGAGATCGTTCTGTCGTTTTTGAGATGGCATGCAAGTACTGCATTTTGGACTCTTTTGTTGACCATGATGGCTACTCCATTTCTTCTAAGGGATTCCTGCCCTCAGTATTAGATATAATGGTCATCTGAGTTAAATTCACCCATTCCAGTCCGTTTTAGTCCACTGATTCCTAGAATGTCGATGTTCACTCTTGCCATCTCCTGTTTGACCACTTACAATTTGCCTTGATTCATGGACCTGAGATTCCAGTTTCCTATGCAATATTGCTTTTACAGCATTGGACCTTGCTTCTATGACTCATACTAGAGAAATGCAAATCAAAAGTATGATGAGATACCACCTCACGCTAGTCAGAATGACTGTCATCAAAAAATCTACAAACAATGAATCCTGGATAGGATGTAGAGAAAAGGAAACCCTCTTGCATTGCTGGTGGAAATGTAAATTGATACAGCCACTATGGAAGATGGTATGTAGATTCCTTAAAAAACTAAGAATATAACCACCATATGACCCAGCAATCCCACTCCTAGGCATATACCCTGAGGAAATCAAAACTGAATAAGACACATGTACTCCAGTGTTCATTGCAGCACTATTTACAATAGATATAACATGGAAGCAACCTAGATGTCCATCAACAGATGAAGGGATAAAGCCTCTGTTGTACATATATACAACAGAATACTACTCAGACATAAAAAGAAACACATTTGAGTCAGTTCTAATGAGGTGAATATGGAATGAGGCAGGGAAAAGGCTAATAGAATTTTGCCAAGAGAACGCACTGGTCATAGCAAACACCCTCTTCCAACAACACAAGAGAAGGCTCTACACATGGACATCCCCAGATGCTCAACACCGAAATCAGATTGATTATATTCTTTGCAGCCAAAGATGGACAAGCTCTATACAGTCAGCAAAAACAAGACCGGGAGCTGACTGTGGCTCAGATCATGAACTTCTTATTGCCAAATTCAGACTTAAATTGAAAAAAGTAGGGAAAACCACTAGACCATTCAGGTATGACCTAAATCAAATCCCTTATGATTATACAGTGGAAGTGAGAAATAGATTTAAGGGACTAGATCTGATAGATAGAGTGCCTGATGAACTATGGATGGAAGTTCGTGACATTGTACAGGAGACAAGGATCAAGACCACCCCCATGGAAAAGAAATGCAAAAAAGCAAAATGGCTGTCTGGAGAGGCCTTACAAATAGCTATGAAAAGAAGAGAAGTGAAAAGCAAAGGAGAAAAGGAAAGATATAAGCATCTGAATGCAGAGTTCCAAAGAATAGCAAGAAGAGATAAGAAAGCCTTCCTCAGTTATCAATGCAAAAAAATAAATAAATAAATAAATAGAGGAAAACAACAGAATGGGAAACCCTCAAGATCTCTTCATGAAAATTAGAGATACCAAGGGAACATTTCATGCAAAGATGGGCTTGATAAAGGACAGAAATGGTATGGACCTAACAGAAGCAGAAGATATTAAGAAGAGGTGGCAAGAATACACAGAAGAACTGTACAAAAAAGAGCTTCATGACCAAGATAATCACAATGGTATGATCACTCACCTAGAGCCAGACATCCTGGAATGTGAAGTCAAGTGGGCCTTAGAAAGCATCTCTATGAACAAAGCTAGTGGAAGTGATGGAATTCCAGATGAGCTCTTTCAAATCCTGAAAGATGATGCTGTGAAAATGCTGCACTCAATATGCCAGAAAATTTGGAAAACTCAGCAGTGGCCACAGGACTGGAAAAGGTCACTTATCATTTCAATCCCAAAGAAAGGCAATGCCAAAGAATGCTCAAACTACCGCACAATTGCACTCATCTCACACCTAGTAAAGTAATGCTCAAAATTCTCCAAGCCAGGCTTCAGCAATACATGAACCGTGAACTTCCAGATGTTCAAGCTGGTTTTAGAAAAGGCAGAGGACATTAATTACTTTTATATTAAAAATTAAAAAAAAAAAAAAAGGCAGAGGAACCAGAGATCAAATTGCCAACACCCGCTGGATCATCAAAAAAGCAAGAGAGTTCCAGAAAAACATCTATTTCTGCTTTACTGACTATGCCAAAGACTTTGACTGTGTGGATCACAATAAACTCTGGAAAATTCTGAAAGAGACGCAAATACCTGACCTGCCTCTTGAGAAGCCTACATGCAGGTCAGGAAGCAAGAGTTAGAACTGGACATGGAACAACAGACTGGTTCCAAATAGGAAAAGGAGTACATCAAGGTTGTATATTGTCACCCTGCTTATTTAACTTATATGCAGAGTACATCATGAAAAACACTGGGCTGGAAGAAGCACAAGCTGGAATCAGGATTGTTGGGAGAAATATCAATAACCTTAGATATGCAGATGACACCACCCTTATGGCAGAAAGTGAAGAGGAACTAAAAAGCCTCTTGAGGAAAGTGAAAGAGGAGAGTTAAAAAGTTGGCTTAAAGCTCAA
>NW_011494677.1:2966288-2971425 GCF_000754665.1 Bison bison bison | reverse complement strand
TTAAAAAGTTGGCTTAAAGCTCAACATTCAGAAAACTAAGATCATGGCATCTGGTCCCATCACTTCATGGGAAATAGATGGGGAAACGGTGGAAACAGTGTCAGACTTTATTTTTCTGGGCTCCAAAATCACTACAGATGGTGACTGCAGCCATGAAATTAAAAGACGCTTACTCCTTGGAAGGAAAGTTATGACCAACCTAGATAGCATATCAAAAAGAAGAGACATTACTTTGCCCACAAAGGTTCGTCTAGTCAAGGCTATGGTGTTTCCTGTAGTCATGTATGGATGTGAGATTTGGACTGTGAAGAAGGCCAAGTGCCAAAGAATTGATGGTTTTGAACTGTGGTGTTGGAGAAGACTCTTGAGAGTCCCTTGGACTGCAAGGAGATCCAACCAGTCCATTCTAAGGGACATCAACCCTGAGTGTTTGAAAGATGGCACTGAAGAATGTATTTTCAGGGCAGCAGTGGAGAAACAGATGCAGAAACCAGACCTACGGACATGGGGGGAGGGGAGGATGGAGAGGTCAGATGTATGGCAAGAGTAACATGGAAATTTAGAATACCATACGTAAAATAAATAGGCCATGGGAATTTGCTGTGTGATGCAGGGAACTTAAACAGGGCCTCTGTAACAATCCAGAAGGTTGGGGTGTGGAGGGAGATGGAGGGGAGTTTTGGGAGGGAGGGGACATGGGTGTACCTGTGGCTGATTCTTGTCGATGTCTGACAGAAAACCACAGAGTTCTGGAAAGCAAATATCTTTCAATTAAAAAAAATTAAGTGGCAACAAAAAAACCCCACATAGCTATTAATAATTACCTTAAATGTTAATGGACTAAATGCTCCAATCAAAAGACTCAAGAGTGGCAGATGGGATTTAAAAAAAAGAAAACAAGAACCTTCAATAATTTTTTGATGACTGATTATTAAGGATAATATTTGCATATTATGAATGAGTGAATGAATGAATGTTTGAATAATATTCTTCCTTTGGCTCTTTGTTTCTATCATTCCTTCTCTATAATCAGAAAGCCCTTTCCAGCCTCCTCCTTTTCTTATCCAAATCAGTTGGATAATAACATCAGCTGATATTCAAATGAACTGTATCATATCACCCACCGTCTCCCACACCAGAAGACTCCTCAGTGTCTCCAAGTGAAAATAATTGCTCCCTCCTCAGAGCTCTCATCGTTAGAAACTTTTGGTGTCTTACACTCTAGTAACTCGAGTGCATGTCTCTTCTCCAGGAAAATGCTGAGTGTTTATTGAGGATTGTTCAGGGAGAATACTACAGTAGTCCTCCACAACAACACAGCTTTCTACAGGGAAAGGGCTCAAGAAGTGCCAAGCTAATCCAATCACCCATTTGTTCATTCACTTAACTATTTATTGAATCTCCACTAAGGCCCAGGCAGCTCTTGTAGGAATAAAATGGTGTACAAGACACAGTCTCTGTCTTTACAAAACCTACAGTAAATGACACAGAAGAATTAACCAGCAATCATGTTAGGGTGGTAGGTATTCTGGTAACGTGCAGCAAAGGGGCACCTATAGCAGGCTCACTGAATTCAGGAAGGGCTTCTTAGACAAAGTGGGTACTTAAGCAGAATCCTAAAGATGACTGTGGCTCAGATCATCAGCGTCTCATAGCAAAATTCAGGCTTAAACTAGAGAAAGTTGGGGAAACCACTAGGCTAGCCAGGTACAATTTAAATCAAATCTCCTAAGACTATACAGTGGAGGTGACAAATAGATTCAAGGCATTAGATCTAGAAAACAGAGTGCCTGAAGAACTATGGACAGAGGTCTGTGGCACTGAACAGGAGGTAGCAAACAAAACCATCCCATAGCAACAAGGCAAAGGGGTTGTCTGAGGCTTTACAAATAGCTGAAGAAAGAAGAGAAGCTGAAGCTCCAATACTTTGGCTACCTGATGTGAACAGCTGACTCACTGGAAAAGACCCTGATGCTGGGAAAGACTGAAGACAGAAGATGAGGGCAACAGAGGATGAGATGGTTGGATGGCATCACCAATGCAGTGAACATGAACTTGGGCAAACTCTGGGAGGTGGTGAGGGGCAGGGAAACCTGGCGTCCTGCAGTCCATGGGGTTGTGATGAGTAGGACATGACCAGGCAACTGAATAACAACAAAGATGAGTAGGAATTAACCTAGGCTCAGAAAGCAGATGGTGGCTCAGAGGTTAAAGCGTCTGCCTGCAAGATGGGAGACCTGGGTTCAATCCCTGGGTCGGGAAGATCCCCTGGAGAAGGGAATGGCAACCCACTCCAGTATTCTTGCCTGGAGGATCCCATGGACGGAGGAGCCTGGTAGGTTACATGCATGGGGTCGCAAAGAGTCGGACACGACTGAGCGACTTCACTCACTCACTCACTCAAGAAAGCAGAGGAAAAGCTTGTAAAAATGCTCAAAGGTGATCCAGAGAATAGCAGACTCGTGTGGTGGAGAGTAACTGGCAGGTGGAGGGGAGACCAGAGCTAGATTAAAGGCAAAGTGGGGAACTTCCCCCGGTAGTCCAGTGTGTAACACTCCAGGGGCCCAGGCTCGAATCCTGGTCAGAGAACTAGATCCCACATCCCGCAACTAAAGATCCTGTGTGTCGCAACTAAAGCCTGGCACAGCCACATAAATAAGTAAATATTAAAAAAACAAATAAAGGCGGAGGGAAACCACTGAATTGGAGAATTGCACGACTGGATTTGTATTTTAGAAAGTTCTGTTTTGTAGATAAGTTCAATTGTACCATATTTTTTAGGTTGCTCATATCAGCAATATCATGTAATACTTGTCTGTGTCTGACTTATTTCACTTAGTACGATAATCTCGAGGTCCATGCATGTTGCCCCAAATAGAAATAGACTCCCACACATAAAAAACAAACTTACGGTTACCAAAGCGGAAAGGTGGGGGCAGGGGTACATTGGACGTTTGGGACTGACGTATACACACTAATGTATTTAAAATATATAACAAAGAAGGGCCTACTGTATAGCACAGGGTACACTGCTCAATATTCTGGAACAATCTAAATGGGAAAAGAATTTGAAAAGCATAGATACATGTAAAAATAAAAAAAGTCAATTAGACCATTTTTTAAAAAAAGGAAGTTCCCTCTGGCTAGAAAAATGAAAGCACAAATAAATGAAAATAAAAGAGGACTTCCAGGTAGAATGTGAAAGTTACACTCCCTCACCTTGCGTTTCTCCCTCTGTGTATATATTTCCTGAGACTTACCATTTGCCCCCAAGGTAAAGTGTATTGAGAATCTTGTCCTTTGGTCAATTTTTTTCTATGAGACTTTAATAGTCTTCTCAGGTTGTTTAGAATTAATGAGGCAAATGTCCTCAATCAAGAAGCAATTTAAGAACATGCTGCTAATTTCAATGAGTTCTGTAAATGAACTAATTTAATACCAGTTGACCTTTTTATTTAGGGAGAATGATTTGTGGCTGTATTTTCCTGATTTGTGCCTATAAGCCTTGGCAGTCTGAATGAGCATTTTGAGCCCAGGGGTAAACATTAATCATGGTACAAGGATGGTATATTTTCAAGTGGAGCATGGAACATTCACTTTAGTGAGTGGAGGCTTGTATTTTAAAAGGAAGGTCTTGACTGCTCTTATTAAAATAGAAAGCTTTAATAGAATAAAGAATACTATGTAACTGTCTCTGGATATCCTCAGGGGATTGGTTCCAGGGCCCCTGTGGATACCAAAATCCATGGGATGCTCAAGTCTCTTATACAAAATGGCATAGTATTTGCACATAGCCTATGCACATCCTCTCATATTTTAAATCATCTGTAGATCACTTATAATGCCTCATACAATGTAAATGCTATGTAAGTAGTTATCAGCATGTGGCAAATTGAAGTTTTGCTTTTTGGAACTTTCTGGATTCATCCTCCTCTGCCTCCCCCTCCCCCCACCAAGTATTTTTGATCCCAGGTTTGGTTGAATCCACTGTACTTCTTTGGTGATAATGAACAGGTAGACAAATGCTGAATCAGAGTATGAGATTTTAAACATATCCTAGAGATTTTGCTACCTTATCTTAAAAAAAATTTTTTTAACCTCTTTAGAGCTGGGATGGTACCAATTTCTTTTTTAATTCATTAGCATAAATGAAAATCTCACTTCCTGAATAAGACTCATGCACACTGATTGATACTTTAAGGATCCTGTCATTTCTTCTGTCTTTTACCACTTTGTCTAGCAAAGAGCCAATGATTCTGTAGAATTTTCTCTGAGATTAAGCTATCTGTAGGAATGTATCTTTTACTGATGAGTTTTGTATGAAGGGCTTTGCCTTAAGCCAGCAAATCTGCAGATCTATAAGCAATGAGAACATTTGACAATACCATCATACCAATAAAAGGAGGAAATATTATTTCTGCCACTGAAGCAGTTCCCATTTAATGGGAAGTATTGTTATAAGTGTGGTTTAGCGCTGTCGAATTCAGGCTGAATCAGCAGCTTTCAAGCCCCTGGTAGACTCAGTCTCTTGCGAGGGAAAGCAGAATTGAACTGAAAAAAATCAGGATGAGGTAGAATTTCTTTGAGAAGAGGTAAAAAGCACTAGCCATAACGAAAAGAGTTAATAAAATGACTACATTAACATTATGAACTCCTATTCATAAAAGGATACCATCAATAGAGCAAAAGACAAGACTCGGCAAAAAAGAATACTGGTGAGGGGAACAAGATGGTGGAGGAGTAAGTGGACATGGAGTACATCTCTCTCCATGGATACATAAGTAATACACCTTCAGACACAGAAGTGCATGCAGAACACCAGGGCAGGAGAGCAGACAGGAGTATTTGACCAGTGGAAAAGAATATATCAGTTAAGTTCAGTCGTTCAGTCGTGTCCGACTCTTTGCGAACCCATGAATCGCAGCACGCCAGGCCTCCCTGTCCATCACCAACTCCCAGAGTTCATCCAGACTCATGTCCATCAAGTCAGTGATGCCATCCAGCCATCTCATCCTCTGTCGTCCCCTTCTCCTCCTGCCCCCAATCCCTCCCAGCATCAGAGCTTTTCCAATGAGTCAACTCTTCGCATGAGGTGGCCAAAGTACTGGAGTTTCAGCTTTAGTATCATTCCTTCCAA
>NW_011494677.1:2963134-2965643 GCF_000754665.1 Bison bison bison | reverse complement strand
AAAACTCGATAGGACAAGGAACTAGAGGGAAAAACAGGAGTCTTAGTAGGACTGGACCTGCCCTCAGCGGGCAGGGAACTGAACCAGGGGTGCAGTCCCCACATGAGGGCAATTGTCTGAGTCAGAGGAGAAACGTTTAAGGCTGGGAGTGAGACAGCTGATCCGTGTCAGCCTGAAAGAATGAGCATCGGACAGTCCTTGCCACAGCCATGCATATGCTGGACAGGGATGCAGGTCCCTTGAAAGGCGCAGCAGCTGGGAGCTGGAAATTAGGGATTGTGGAGTAATCCCAGGGCGAGGGCTGCTGTTGACTGTGGAGAGATGGATCAAGGGGATGTGAGGAAGGAGACCGTGGTGACAAATGCCTGTGGAGGAAAGCCAGGCAGCCATGGAAGCAAGGCAATACTGCTGAGTTACGCTTAGGGGGTGGAGCCATCACCATAGCCTCTCTCTCCCCACACGCCAGCATCTGCAGCTGAACAATAGAGAGGCTGATGCATCAAAGGCCTGACTCACTGAACTGCAGAGTACCCCACTCAGGGTGCCTCTTTAAGTGCCTGACTCACTGATCTACAGAGTAGACCCCAGGCAAGGGAGCCATCTAAGTGCCTGAAAGGCAGAGCTACAGAGAAAGCCAAAGAAGTCTTCTGATCCCCAGCTACAAGAGGCTTGAAAAAAGACTCAGATAGGACCATAACTCCTGGGGCAGAGGCAGTCCATGTTCCTGCACACTTTGCGCCGCCACAAGCCAAGCAGCTGCACCACACTCATGCTCAACTGTCACTGGGGCAGAGCTGCCACAGGCAAAAAAATATCTTGCATCTATGCATGCAAGGTTGCTTCGATTGTGTCCAACTCTTTCCAACATTGTAGACTATGGCCTGCCAGGCTTCTCTGCCAGGGGGTTTCTCCAGGCAAGAATACTGGAGTGTACAGGCCAATACTGGTTGCCATACCTTTCTAGAGCACTATATTTCATGCTGCCCTGGCTGCCAACTCCCCTGAGTACCTGGTGCTGCCAGAATCCCTGTGACCCAAGCAGCTGCACCACATCCACACCTGGCCCTCACTGGGGTAGACCCAAGTCCTCCAGGGCAGCCTCAGGAGCAAATCCCAGTGGACGACCCACATAGAGAGGTGGAAATAAAACCGCAATTGAAACCCAGGAGCAGTGTGGCTAAGGAAGACCCAAAACCTTCCCACCGGCTGTACAAGCTGTAGATTAAATCCACACGATCAACTAGGCAGACTCTGTATCTATGAAATATATAAAGGACATTGAGAGCTCCCACAAAAGAAAACACACTAGTTTTGATAGCTGCGGACATTGGGGGCAAGAACACACAGGAGTAGGAGCAGATTAGAATCTGAGCTGCCCCCACAGCAGGTCCTGAGACCAGCACAGTGTTGGAGGGCATCCTAGGGAGATGAGGTGGATTGACTCCCAGCGAGGGAAAGGACGCTGACAGCAGTGACTCAAGAAAAACATTTATTCTTCTTACGTTTTCACTTGTTCTATAGATTCTTTTGGATTTCTTTTTTCTTTTTCTTTATCCCCTTTGTTGTAGTTGTCAATTTTATTGGCACTATGAAATCTAATTAAGCTTTTGAAGCTTTTTTTCCACCCCGCCTCGGTCACACTTTTTATTGTTGTTATAAACCTCTGCCTCTACATTGGGCTTTTGCAGTTCTGCAGAATTTTCCTTTTTTTTTTTCTCTCTCTCTTTTTCGATTTTTTTAAAACCTATTATTATGTTTTCTATGTTTATTCCTTTGTTTGCTTTTCCTTCTATTCTTTTCCCCTTGTAGTTAATCTTTAATGTATATAAATCTTTATATATCTCTATTTAACTTTGCATATCTATTCTTTCCTTCTTTCCTTTCCTCTCAATATATTTGTTAGTTTTGTTTTCATTGCTTTATCCCCAACTGGCACCTTGCTTTAGTTCTGTTTTCCAGTTTGTGCTTTAGTTAGTTTTGTTCTTAACTAGTAGATATAATTTTTGGTTTCCTTTGTTTGGCAGGTCAATATATTGTACTTTATTTTTGTTGGACTGTTTTGCTTTTGCTTATGGGTATATATGTATATGTGTATATTCAATAATACTTTTTATTGTTGTTATAAATATCTGCCTCTATGTTGGGCTTTGCAGTTCTATGGAATTTACCTTTCTTTTCTCTTTTTTTAATTTTTAATTTTTTAAATCTATTATTATTTTTTCTATATTTATTCCTTTGTTTGCTTTCCTACTGTTCTTTTCCCCTTGCAGTTAATCTTTAATGTATATAATATATACATATATGTATATGTGTATATTCCATTTTTCAAATTATATTTTGCCTGATTTTGTAACTGCCATTTGTCTGGGGTTCAACTTTGGTTTCTTGTTTTCAAGTATTTGTTTTAATCTCACTTAATGCCTTTTTTTGGGCTCCAAAATCACTGCAGATGGTGATTGCAGCCATGAAATTAAAAGATGCTTACTCCTTAGAAGGAAAGTTATGACCC
>NW_011494677.1:2962442-2963034 GCF_000754665.1 Bison bison bison | reverse complement strand
GCATCTGCATATCTGAGGTTATTGATATTTCTCCCGGCAATCTTGATTCCAGCTTGTGTTTCTTCCAGCCCAGCATTTCTCATGATGTACTCTGCATATAAGTTAAATAAGCAGGGTGACAATGTACAGCCTTGACGTCCTCCTTTTCCTATTTGGAACCAGTCTGTTGTGACCCGCGCAAAACTCGATAGGACAAGGAACTAGAGGGAAAAACAGGAGTCTTAGTAGGACTGGACCTGCCCTCAGGAAGTGTACAAGTCCAATTGGGTGGGGAGTGTGAAAACATTTGGAAAGTGGAGGAGGAGGCTGTGTGGTGGTGGGGGCAATGCCTGGTGGGCAGGATGCTGCCACATGGGCTCTGGTGGGTCTGCACTGTCCTGGGTGTGAGTGAGGCCCGGGGATGCCCACTGGCATAATCAAACTAATGGCTAACAATTATTAAGCACTTACTTTGTGCCAGGCAAGGATCTTTGAACTTCACAGGGATTAACACTGAGAAAATGGAACCATTATTATGATCCCCATTGTACAGATGAGGAAACTGAGTCTCAAAGAGGCCAAGAGCCTTGCTGAGGATCACACCCCTGGTGAA
>NW_011494677.1:2959991-2961378 GCF_000754665.1 Bison bison bison | reverse complement strand
TCCAGGAGTTGGTGATGGACAGGGAGGCCTGGCATGCTGCAATTCATGGGATCGCAAAGAGTCGGACACGACTGAGCGAGTGAACTGAACTGAACTGAACTGATGGCAAACATTATTCTCAATGGTGAAAAAAATGAAAGCACTCCCCCTAAGATCAGGAACAATACAAGGATGTCCACTTTCACCACTATTATTCAACATAGTTCTCAAAGTACTAGCTACAGCAAATAGAAAAGAAAAAGAAAGAAAAGGAATCCAGATCAGAAATGAAGAAGTAAAGCTCTCATTGTTTGCAAATGACATGACACTGTACATAGGAAACCCTAAAGATAGTATCAGAAAATTACTAGAGCTAATAAGTGAATTTAGCAAAGTTACAGGATACAAAATCAAAACACAGAAATCACTTGCATTTCTATATACTAACAATGAAAAATCAGAAAGAGAAATTAAGGAATCAATCCCATTCACCACTGCAACAAAAGAATTAAATATCTAGGAATAAACTTACCTCAGGAGACAAAAGAACTGTACACAGAAAATTATAAGACACTAATGAAAGAAATCAAAGACAATATAAAGAGATGGAGAGATACTCCATGTTCCTGGTTAGGAAGAATCAATATTGTGAAAATGACTATACTACCAAATGCAATCTACAGATTCAATGCAATCCTTATCAAATTACCAATGACATTTTTCACAGAACTAGAACAAAAAATTTCACAATTCATATGGAAACACAAAAAGACCCCGGATAGTCAAAGCAGTCTTGTGAAAGAAGTCTTGAGAAGAAAGCTGGAGGAATCAATCTTCCTGACTTCAGATTATACTACAAAGCTACAGTCATCAAGACAGTATGGTACTTGCCCTAAAACAGCAATATAGATCAACAGAACAAGATAGAAAGTCCAGAAATAAACCCATGCACCTATGGGTAACTTATTTTTGACAAAGGAGGCAAGAATATACAATGGAGCAAAGAGAGCCTCTTCAGTAAATGGTGCTGGGAAAACTGGACAGCTACATGTAAAAGAATGAAATTAGAACACTGCCTAACACCATACACAAAGATAAATTCAAAATGGATTAAAGACCTAAATGTAAGACCAGAAACTGTAAAACTCTTAGAGGAAAACATAGGCAGAACACTCGATGACATAAAGTAAGATCCTCTATGACCCACCTCCTTAAGTAATGGAAATAAAAACAAAAGTAAACAAGTGGGATGTGATTAAACCTAAAACCTTTTGCATAGCAAAGGAAACTATAAGCAAGGTGAAAAGACAGCCCTCAGAATGGGAGAAAATAATAGCAAATGAAACAACTGACCAAGGATTAATTTCCAAAATATACAAGCAGCTCATACAACCCAATACCAGAAAAA
>NW_011494677.1:2956322-2959891 GCF_000754665.1 Bison bison bison | reverse complement strand
AAAAGTCTACAAACAATAAATGCTGGAGAGGGTGTGGAGAAAAGGGAATGCTCTTGCACTGTTGGTGGGAATGTAAATTGATACAGCCACTATAGAAGACAGTATGAAGAGTCCTTAAAAAAGTAGGAATAAAATCACCATATGACATAGCAATCTCACTTGTAGGCATACACCTTGAGGAAACCAAAATTTAAAAAGACACATGCATCCCATTGTTCATTGCAGCACTATTTACAATAGCTGGATCATGGAAGCAACCTAGATGTCCATCAACAGATGAATGGAAGAAGAAGTTGTGGTACATATACACAATGGAATATTATTCAGCCATAAAAAGGAACAGTTTTGAGTCAGTTCTATCATGAGGTGGATGAACCCAGAACCTATTACACAGAGTTAAGTAATTCAGAAAGATAAACATCATATTCTAACACATACATTCAGAATCTAGAAAAATGTTACTGGAGAATTACTTACAGGGCAGCAATGGAGAAACAGACATAGAGAATAGACTTATGGACATGGCGAGAGGGGAGGAGAGGGTGAGATGTATGGAGAGAGTAACAGGGAAACTTACATTGCTTTATGTAAAATAGATAGCCAATGGGAATCTGCTGTATGGCTCAGGAAACTCAAACGGGGGCTCTGTATCAACCTAGAGGGTTGGGATGGAGAGGGAGATGGGAGGGAAGTTCAAAAGGAAGGGGATATATGTATACCTATGGCTGCTTCCTGTTGAGGTTTGACAGAAAACAACAAAATTCTGTAAAACAATTATACTTAAACTAAAAAAAAAAAAAGAATTTTGGCTACACCCATAACTACCAAAGGGCTTGTATCAAGAATAAAAACAGAAATTCTGCCATATTGTAGAAAAATGGCCAAAAAGTTTGAGTAAGCATTTTGGGAAAGAGAAAAATCCAGTGGTCAGTAATATTTGAGAAGGAGTTCATATCCCCGAGCCATCAAGGCATTGCAAATTAAACTATTAGATGTCATTATGTGCCCACCAGATTGACACAAACGAACAAATTGAACAATATCATCTTGTTTGGCCCACCAAGAGAAACAGGAACTCGTGCTGCTGGTAGGAGCACAACTGTTAGAACAACATTGAAAAACAACTTGGCATCACCTAGGAAAGCTGAAGATACGTGTAGCCTGTGACTCAGGATTTCCACCCTAAAGTGAGAAAGTCATGCACATAGATATGCTCATATGTTGCTTCAGTTACAAAATCTGGAAGAGAGCTGTGTTTTGTTTCATTTGGATGTGAGAGAGTCTGGAGCAAATGTAGGGTACAGAATTAGGGAGGGAATAAAGGGACTTGTGCACAAAGAGATAGAAAGGAAGGAGAGAGTGGAGGAAAGACGACAGGAAAGACAGAGAGAAGAAAGGAAGGAAGGATGGACAGAAGAGGGCAGGAGGGGATGTGTAGGAAGGGACCTTGTCTGTGAGGCTCTTTGCAAAATGAACTCTCCTTGAAGAAATGGAAAATTGTTTTGATTTTGATGATCTGCAAACCAGATGATTTTCTTTCATTTTTATGAGCTACTACCTGGACTAAAGAAACCATTTCTTAAATTAGATGCTGTGGTCTTTTTTTTTTTTTTTTTTAATTGAACCATAGTTGATTTACAGTGTTTCAGGTGTTCAGAAAAAATGATTCACATATGTATGTTTTTTCAGATTCTTTTCCATTATAGGTTATTATAAGATACTGAATATAGTTCCCTGTGCTATGCTGTAGGTCCTTGTTGTGTATCTATTTTATATATACTAATGTGTATCTCTTAATCCCCAATTCCCAGTTTATCTCTCCGCCACCCCTTCCCCTTTGGTAACCATAAGGGTTTTTGTTTTTTAATGTCTGTGAGTCTGTTTTGTGAATAAGATCATTTTACAGGGGGCTTCCTAAATGGCACAGTGGTTAAGAATCCACTTGCCAGTGCAGGAAATGAAAGAGACATGGGTTCAATCCCAGGGTCAGGAAGATCCCCTGGAGTTGGAAATGACAACCCACTCCAGTATTCTTGCCTGGGAAATTCCATGCACAGAGGAGCCAGCAGGCTACAGTCCACGGGGTCACAAAAGAATGAGACTCGACTGTGACGCTGAGCACACACACACACACACTCACACATCATTGTTTAGATTCCACAGATGCTGTGACCTTATAAGCTAATGTTGCCCCAAATCTGGGAAAGAATAGATGGAACCCTCATCCATCTTGGATTATAGGAAAAGAAATGCCATTGTTTATTTAACACCTAGGGTCTCTGCATGGTACAAAACCCTCTACATGTAAAAATCTGATTTAATCATCTTATTATATTATATAAATTCTCAACACAACTCCAAATTTAACTCTAAACCTAAACTCTGTAAACTGTTATCCTTATTTTACAAAAACATACAGTTATGAAAGGCAAGTTGTCCAGATTATAAAATTTGTAGGAGGTAGAGCTGGAATTCAAATTCAGGTTCATGGTTCCTAAATAAAACATACAAGTGTGTACACAGACTTTCCGCCTTTGAGCTAGAGGCCAAGGCCATATGTTAAAGAGAAACTGAGCTGAAACCCTTTAAAATCCAGCACTGTGGCCTCCCGCCCCCCACCCCCAAAAAATCAGAAAAATGTCTTTTCTTGTTTGTTTCTCACTAAAGTAATATCTCTTAGACTCTACCACCCCTGCCCTCTCTTCTGTTTAGTGATTTTGGGGGAAATGCACTCTTCTGCCATGGAGAATAAGGAAAATGAAGGAGCACCTTGTTTTGCCCTGTCTCCCTTTTCTATGGGTTTTCCTTTCATTCTACTATCTTCTCAGGTGGTTCTCCAGGTGGGGCAGAAACACAGGAGGAAAGCATCATTATCAAGGTGAGATCCTTACCTTCAGGCACTGAGGTTACTTACTCAAAGGTAAAGGCTTCCCAGGTGGCGCTAGTGGTAAAGAACCCACCTGCCAATGCACAAGATGTGAAACACGCTGGCTCAACCCTAGGATCAGGAAGATCCCTAGGAGGAGGGCATGGCAACCCACTCCAGTATTCTTGCCTAGAGAATTCCATGGACAGAGGAGCCTGGTGGGCTACAGTCCGTGAGGTCACAAGGAGTTGGACACTACATGAGCACACATGCGTGTATATCTATACCTCCAAAATATGTATAAACATATATCTCCTGAATGTATATAAAGACATACATCCTAGATAGATATATCCTTATCATAAATATGTTTGTATATATGTATCTATATCTATGTATCTGTTAGAGCCCCAGAATCTTCTTCACTTCTACCCATGACTTCTGGGTTGGCTTTTCCAATTTTATTAGTTTCTTCTTGGTCCTACATGTACTTTCAGATCAGATCAGTCACTCAGTCATGTCCGACTCCTTGCAACCCCATGAATCACAGCACGCCAGGCCTCCCTGTCCATCACCAACTCCCGGAGTTCACTCAGACTCACGTCCATCGAGTCAGTGATGCCATCCAGCCATCTCATCCTCTGTCGTCCCCTTCTCCTCCTGCCCCCAATCCCTCCCAGCATCAGAGTCTTTTCCAATGCTG
>NW_011494677.1:2947754-2956162 GCF_000754665.1 Bison bison bison | reverse complement strand
TTTTGGAGCCCAGAAAAATAAAGTCTGACACTGTTTCAACTGTTTCCCCATCTATTTCCCCATGAAGTGGTGGGACCGGATGCCATGATCTTCGTTTTCTGAATGTTGAGCTTTAAGCCAACTTTTTCACTCTCCACTTTCACTTTCATCAAGAGGCTTTTGAGTTCCTCTTCACTTTCTGCCATAAGGGTGGTGTCATCTGCATATCTGAGGTTATTGAGATTTCTCCCGGCAATCTTGATTTCAGCTTGTGTTTCTTCCAGTCCAGCGTTTCTCATGATGCACTCTGCATATAAGTTAAATAAACAGGGTGACAATATACAGCCTTGACGTACTCCTTTTCCTATTTGGAACCAGCCTGTTATTCCAAGTCCAGTTCTAACTGTTGCTTCCTGACCTGCATACAAATTTCTCAAGAGGCAGGTCAGGTGGCCTGGTATTCCCATCTCTTTCAGAATTGTCCACAGTTTATTGTGATCCACATAGTCAAAGGCTTTGGCATAGTCAATAAAGCAGAAATAGATGTTTTTGTGGAACTCTCTTGCTTTTTCTATGATCCAGCGGATGTTGGCAACATGTACTTTACACACCATATAACCACAACAAACCCTATATTTGGCCACAGTTCTCTGGTGCCAGGCTGGAACCCATAGCCCCTGGTGGGGGATGACTTCTGTCTCTGTCAGTTGATGAAATCCTATCCTCACCTGTGTCAAACATCCAGAAGAAAAAAAAAATTTTTTTCTTGCTTTAATGTAAACATATCAACAAGTTCATTGGATGCACCAAATTTGCTCTTCTACCCATATTCTATCATCCCGAACTCGTACAAAACCCTGCGCTAGGTCTTAGCAAGATAGAGATACAAGAAAGACAACGTTCTCTGCCTTCTTTTAAGCACTCAGAAGGGGAGGTGACTAAGGCATTTTTGACACTAGGTTAAGCAGATGAACACAGGAAGGAAGACCTTTGCACGCCAAAGGTCAACTTTGGGAAAGATGAAAAATTTACGCGCTGATCACCACTTTAATTGCCTCCAAGTTTTTTTCTTTTCCTTCTGGCAATTCATCTACCTTTAAAGTAACACATGTCACTCAAACTAAAAGCAGTAATGGTCCTCAACGTCAGAAAGTTGGTAGCAACATCTTTTTTTTTTTTCCGCCATTAATGCACAGCGTGAAGTGAAGTCAAAGTGTTAGTCGCTCTGTCCTGTCTGACACTTTGTGACCCCATGGACTGTAGCCCACCCAGCTCCTCGGTCCATGAGTTTCTCCAGGCAAGAATACTGGAGAGGGTTGCCACTTCCTTCTCCAGGAGATCTTCCTGACCCTGGGATTGAACCTGGGTCTCCTGCATTTCAGGCAGATTCTTTACCGTCTGAGTCACCAGGGAAGCCCACTGCACAGCATGCAGGATCTTAATTCCCTGAGTAGGGAATAAAACACATGTTCCCTGCATTGGAAGCACAGAGTCTTAACCACTACTGCTACTGCTAAGTCACTTCAGTCGTGTCCAACTCTGTGCAATCCCATAGACGGCAGCCTACCAGGCTCCCCCGTCCCTGGGATTCTCCAGGCAAGAACACTGGATGGCCAGAAAGTTCCCATTTATTTGTATTTTTGTTTTGTTTTCTTGCAACGTAATTTTAAGTACTTGATACAACCAAGGAAAATGTACATACCAGTGAAATCTAGTGCATGCCCTTTATCAAGAAGTGTGTACCACGTGGGTTATCTGAAGACCTGTTTTACTCCCTCAGTAGCATGAATGGAAACTTTTTGGGATAATCCATCTAGCCCCCCTGTCTTAATAAGCTCCAATTTTTCTCCTACTCAGCAGGAGAAATATCTCAGTTCCTTGCACTCACCCATCTTAAGCAAAGTGTCACAAGTGCATGTAGCCCAGAGTTCTTAACATATAGAGCAAAAGGCAGAGGAGAGCATAGGCATATAAAAATGAAAAGTATAGAGCCTGTTTTGTTCCAGGATCTTCAGGCTTGAGGCCTGACACTGAACTTTCTTTGAATGGTGATTTCAAAAAGAAGATGGAAAATACTGGTGACTTTATTATTTTATTTTAACCCATATTTAAAGTTAAGATTTCCAAGGTTCAAGTGATTTTTATACCCTCAAATTCTTTTTTTTCTCTTTTCCTCACTACTTCTAGCCCTGAACTTGATCTCTACATGTCTCATTGGTCTACGTTAGCCAGATAGAAAGAGTAATATCCAGTTTTTTTTATTTCCAAAGGAAATTGTTATAACTATCAATGATGTAATAGAATTATATCAATAAACTAATACACTGAATTCTTTATGAAAAAAACAATACATGCAATCTTTGCTTTTCTATAGATTTAAATGTGGATGATATGCTTATCTAGAAATGCTTACAACACACTTATATTTAGTATTTATTGCAGCATCCTGTCCTTTTTTTTTTTTTTTAACATGGGGGATAAACTAAGTGAACGCTTGGCTGTGGAAGGCCACCTGGTGTCAATGGAGAGTAACTACGGGCTTCTGTGGAAGTTCAGGAAATGTGCTTCCCGCCTCATTGAACTTCTTGGTGTGTGTTTTGCAAAAGGCTCTACATATCCAGACAACTCTGTTCAGCCTGTCTTTGCTTATCTCTGTAAACTGGAGGCAGCGATAGTACCCTTTTGGTGTTTTTTTCCCCATTATATTATGGTAACATTTTTATAGGATTTAAATTGCATTCAGAATGCTTGAACGACCATTTCACTATGGATATATCTGATGATTAGAGATTTTATTAGAAGTTCTGACTCAGAAGACTCTAGTAAGTTGTTCCCTTTCTCCCCTCCCCATGCCCTTGTGTTCTTCCCTTCTGTCCCACCTTGTGGAACTCAGAAATGTCTTGACCTCTTCCAACTCCTTTTGCAAAAAAGTAAGGCCTTGGTGATTTAAAAGGAACAAAGTGTCTGCTTTTTCCAATGATGAAACAAACTTGTGGGAGATAAGTCGCAGGCGCCAATATCATAGTTATTTTTCATATTTTAATATGGTCAATATGGTAGACATACAACAGAGAAAAGAAAGTCACCCTTCAACCTTGGTGAAAAGTTTTAAAAATAAACATTTCAGAAATGGTAATGGTAGAACTTACCATATTCTGTTGTTTAAAGCGGGGCGAATGGTTGCTCTCACCGTCTCAATTGTTTGCTTAGAAACCCAAAAGGACTCACTCTAGATAGATTTCCATACAGAAGTAACTCAATTTAAATGGACCTGAAATTAACGTTGTTCCCTTTGTCCATTTCCTTCTCTTGTGTGGTATAATGGATGATGTTGTCAATGAGTCCTTCGGTTTTGGGAAATAACTTTTGTCACCTAAACTATTCTTTGCAGTGCTTTGTGGTTCTCGATGATGAATAGTGAAAGGATCTTGGAGATGCCTAATTAGAAGGCACTAGGTTGGAGGGCTTCCTCTTCTGTTCTTTGTCCTCCTGTGGAGGGTTCTGGAAATGTGAGTGGGTCCATTTTCTGTGAATACTCTAAGATACTGTAAACTTTCAATAGTCTTTTTAGGGACAGACAACATTTCGTGAGAATCAAGGGCCTGACCTCGCCCTTTTTGGGTGATCTCATATTTCTTAATGCCTCAGATGAATCAGAAGAGAAAATGGGAAGTGAGAAAATGATAAAAAAATATTTTTTTAAAAAAATTGTGTCTACTCTCTAATGGCTGATGCTGCTAGAAGTGAAGCATTTTGCTTTGAAAATGGATGGGATGCTTTCTGCCTTGCTGGAATGTCAGGAAGTGTAATTCATTAGTGGTTTGAAAAGTGCTTTGAGCTAATGGAATAAAAGGCACTGAAAAAACTCAGACTAATATTATTAAAAATGAAAAATTGCAACAGAGAAACAGATTTCCCCCAGAACACAGACATCAATATTGCGTCTACTATTACCCAGACAACCAGTTTGAGAAGGGAAAACTCCACTCATCTGGACATTTCATCCACACGTCTTGACCAATTTGACTGATATTATTTTCCTACTGAATTGTATAAACTCAGCTATTCTCTGAAAGCCTAGAGTCTAGCTCCTATTTAGGGAGCAAAAATACAATAGTATTCTTAGGTATTTCAATTGAGTATTAAAATCTATACATATTATTTGGTATACTTCCTCATTTACACTACTTGTTTTTGTCTTCCTTCAGTGATTCTACCTTAACATTTAAGATCCCATATATTCCCCACACCTTTCCCCATACAACTCTGGAAAATCATATTTCAAATCAATGTCTATCCTCATCTTTAGAGATTGTTGCCTTTGTTATACTGCCACAGTAATTAACATGGGATATTCTGAAGTAAATTTAATGGATGGCAAGCATTTGTGCAGGTTTCTGAGAATATGAGGCTTCTTATTGCTTTGTTCACATTTAGTTTTCCCATAGTAATGTTGGGCTGGGAATTAATGAACACAATTAGGGCTCTCTTTTGATACGGCAAACCTTTGAAACTCTTCATTATTGTGTTAACAGAACCTTGCTAATTTTCTCCTAAATGAATGCATTCCTGTTGCGATGTAGATTCTATTTTATAATGCAATTCATTAGGTTTTCACTTTTCTCCGTTTGTTTGTTGATTTCAGTTCATGGTATCATTCAGGTGAGTAATAATCTAGAAAAACTTTCAATACTCTTTTTTTAGGGAAGGAGTATAATTTATCTTAATGATAATTGTTTACCACTGCATCTTTCTTTTAATGTATCATTCAAATGCAAAGACCAAACAAATTAATAGGTATTTTTAAATGCACCTTCGTAGGTCCTTTTGAAGTAGTAAAGATGGTCCTAAGGCTTTCCTTCCTTTTAAACTTCGTGTCCTCTGTCAAGACTTTGAACACAACTCATATTTTGTCGTTACTTTGTAATGCAATGGAAACTGCCGGCAGCAACCAGAGAAAGTGAACATTAGGAAACAGAGACATATATTATGTTGATGCTTCTAGCCTAATTACTAAATAACTCTACATGGGGAACGGAAGGGAGCATAGGTTAAGTGTTTGCCTTTCAATAAATTTTAAACTTAGTGAACTACTCCAAGCTTTAATGCAAAAGAAGAGTTGGCTCATGCTAATTCACAAATATGTATGTTAGCAGTATTATTTTATTATATTTCTCGGCTGCAGAGAGAGGGAAGCTCTTTCTCATTAATAGCACTGAAAATTGGAATTGGAGTGAACTCAGGAAATGAAAGACAGCTTATCTTTTCCTTTCTAAGGTGATGCATGAAATTTAACCCTTGAAAGAGATATTTCCTTTGCTCTCATCTCACTCTAAATTTTTTTTTTCCACATAGCTCAGTAGGCATGTGTGATCTTAGTTCACCAATTAGGGATCAAACCTGTGTCCCCTGCATCAGAAGTGTGGAGCCTTAACCATTGGAACACCAGGGAAGTCCTTTCACTCTTGAATTTTTAAAAAATTCTGTTATTTACTCATTGGTCATTTTCATTCCTTCCTTATTTCTTCTCTCACTTTGTTTTCCTTCCTCTCTCCCTCCCATCTTTTCTTCTTGGGTAAGGAAAAATAAAATACAGCCAAATTTTCTGCCAGATGAGAACCACATAAATGCAGAAGGTCAAAACTACCAAGTTCAGACCTTGACAATGCTTTGCAAGGCTTTCAAACAGCTCAGTTTTGTGTGTGTATATGTGAGTGTCCATCCATTTTAAACAGCTTTAATGTCTCAGGATCTCTTTTGCCTAATCAAATTGGAGTTTGGTCTAATAGAAAAGTCTGCAGAGGATTAAGTTTAATGCACTATAATAGGTAACTGAAATTTTGTTAGTGCACATTTTATAAATGTGACTCTTAGTAAGGACCCAGAAAATTAGGTTTATAAGCATCTTGGAATGTTTCTGATGGCCTTTTTGCATCCTTCCTTTTACATGGTGATCTCCAAAGAGACCATATGAATGTTGGAAATACCAAGTGAAGAGTCAGAGAGAGGAGGAAGTGAGAGAGACCTTAAAGCCAGGTGTTTGGAAACCATTGTTTTAAGAGGCTGATGGAGAGATTAAATTGAATTGATTTACACAACAATTGGATACAGAGTACCAAGTAAAATGTCAAATGCAAAGGAAGAATTACAAAATCTGTAAGCGCAATAATTATGCAAAAGAGTAGTAATGGTTTTCACAGCAAGGGGCTAAGTGTGTCTGACTTTAGCTTATTTACCTCTGTAGCAGAACAGAAATTAAGGACCAGGAAGGAAGCCTGTCTCCTGATATTGTATTTGAGGACCCAAGATACCTGTTACTGTCAGTGAGGAAAGAAGCCAACAGGCTTATGGAAATACATACAATGACTACCCCAATGTGCTTAGAGTTTACACTTTTCAGAGTACTTTCACCTCCATATTTTTAATTAATGTCCCCAATTATTTTGAAATGCAGGCGATGCTGGTATCCCATTTTAAGAGATGGGAATACTAACATCTAGCAAAATCATTTAAACAAGGGCAATTTTCATCCATTTCACTAACACAACTGGGTAACTATCTTACTCAACCTACATTCATTTACTGCTCATAAATTTGAAGTTTATGCCTAGGCAATGGTAACCACTGTTGATTTCAGAGTAGAGAAATAAGATCAGAATTGCATTTAGGGAAATATCCACAGTGGGTATGTAACAGAGGGGGTGGGGTGGTCCCCAGGAAGGACGGGGGATTGAATTAGTGGGATATTGGATGAAGAGAAAAGAATGGTTTTGACGGTAAATGAGAAATCTCAAAAGTGCTGGAGAAGAACCTGCTTGAGACATGGAAGGGCTTGGCCCTGGGAACTGTAGGGTGAACTCCCTCAACAGTGGCAGAAAGAAGTTGGTTGGTTTTATAGGCATCTTCATTTCTCAAACTCATTTTTCATAAGTTTGGAGAGTAATTACACGAGTAATTGCCACGATGGAATCTGAACTCTTTTCCTCCAGAAACAAATCATCCTGGCAATGGAATAACTACTTTACTAAAGTCTATTTTTTACTAATTTGAAGTCTGTGATCACTTGAAGAGGGTCTGCTAGTTAGAAATTTCTGTACCATCTGTAGAAAATAATTACCCCTTAGGCAAATTACTAATAAAGACAGGCCAGCATTGTCTACAAAAATATCTCAAAGAAATTAATTGTTTTCACAAATTCTGAAGCCACTAGAACACCAGTCACTAGCATATTATTAATTTAAAAAATACAGAAGCTTCATTAATATTACAACTACAGTGTTTCACAGCTTCCCATTGGAAATAGTTTAATTATATGTTATTGTTGCTCTTCAGTTACTGAGTCGTATACGACTCTGTGACCCCATGGATTGCAGCCTGCCAGGCTCCCCTGTCTTTCACTATCTCCTGGAGTTGGCTCAGATTCATGTCCATTGAGTTGGTGATGCCATCTAATCATCTCACCATCTGCCACCCCTTCTCCTTTTGCCTTCAATCTTTTCCAGCATCAGGGTCTTTTTCAATGAATCAGCTCTTCGCATCAGGTGGGCAAAGTACTCGAGTGTCAGCTTCAGCAACAGTCCTTTCAATGAATACTCAGGGTTGATTTCCTTTAGGACTGGTTTGATCTTGCAGTCCAAGGGATTCTCAAGAGTCTTCTCCAGCACCATAACTGGAAAGCATCAATTCCTTGGCATTCAGCCTTCTTTATGATCCAGAAAATAATGTGTTAATTATATAACACATTATGTATATGTGCTTGAAAAATGTGAACATTTCTGTATTCTGGATATTTCACTTCTGCCTAATTATTCTAAATTAATGTTAAGAATGTTTAGAGTTTACTGATGTCAAGGCTGTATATATTCACCCTGCTTATTTAACTTATATGCAGAGTACATCATGAGAAACATTGGGCTGGAGCAAGCACAAGCTGGAATCAAGATTGCCAGGAGAAATATCAATAACCTCAGATATGTAGATGACACCTTATGGCAGAAAGTGAAGAAGAACTCAAGAGCCTCTTGATGAAAGTGAAAGAGGAGAGTGAAAAAGTTGGCTTAAAGCTCAACATTCAGAAAACTAAGATCATGGCATCTGGTCCCATCACTTCATGGCAAATAGATGCGGAAACGTTGGAAACAGTGTCAGACTTTATTTTTCTGGGCTCAAAAATCACTGCAGATGGTGACTGCAGCTATGAAGTTAAAAGATGCTTACTCCTTGGAAGGAAAGTTATGACCAACCTAGACAGCATATTGAAAAGCAGAGACATTACTTTGCCAACAAAGGTCCGTCTAATCAAGGCTATGGTTTTTCCTGTGGTCATGTATGGATGTGAGAGTTGGACTGTGAAGAAAGCTGAGCACCGAAGAATTGATGCTTTTGAACTGTGGTGTTGGAGAAGATTCTTGAGAGTCCCCTGGACTGCA
>NW_011494677.1:2940518-2947654 GCF_000754665.1 Bison bison bison | reverse complement strand
GAACTGTGGTGTTGGAGAAGATTCTTGAGAGTCCCCTGGACTGCAAGAAGATCCAACCAGTCCATCCTAAAGGAGATCAGTCCTGGGTGTTCATTGGAAGGACTGATGTTGAAGCTGAAACTCCAATACTTTGGCCACCTGATGCGAAGAACTGACTCATTTGAAAACACCCTGATGCTGGGAAAGATTGAGGGCAGGAGGAGAAGGGGACTACAGAGGATGAGATAGTTGGATGGCATCACTGACTCGATGGACATGGGTTTGGGTAGACTCCAGGAGTTGGTGATGGACAGGGAGGCCTGGTATGCTGCGGTTCACGGGGTCGCAAAGAGTCGGACACGACTGAGTGACTGAACTGACTGACACTGAAAATCTATAGATTAAATCCATAAAATATTTTTATTTTTCCTAGCATTCCATACTCAAGGAGTCCTATGTTTAAACAAAGTTAGGCAAGTTTAAACAAGTTTAGACTAGTTCCAAAAAGTTTACACTAACTCTAATTTGTTTAGATATGTTTTATATTATGGGATGATACGGAAAGAAAGTAAAGCAAGCTGTTGATTTTCAAGGTTGTTGAATTAATTTAAGCATAGCTAATTCTGCTCCCCAAATAAAAGGGCATTCCTGTTCAATTCTAAGGCCTTGTGATTTGATCCACCATGAGACGGGGTCATAATCATAGACCAGAGTGGCTCAGCAGCCAATCACCGTGACTTCACTCATTTATGAATGACTTCCTCCTGAATTTCTGTTTGTATGCATGTGAAATTAAGTTGAAAGGAACATCAACCACCTTTTTGTTTGGTGATGCTGGCAGGGTTCAGGGGCTAATTCTATACATACGTTAAAGAAAGGAGCTTGAAAGCCACTCTTTCTTCCAGTGATTCCCAAGGTTGTGGCCCTAAATCACTTTGCCCAATATATACACACTCTTAATTGAACTGTCTCTGATCTCTGCTAGTTTATTGAATACTTGATGCAACTGGCTTCTATTATAACAATTTGGTTGCAGGAGGAGTGGGCCATTCTATATTAAAATAATCAATTCACTTGATTCTTCATATGCATAACTAGCTTTTTGATGAAATGTCATTCTTATACAGTAGAAATATCCAACATCTGCTTTCTAAGACTTTGGAGAATGGCTTTATTTACTCATATATTTATTTTAGGCTTTGTTTTTTGGTCTGATCCTGACAACCTATTACACATATGAGCATGTGAATGTTCACATTTGATGCCTGTTGTTTCTTGGAGAGTTAAAAATGGAATTATCCATTTCTTTGGCTTAGCTTTTGCCTTATTTTAATTGTACCCGGGAATTTCTATGAAACCAAGTCATGTTGTCAGCAGTGGCCTCCCCATCGAACTTTGCCTTGTCAAAATAATTTTATCATTCATAAATATTTCAGTGAAAACCAAAGATGGCTCATAAATGATTGATTTTGTAGAGTTCACTGACCTTTCCTGTGAAGCCTTTTATTATAATTAGAATAACCCATTCTAAATTTGACCATTAATTGTTAATAATGGGCTGACTAAAACCTAGGTTTCTTTAAAACATGAGAAATTAAATAGGTAGTTATAATGATGTATTGAAATTAAGGAGAATCATTATTGTTCAAAGCTCGGTCTCAAACTTAGCAATATAGTAAAGTGTATCCTGATTTCTAATTAAATCAGGCAAGCTTTGCAATTGGAAGTCTTCTATATTATCTAGAGGGATCCAGAAGCAACAAGATAAAGAATACTTTAGAGGCTGAAAATGAACATGGATGGGTTATTTATATGTTCAATCTAACCATTTCTTTGTTGAAATATGGCATTATTATTTTAGGTAGACATATAGAAATAATTATTACTTAACTGAAGACTACATGGCCTGAGAATTGAAACATTCTGGTATTAGACATATTGGGTCATGGATATAGGACTAAATTAGATTTTAAGGAGTCTTAAAATAGATAATAAAGACCTACAGGGAAAGACTCTGATGCTGGGAGGGATTGGGGGCAGGAGGAGAAGGGGACGACAGAGGATGAGATGGCTGGATGGCATCACTGACTCGATGGACGTGAGTCTGGGTGAATTCCAGGAGTTGGTGATGGACAGGGAGGCCTGGCGTGCTGCCATTCATGGGGTCGCAAAGAGTCGGACACGACGGAGTGACTGAACTGAACTGAACTGACAGGGAACTCTACTCAATACTCTGTGATGACCTATAAGAGAAAAGAATTTTAAAAAGAGTGGATATATATTATATGTATATAGACTGAATCACTTTCCTGTATAGCAGAATCTAACACAATATTGTAAATCAACTATATGCCAGTAAAAATTTTTCAAAAAAGAAGACGGTTTTCTTGCTTTCATCATCATAAGAAAAGTACATTTTAAAAATGACTTTTTTCAGACTTCCCAAATTCTCTAAAAAAGCACATACTGCTTTTATGAAAACAAAAGTTAAAAATACAAGAAAGCAAAAGCAAAAACGGAAAACAATTCCACCAGCCATAGGTTCCATTTTAAAGAGCCTATTTCCTTTTCAGTTTTTTTTAATACTTAAGTTTTTTATAATATATTCAAGGCAACAAGTATTTGAGGGACATTATTTCTGTGTGCTATGCCTTGAGAATAAAGTAGTCTAGTGAAACAAAGTCCGTGTTTTGCAGAAACTTAGAGTATAACTCAGAAGACCAGTCATTCGTTGCCTTACAGAAGCAAAAAGGGTGCCATAAATTCTGAATGGGAAGTAGAGACAACACTGTCATTGGAGAGTTTGAAGAAGATAAAGATGCTTGGCTGTGGTAGTTAGGAGACTCTGATGGAAACAATAGGTGCCCCCCAACCGGCGTCTCCTAGATTAATACAACGAACTGCAAGTTGGGTACCTAACACATGACAGGGCCCTGGAATACTACCATAAGAGAAATGACTTCCTCTACAGCAAATGCTCTCTATATCCCCACACATCCCCTGTTCTCGCCATTTCCATGCAGACTGGCTGACTTCTGAGGGTTAGTTTATAACGGTGGTAACTAATTACTAATTAATAGCACCCTCCTAATAGGATTTGTCCTTCTCCTCTCTCTCCTCCTTGTAACTTTATGATTTTTCCCGGTATAACCTCCCAGCTTAAACAACTTCTACTTGAATCTCTCACTACAGCTTAGCTCTGGGGAACCCAAACAAAGACAACAATTTTACCAACTTCCTGTGCTGTGCTTAGTCACTCAGTTGTGTCCAACTCTTTGTGACCCCATGAACTATAGCCTGCCAGGTTCCTCTGTCCATGGGGATCCTCCAGGCAAGAATACTGGAGTGGGTTGCCATGCCTTCCTCCAGGGGATTTTTCCTAACCCAGAGATAGAACTCAGGTCCCCTGCATTGCAGGCAGATTCTTTACCATCTGAGTGACCAGGGAAGCCCATGAATACTGGAATGGGTAGCCTATCCCTTCTCCAGGGGATATTCCTGACCCAGGAATTGAACCAGGGTCTCCTGCATTGCAGGTGGATTCTTTACCAGCTGAGCTACCAGGCTTCTAAAACTTACTGTAGAAAATTCTAAAGATGCAGTACAAGATCATTCAGTAATATTCTTGTCTTCTAAGTAAGCTGTCAGGATTGAAGGCCAGATAGGGGTCATCTAATTCCATTTCCTTTGAGCAGATGCTGTTGGTACCCTGCCTGCATCTCCTTGGCCCACTCTTGAGGCAGTTTCATTATGCTCAGATGATTTCCTGCTGCTCTCTAATGGAAGAATGATTGGTCCATGTGGGGCAAAACTAAATGTCCCAGGAGCAAGTGGCAAGCAACAAGGGATGAGTGTTGATGAATAAACACCTTGGTGAAAAATTCTGAAAAGTGACCATCTCAGAAGGTCTCTAGCAGGACACAGACCTTTTAAATTCTTTTTTAATGCCATTTTTTATTCTTTCCCCTCCTATTTTATGACCACACCATGCAGCATGTGCGATCTTAGTTTCCCAACCAACCTGCCCTTTGCAGTGGAAACATGGAGTCTTAACCACTGGACCACCAGGGAAGTCCTTCTCCAGCAGATTTCATTGCTAGTTTTCTACAGAGTTAACTCACAACTTATTGGTTAGCATGCTTTTTATTTACTGAGCCTTACTTTTTCACTGTTCACTGGTTCTTGGAGCCATAGCACTAATAAACTACTTGTATTCAAACCCTTGATCAAGGTGTGCTCTGGAGGAACTCAAACCTGGACACCTATTACTATAGAAAATAGGAAACTGGTCATACAACTAAATAACAACAACAACAAAAAACTCAATCAAAAAATGGACTGAAGACTTTAAAAGACATTTCTCCAAAGAATAAATACAAATGGACAATAAGCACATGAAAAGATGGTCAACATTGCTAATTATTAGAGAAATGCAAATCACAGCTACAATGAGGTAACACCTCAGACAGGTCAGAATGGCCATCATTGAAAAGTCTACAAATAGCAAATTCTGGAGAGGGCATGGAGAAAAGGGAACCCTCTCAGACTGTTGGTGGAAATGTAAGTTGGAGCAGACACTATGGAAAACAGTATGGAAGGTCATCAAAAATCTAAAACAAGAATTGCCACAGGACCCAGCAATCCCACGCCTGGGCACATATCTGGGGAAAAAAACACTAATTGCAAAAGATACCTGCACTCCTGTTTTCACGGCAGCACTATTTACAGTAGCCAAGACATGGAAGAAACCTACATGTCCATTGACATGTGAATGGATGAAGACGACGTGGTCCATATAAACAATGGAATACTACTCATCCATAAAAATGGAATGAACGAATGCCATCTACAGCAACATGGATGGACCCAAGATGATCATACTAACTGAAGTCAAAAAGAGAAAGACAGACACCAAATGTCCATGGGACCACCTATATGTGGAATCTAAACATGACACAATGAACTTATCTATGAAACAAACGCAATCACGGACAGAGGGAACAGACTGGTCATTGCTAAGGAGGAGCGGTTTGGGAAAAGGATGGAGCGGGAGGTTGGAATTAGCAGATGCAAACTGCTACACATAGAATGGATAAACAACAAGGTCTAACCATAGAGCACAGAGACCTGTATTTAACATCCTATGATAAACCATATGCAAAAGAATATTAAAAATGTATGTATGTAGGTATAACTGAATTCCTTTGCAGTACAGCAGAAAGTAACACATTGCAAATCAACTGTACTTCAATAAAAAATATTAAAACTTAAAAAAGGAAACTGAGACCAAGAAACTAAAAGTCACTTCCATACAGGTGTATGAAGTTTGTTTGGAAGTGAAAGTGAAAGTCACTCAGTCATGTCCAACCCTTTGTGACTCCATGGACTGTATAGTTCATGGAATTCTCTAGGCCAGAATACTGGAATGGGTAGCCTTTCCCTTCTGCAAGGGATCTTCCCAACCTAGGGATCAAACGATTATGGTACAAATCCAGTTTCTATCATGCTTTCCTATTTATTTAACACTTGAATTTAAGCATAAATATATATATTAAAATAATAGTCCATGACATAAAAGAATCACAACTTACTTAACTAGTTCATAATGCTGGGCATCTGAGTTCAAGCATCTATTGAAGGAATCATGGAAACTCTTTGAGGAAAAAGAATTATTTTTTCAGAGAATCTCCTGATTCCACCTGAACTGGAGATGTTTTCAATTGCATTTATAAATGTCAGCGTCCACCCTCCTCTGTTTGTATTTATGAATACCAGATGGGCTCTTTTTGAATGATAGCACAGTAAACGAATGGCAACCCATTAAGGTCATTAAGGGAAGATGGTGTGGAATTTATGATCAGTGGGATGTCATCTATGCAACCAACGAGGATCCATAAACTACAAGACAATCTGACAAGGACTTGATTTCTGATCTGAATGAATGCATAGGAACCCCTACATCTGGAGATACACAGTGTTTTCCAAGCTCTTTTCCAGTGCTGTCCATTTTTTGTCCCATCGATTATTGTTTTCACTGCATTATTCAGGGATAAAATTAATTGCTAACTGCTAGGTTTCCTGAGCACAGTCAGTTAATACATAAGCTTGTTTATTGTGTGCCAGATGGTCCCACAGTTACTTGGGGATGGACAGATATCGACAAAACAGAGTCTTTGGTACAAACTGATGCCCCCAAATAGTTTTATATGATGGACATCTGTAGCTGGGGGACTTGGAAAAAAGACAAGCTTTCCAAGTAGCTGCAGATTCTTCCTGTCTTTGAAAAATAATCAGCCTTGTGAATGTCTTATTCTTTGACCCCAAAGCTCTGCATAACAAAGGATAGATCTCTTGGATATCTTTAAAACGGGTCCTATTCTCATGCTGCTATTAAGATGAAGGATGAGGGGTAAAGGGATGGTGCAAGGAAGTTTGCAACGTGAGGAAGGGTCAGAAAATGGCAAATGAACCCTTAAGATATATGTTCTTAGCCCTGGAAATTTTGAAATTTTTGTTTTAGGACACTCAGAGAATGCTTGCTCTTCTGAATCCGCTCCCCCTGGAATTAATAACTACTGAAGGTGCTTTTCCTCACTGAGGTTGGGGCATCTCCACCCTCCATCAGATGGAGTGGCTGAGAGGCACTCTCTTGGCAGGGCTGTCAGAGTGACAGATCCATCCAGACCTTGCCAGTTGTGCTGCCCAGGGATGCTGTGTTGGCCCAGAGGCTGCCACCTGAATGCTGTGCTTCCACTGCTCCAGGTGGACTCACCATTGCAGAACAATTTTGAAGAGCTGGGTATTGATTTTTTTTTTATTTCAGGAAAAAAAAGGAGGTGGAATGAAGTTGCTCTTCCTGCAAGTGGCTGGATATGAAATGGTCTGTGAGTTAGCCCTGAACTCTATTAAAATCGGCAAATACCATCTTGAGGATGTTAGGTTTCTCCTTGACATTAAAGCCCCCAAAGCTCAAGAAAACATCTAAGTATGGAAGCCTGTTGCCTGGGAGGGGAACATAGGAAACTCTTGTAAACCATTAACATGTGTGAGAAATGAGATTATTACAATCACATGAGCACTGCAGCAAGCTACTTGGGGGACAGGAAGAGAAGCAGAGGCATTTGGCAAGCTCACAGCAAACTCCGAGGAGTAGTGGG
>NW_011494677.1:2936675-2940322 GCF_000754665.1 Bison bison bison | reverse complement strand
GGGGGAGGCACTAACAGGGTGGGGCAAGGGGAGGGGGCCCCCAAGGGCACGCTTTACTTCCTGCATAATACTGCCTTTACAGGGACGATTCTTCGTGCATCACCAACAGGGCACTTTTCAGTGTCTTGAAAATTACAGATGTGTCTATGAATATTGATGAAGAATGATGAAGCAGGTATAAAATGTTACAGGGTCTCTGGAGAAATTCAAAGAGCCATTTCTTGATCAGATTAGGAAATACAATGCCCATTAACATTACCACTTTGGAATTACCTCGTAGACAAAACATTAGCATTTAGTTCAAGTTAAAGTTATATTTCTGCCTGTAGAATTTGAATAAACCTGTACAGTTCCGGAAAGAGAAGAAAATTTGTCATCTTTCAGTCACCCAGTAAGGCAAAGGTGATAGGTGTACCTTATAACATCCTAACAGTCTTCATAATAGTTCTGCTGAACTCAGCACTGGAAATCTATCCATCTATATTCAAAGGATTGATGGCAGAGCATTAATTTCATCAATATAAGCCCAACGGTTTAAAAAGAGGGTTGGATTAAACATTGCACGGGGCTTGTCAGTTCTGACACTTGACAATCTAATGAAATACAAACAGAAGGAATGGTTCTCCCTTTCTTTTCTGTCTCTCTCTTGCCTTTTTTCCCTTCCCTTACTCCCCTTCCCCCTCCTTCCTTCTCTCATCTTTGCTCCCTCCCTCCCTTCCTTCTGAGGCCAGGTTGGTGGAAAGGAAAGCTTGCTTTATTTTGGAGGCTGGCATCAGGGAAGGAAGAGGGGAGAGGAGCACGGATGCCTGTCCAAGGGCCAGCTCCCCCCACTGACAATCGGGGGGCAAGAGCTTTTACAGGTGGAAGAAGGGGGTTACATGCAGAAACAGCAGTCAGCTCTGACAGTCATCCTGATTGAAATTGGTCACCAGTGATCTGACCAGCATCATCGTGATTGTTTTAAGTACAGTTAATCTTCAGAGTCAGTTTGTTCCCATTTCCTTGAGGTCAGTTTTCAGAATTGTGACTGCTTATATCATGGCTACAGTCTGGTCACCACCGTAGTTAAATTCTCCACCTGGTGGGGGATTTCAGAATCTACAAGACAGCTCACAGGATATGCTCAGAATATTCCCTATAGTCCCCGAGAAAGAACTAAAGGTCCTTGACTTTGCTTAACGACGGCATTATTATTATGTGGTTTCCTTTGACTGTTTTCCTTTGTTTCCACGTGTTCCCAATTCTCTGATTGAACTTACTCATTGGTTAAAGTTTCCCACAGACAAAAGGTAAGCAGAGGACATGGAGGGCAAGAACCATGGGCTCCTCCTTTCTTTTCCTTCCTTCCTTCTGAAGACAAATTGCACCTTTTCATGACACACAAGCGTTCCTTTCAGTTGAATGATTTTTCCTGCTTCCTCATACATACAACTTCTTTCTGAAGGAAGATGGCGGACAGAGGATTTGTGTGATAATCAGAAATGACTACTTAGAAAAACTGACTACTCTTTTCTTCTGAGTTCAGTCATATATGTAAGTATTTTACCTAACTTGGTATTGTTTCAGTGTTATCTTTAAGAAAAAACTTCATTCCAAAAAAAAAAAAATCCACTGAGAAAAATCAATCTGTTGGGTCCACAGATTTGACTAGAAAACAAAAATAAACCTTGACGCTTAGGAAGGAAGGTGCTATTCTCCAAGTTTGACTAATGAGAGTTGAACTGGATAAACAGTGTTTATTGCTTTGTGGTTTTTATTGCATTTCAGGATCCCTGAAAATCAGCAAGTTCTGTCTGTTGCGGCTTTGGTTGCAGAGAAGTCCAATTAGTACAAGCTATACAGGATAACCCCAGGCTCCTTTCCACACTATTCTCTGCAATTTTACAGAGACTTGTAATTCAGAAGTGGAAGTTTCTCCAATCAGGTGCTTTCGCAAAATGTGCCACAGGTTTAAGTTTCATATGAATGGTCTAATTTAAGTATAGGGCAAAACAGTAGAATATGAGACTAATTTATATAAAACTAAGTCAGTAGATTTTATAGCCTCTGAGAGCTTCTGTTTCTTTTTCTTTTTAATAAATTTTAGTACATGGTTGCTGTTCTTGAACTTGGAGAAGTAGATTCTTGCTCTTCAGTGTTATACTTACCTCAACTAAATAATTGTCAAAGGTGTGTTAGTTGTAATGTTGAGGAACCTTAGCTCAGGCAACCACAAACCATGTCCTGATGATTGCATTTACCCTGATGAGCTCGGAGAAAAGTTCTGGCCTTGAGATTCAAGAATGAAGCACATTTCAGCCCTTAAATTGGTCAAAAGTCAGAGGATAAATATGCTGATGGAGAGTTCAATCTTTGCATTATGAGGTTTAAAAAATTACCTGTAGTTTTAATAGCACTCGTCTGTAGCACAAGTCTGAATTTGGCAATAAGGAGTTCATGGTCTGAGCCACAGTCAGCTCCTGGTCTTGTTTTTGCTGACTGTATAGAGCTTCTCCATCTTTGGCTGCAAAGAATATAATCAACCTGATTTCAGTGTTGACCATCTGGTGATGTCCATGTATAGAGTCTTCTCTTGTGTTGATAGAAGAGGGTGTTTGTTATGACCAGTGCATTTTCTTGGCAAAACTCTATCAGTCTTTGCCCTGCTTCATTCCGTATTCCAAGGCCAAATTTGCCTGTTACTCCAGGTGTTTCTTGACTTCCTACTTTTGCATTCCAGTCCCCTATAATGGAAAGGACATCTTTTTTGGGTGTTAGTTCTAAAAGGTCTTGTAGGTCTTCATAGAACTGTTCAACTTCAGCTTCTTCAGCATTACTGGTTGGGGCATAGACTTGGATTACTGTGATATTGAATGGTTTGCCTTGGAAACGAACAGAGATCATTCTGTCATTTTTGAGATTGCATCCAAGTACTGCATTTCAGACTCTTTTGTTGACCATGATGGCTACTCCATTTCTTCTGAGGGATTCCTGCTCGCAGTAGTAGATATAATGGTCATCTGAGTTGAATTCACCCATTCCAGTCCATTTCAGTTCACTGATTCCTAGAATGTTGATGTTCACTCTTGCCATCTCTTGTTTGACCACTTCCAATTTGCCTTGATTCATGGACCTGACAGTCCAGTTTCCTATGTAATATTGCTCTTTACAGCATCGGACCTTGCTTCTATTACCAGTCACATCCACAGCTGGGTATTCTTTTTGCTTTGGCTCCATCCCTTCATTCTTTCTGGAGTTATTTCTCCACTGATCTCCAGTAGCATATTGGGCACCTACTGACCTGGGGAGTTCCTCTTTCAGTATCCTATCATTTTGCTTTTTCATACTGTTCATGGGGTTCTCAAGGCAAGAATACTGAAGTGGTTTGCCATTCCCTTCTCCAGTGGACCACATTCTGTCAGATCTCTCCACCATGACCCGCCCATCTTGGGTTGCCCCACGGGCATGGCTTGGTTTCATTGATTTAGACAAGGCTGTGGTCCTAGTGTGATTAGATGACTAGTTTTCTGTGATTATGGTTTCAGTGTATCTGCCCTCTGATGCCCTCTTGCAACACCTACTGTCTTACTTGGGTTTCTCTTACCTTGGGCGTGGGGTATCTCTTCATGGCTGCTTCAGCAAAGTGCAGCTGCTGCTCCTTACCTTGG
>NW_011494677.1:2935965-2936414 GCF_000754665.1 Bison bison bison | reverse complement strand
CTTACAAATACCTGTGAAAAGAAGAGAAGCGAAAAGCAAAGGAGAAAAGGAAAGATATAAGCATCTGAATGCAGAGTTCCAAAGAATAGCAAGAAGAGATAAGAAAGCCTTCTTCATCAATAAATGCAAAGAAATAGAGGAAAACAACAGAATGGGAAAGACTAGAGATCTCTTCAAGAAAATTAGAGATACCAAGGGAATATTTCATGCAAAGATGGGCTTGATAAAGGACAGAAATGGTATGGACCTAACAGAAGCAGAAGATATTAAGAAGTGATGGCAAGAATACACAGAAGAACTGTACAAAAAAGATCTTCATGACTCAGATAATCATGAAGGTGTGATCACTGACCTAGAGCCAGACATCCTGGAATGTGAAGTCAAGTGGGCCTTAGAAAGCATCACTACGAACAAAGCTGGTGGAGGTGATGGAATTCCAGTGGAGCTAT
>NW_011494677.1:2935471-2935865 GCF_000754665.1 Bison bison bison | reverse complement strand
AAAGCTCAGCCACTGCTCCTTACCTTGGAGGAGGGGTATCTCCTCACCACCGCCCTTCCTGACCTTCAGTGTAGGATAGCTCCTCTAGGCCCTCCTGCGCCCGCGCAGCCACAGCTCCTTGGACATGGGCTTGGTCCTCCTGGCTGCTGCCCCTGACCTCGGACGCGGGGTAACTCCTCTCATTGCCGCCCCTGAAGAAAGTAGGGAAAACCACTAGACCATTCAGGTATGACCTAAATCAAATGATTATACAGTGGAAGTGAGAAATAGATTTAAGGGCCTAGATCTGATAGATAGAGTACCTGATGAACTATGGAATGAGGTTCATGACATTGTACAGGAGACAGGGATCAAGACCATCCCCATGGAAAAGAAATGCAAAAAAGCAAAATGG
>NW_011494677.1:2934440-2934795 GCF_000754665.1 Bison bison bison | reverse complement strand
TCATGAAGGTGTGATCACTGACCTAGAGCCAGACATCCTGGAATGTGAAGTCAAGTGGGCCTTAGAAAGCATCACTACGAACAAAGCTAGTGGAGGTGATGGAATTCCAGTGGAGCTATTTCAAATCCTGAAAGATGATGCTATGAAAGTGCTGCACTCAATATGCCAGCAAATCTGGAACACTTAGCAGTGGCCACAGGACTGGAAAAGGTCAGTTTTCATTCCAATCCCAAAGAAAGGCAATGCCAAAGAATGCTCAAACTACCGCACAATTGCACTCATTTCACACGCTAGTAAAGTAATGCTCAAAATTCTCCAAGCCAGGCTTCAGCAATATGTGAACCGTGAACTTCCT
>NW_011494677.1:2926336-2934327 GCF_000754665.1 Bison bison bison | reverse complement strand
AAAGAGATGGGAATACCAGACCAACTGACCTGCCTCTTGAGAAATCTGTATGCAGGTCAGAAAGCAACAGTTAGAACTGGATATGGAACAACAGACTGGTTCCAAATAGGAAAAGGAGTTCATCAAGGCTGTATATTGTCACCCGGCTTATTTAACTTATATGCAGAGTACATCACGAGAAACACTGGGCTGCAGGAAGCACAAGCTGGAATCAAGATTGCCAGGAGAAATATCAATAACCTCAGATATGCAGATGACACCACCTTATGCCAGAAAGTGAAGAACAACTAAAGAGCCTCTTGATGAAAGTGAAAGAGAAGAGTGAAAAAGTTGGCTTAAAGCTCAACATTCAGAAAACTAAGATCATGGCATCTGGTCCCATCATTTCATGGGAAATAGATGGGGAAACAGTGGAAACAGTGGCTGACTTTACTTTTCTCGGCTCCAAAATCACTACAGGTGGTGACTGCAGCCATGAAATTAAAAGACACTTACTCATTGGAAGGAAAGTTATGACCAATCTAGATAGCATATTCAAAGGCAGAGACATTACTTTGCCAACAAAGGTTCGTCTAGTCAAAGCTACGGTTTTTCCTGTGTTCATGTACGGATGTGAGAGTTGGACTGTCAAGAAGGCTGAGGGCTGAAGAATTGATGCTTTTGAACTGTGGTGTTGGAGAAGACTCTTGAGAATCCCTTGAACTGCAAGGAGAGCCAACCAGTCCATTCTGAAGGAGATCAGCCCTGGGATGTCCTTGGAAGGAACGATGCTAAAGCTGAAACTCTAGTACTTTGGCCACCTCATGTGAAGAGTTGACCCATTGGAAAAGACTCTGATGCTGGGAGTGATTGGGGGCAGGAGGAGAAGGGGACGACAGAAGATGAGATGGCTGGATGGCATCACTGACTCGATGGACGTGAGTCTGGGTGTACTCTGGGAGTTGGTAATGGACAGGGAGGCCTGGCATGCTGCGATTCATGGTGTCGCAAAGAGTCAGACACTACTGAGTGACTGAACTGAACTGAACTGAACTGATAGCACAAGTATTTAATTTCGATACCAATGGTGAAAAATGCAAAATAAGGTTTATAAAGATATCTAGGAGTCAGTAATTTCTTAGAGAGAAGGAACTTCAAGTTTAGCAATATTGAAAAGCTTGAACCAGGTAACAAGGATTGGTTGTGAATACAGATCATGTCTCCAGCAGCTAGTTGTTTAATTCTAGGAAGCTTAGAGAGGCAAAAAAGGAGAAATGAATTATCTTCCTAAGAGCTATTAATATATTGTTAAAAACTTTTCTACCCCTAGAAGAAATTTCATGTTATGTCATTGTTAGTTTCCTTGAGCTCAGGAATTCTGTCACAATGTTTAAGACCCTAAGTCTTAAATATATTTATTAATTATATATTTTTAGGGGGGAAAGGGGAGATAGTATTTATTAAATATGCTGCCTGGAACTTTAAAAATAACAAATGAATTCTGATAGCAGTACCTTCACATTGGCATCACCCCCAGGCTCTTACAGATGAGGAGAAACCAAGGCTTAGAAAGCTTCCATGTGGCAGAGCTAACAGGTGAAGCCCTGATATCATTCCATTCCACTGCAGGAAGAGAGCTAGCTGACTGTCCAAGACACTGAGGGGAGAACCATCTCTGTAGCTTCATTGCTCTAATGATTGTGTTGAGAGTGAAAAAATGAGGGTGTGCTCCACAGCCAACACGGGGAAGACAAACATATCCAGAGGACAGACATTCCTTGGCAACCTATGAAACTACTAAAGATTCAAGACTTCTGTCCAGGACTCTCTAAGGCAGACAAAGAGATGCTTAAATAACCAGGTGGTTGGTTAGGCCAATCTTCTGGGATAGCAGATCACAGCTGGGCTGAATTGTAGGTACCAGGTGGGACATCAAACCCTCCCAATATGGTTCCACTCCCCCCACATGGCTGTTTTAGTCCTTTAGCTCTGGAAGGCTAGGAGCCAGAAAGAAATGTAAAAATACATCCCTGGTGTATGTTAAATGTGCTCAGAAGAATGCAAGGAACTCACATACAGCCGAGGCCTCTGAGCATTTCCATGGGGGACAGTAGACAGACCAGAACGATCTAACGAAGTGGAAGCAAAGGGATTTCAGATACAAACCAACTTCATATTGTGCTCCTTGTTCAATTGTGTAGAGAACAAAATAAATGTGTTTGAACATTTTAACTTTCCCAGTTGATTTGCTATGTGTCATGGACATGTCTTTTCAGATCTCTGGTCTGAAGGGAGTGAACAAATGAACACACACCATCTTATTACCATGATAAAAATTCTCTGAGTATGAGAAATAATTACCGGAACCTACAAAACAGTGAGGTCTATCAACCTTTTCTAGGCTGACTTGAGAAACTCGGTGAAAGATCTAAATATCTGTGGTACGTGGCCGTCTCCCTCTGTTGCCTTAGAAAAGTAAGGAGAGGGAAGGAGATGTGCTGCTATCGTGTACAGATCGTGTCTGACATGGAGAGTGCGGTCCCGCAACACAGCCATTAAGCGTTGGGGTCAGAGGCAAGATTCATATACTCTGCAAAATGGCTTAGTTCAGTCATTCAGAGTCAACACATTCCCTTAAGACACAGAACAGTTGGCAGATGAAGGAGGCTCTTTGCTGCTGTCTTTGCCTGTAGCACACACGGTAATCTTGTCAACATGGTGAGTGTGACAAATTGCATCTGTTTATTTTTGCTGTTTTCTAGAGGTGGGAGAAGAGATTTAACTTGAGATCCATCCTCAGGATTTTGCTCCACCTGCCAGCCCTTTCTGTAGTTCTTAGATCAGGGTACTCAGAAGGTCTCGAGCATCACAAAATGTGCTGGGCAAAGAAATCAGTTGTCTTGGAAGAGAGCACTGGAGAAAAACAAGCACACTAGCATACAACATACAGAGATTCCTTTAAATGGGCAAAGCAATTTGTTTTGGAGTTTCCTTCTTTATATCACCCTTTGCTTTCAGTGTGTATGTGCGCACAAATGGGGTGTGTGTGTGTGTGTGAGTGAGAGAGAGAGACAGGCTGTGTGTGCGTGAAATGTTAGCATTAAAAAATTAACTCCTCCCTGACCCGCTGCTAAGACCTCCAGTCAATTTTAAAAATCATACTGCTTCCCTCAAAATCACAGCTAGCCTCTGGCTCCCAAATTTGAAGATAGATATGAAGGGAAGGAGAGCTGGGTTAGAAAGAAGGCAGGAGGTAGGAACATTTTAATCTATCAGCAGGAAGTTTTTGAAAAAAAATTCTAGAGTAAGAAATGAAAAATCTTGTGGGAAAAGAAACAGCCACAATAAAAGGTAGGAGTAGGTATTTCCAACAGGGACATATCCAAGAAGAAGGGGGTGGGAATGTATTTTGATGGAAACAGTCAACTCATTGGGAAAGTCCCTGATGCTAGAGAAGAGTGAGGGCAGAAGGAGAAGGGAATGACAAAGGATGAGATGGCTGGATGGCATCACCGAGGCAATGGACATGAACTTGGGCAAACTCAGGGAGATGGTGAGGGACAGAGAAACCTGGTATGCTGCAGCCATGAGGTCGCCAAGAGTCAGACACAACTGGCTGACTGAACACCAGTGCCTTCCCAACTGAAAAGCTGCCTACTGGCCTTTGCCAGAAAGAAATTGGAGGAAATCTGTGTGAAAGCTCTGAACTGTTTTGACTGTATACATGGACATCTGAGGCAGGGACAAGCTCGTAAGTAATGGTGAGTTGTCATGACAGCAATTCAAGTGTGTGTGTGTTTGCATGTTTATGTACGTGAGCGAAGGTTAGAAAGATAGAGAGAGAAAGAGAGAGAGAACAACCTAAAAAGAGACAAAGAGAGGGTGAGAGAATAGAAGGTCGAAAATGGACATTGCAGGATGCCTGTGGTCTGGAGATGCATGATGTGAAAATATTCCCTGGGTACCAACGGATGATTTTCCTTCACAACCCTTTAGCAATGCAGATGGTCCTTGAATTTTTGACTTAAAATTTTCACCATTATGATGACCTGAAAGCGATAGGCATTCAGTAGAAAGTATACTTGGAATTTTGATCCTTTTTTGGGTGAGCCTTACACAGTACAATCCTCTCTGGTGTTTCTGGGATGGGCAGCCTCAGCTCCCAGGCAGGCCACTGGGAGTTGATCACGAGGGTGAGCAGCTGACACACTCACAACCATTCCGCACCCACAGAGCCCCTCTGTTTTTTCACTTTCAGTACAGTATTCAATCCACTAAAAGAGATGCCCAAGACTTCACTATAAAACAAGATTTGTGTTCAATGCTTTTGCCCAACTCTGGGTTAGCAGAAGTGTTCTGTGCACATTTAAGGTAGGCTAGGTCAAGCTATGATGTTCAATAACTTAGTCGTATCAAATGTATTTTTGACTTAATGGTATTTTCAGCTTGCAATGGGTTTATTGGGTTGTAAAGTGACAGTCACTCAGTCATGTCTGACACTTTGTGACCCCATGGACTGTAGCCCACTCTGTCCATGGAATTCTCCAGGCAAGAATACTGGAGTGGGTTGCCATTGCTTTCTCCAGGAAATCTTCCCAACCCAGGGATCGAACCCAGGTCTCTCTCATTGCAGGTGAATTCTTTGCCATCTGAGCCACCAGGGAGGCATCATACTTCATCGTAAACTGAGGAAGATCTGTGTGATCTGCAGTTCTCAATCCCAGCAGGCGTTAGAATCAAGTGGAGGGTTTGCTTAAACACAGATTGCTGACCTCCTTCTCGTTCCCAGAGCTTCTGACTCAGGCGGCCTGCGGTGAAGCCAGGAGTTTACATCTCTATCCAGTTCACAGGGAACGCTGACTGCACGCTGATCTAACCCCAGTGCAGCAGCATTCTACGGTATGTGTTTATTTTCTCTCACAGTTTATAGATGAGGAAATAGCAGCCTCCATACAACAAGCAGATCCAGGCATTGTGACTTCAATTCCAGGCTACACAGTACAAACCAAAGTGGTGTTTAGAAAGCAGATCTTTCTTGAGATTGGCCCTCATTGGCCTGTCAATCATTTACAGCTAACCAGAACTTGGGTCAAATGTATTTCAGTCCAGGGACACCATCATCCCAGGATGTGATGGACAGATCTTTCATATTGATGTTTTTCACTATGCATAGCTCTCTTGAGCATGCTGAGAAGCTTGTTACAGTGCCAGTTTTTCTCACATTTTAATAATTTAAAATATCATCATTTTCTTATTTTAAAAATATCATTTGTGCATGTAGAAAATATAATAATTGTGTAATGAAGAAAATTACAACTTTTAGTTTTCTCTCATGGAAGTAATCATGGTCAATGTTTTAAAGATTTTGAGGTTAAGTTTTTAACAGAGTTGCATAAGATTTTTTCTTTACTCGAGTCTTTTTTTTTTAAAGCAGATATATTGATTCACATATTCAGATGAATATAAAATTCACATACCATATAATTCACCCATGTAAAATGTACAATTCAATGGCTTTTCATGTAGTCACAAAGCTGGGGAAGTATCACCACAATTAATTTGGGAACATTTTCATCACCCTAAAAGAAGCAGTCACTCCCGCCCCCTGTCCCCTCCACCCAATCCTCCAGCCATGGAAACTACTAATGTACTTTCTGTCTCCATGGACTTGCCTATTCTGGGTAACTGGATATGATACATGTTCTTGTGACTGGCTTCTTTCACTTAACCTATGTTTTTTCAAGGTTCATCTATGTTGTAGCACATATCGGTACTTCAATACTAGTTACTGATGAATAATATTACATTGTATGGATATACTGTGTTTATCTATCCATCAGTGGACTATTTGGGTTGTTTTCACCTCTTGAATACCGTGAATAATGCTTTTGACATTTGTGTACAAGTTTCTGTGTGGATGTGTTTTCTATTCTCTTGGGTGTGTGTGTGTGTGTGTGTAAGAGACAGAGCAAGTGAGGAGTGAAATTCCTGTAGTACACAATTACTCTGTTTTTTAACTTTCTCAGAAGCTGTCAAACAATTTTCAAAGCTGCACCATTTTACATCATTACGAGCAATGTATGAGGGTTTTAATTTCTCCCCGTCCTTGCCAACACTTGTAATCAGTCTTTTTAACTGGGCACATCCTAGTGGCTGTGAAGTGGTATCATATGGTGGTTTTGCTTTCTATTTCCTTAATAACTAAAGATGTTAAGTATCAGTTCATATGCTAGTTGATGATTTGTGTAGCTTCTTGCAGAAATGTCCATCCAGATCCCTTGCCTCTTTTAAAATTTGTTTCTGCATCATTTTGTGAATAAATTGTAGAAGTTCTTTATATATTCTGGATATAATTCCTTTATCAGATAAATGTTTTGCAAGTATTCATTCCCATTGCATGGGCTTTTTACTATCTTGAAAGTTGTCTCCACTTCCTTTGAAGCACAAATGATTTTTTTCTTTTGATGAAGTTCAGATAATTTTCTTCTTTTTTCACTTGAGCTTTTAGAGTCACATCTAAGAAGGTTTTGCCTAATCTAAGATCATGAAAACTGACTCCTATATTTCCTCTTTAAAGTTTAAAAGTTTTAGCTCTCACATTTTGGTCTATGATCCATTTTGAGTTAGCATTTGCTTATGATGTAAGAAAAGGGCCCAACTTCATTCTTCATTCTTTTGTATATGAATACCCAGTTGACCCAGCACACATTAAAAAAACTATTCCTTTCCTCCCTTACTTGTGTATAATTCTTCTATCATACATTTAGATACATGGAATTTTCCAGGACATTTCTCTATTGCTTTAGGTATATTCCCCAATCTATTTTAAATGACAAGTCATTATCCTTTGGTAAATGTATCTTCCTACCTGCACACAGGAATTAACTTAGGAAACTGCCTTGCCTGAACCAGATGTCCTGTACTGACCATGTGACTTCATATCTCTTGATCATATATAATTCACTGAGGTGTTGGGGTTACAGGGAGGTATCCACTCCACAAGTTCAGAATCCTTGGAAAGATGGAATCAGGAAAAGGCAGATGCTAGCTTTAGTATTGATAAGGAGATTGGAAAACATGACTTGAGAACGTTGGTCAAATAGTTTTGTAACATTCTCTCATCTTTGTCCAAAATCTAGATCTTGGGGAAGCCAACCTGCATGAAATATTGGTTCAATAAAGCAAGATGTTTCACAGATCCAGAGTGGAAAGAAAAACAAAGGGGAGAGTCACCTGGTTCTTACCATCCCACCTGAGAAATAGGAACAAGTGACCATCACCTCCATAGGGAAATATAGCCAGAGCCAAGAAACCAGGACTGTAACTCTAGTGCACTGTTTTTTCAAAGTTTAGCCTGCTTTAGAATCCACTGGGAGGATTGCTATAGTCATTTATTATTTTCATTTTGAAATAATTTTAGACAAAGAAAAGTAGCAAAAACAGTTTCCATATAGTCTCCACCTAGTCATCCTTAGAAAGTGAAAGTGAAAGTGAAGTTGCTCAGTTGTGTCCAACTCTTTGCAACCCCATGGACCAGGCTCCTCCCTCCATGGGATTTTCCAGGCAAGAATACTGGGGACCAGAGATCAAATTGCCAACATCTGCTGGATCATCAAAAAAACAAGAGAGTTCCAGAAAAATATCTATTTCTGCTTTATTGACTATGCCAAAGCCTTTGACTGTGTGGATCACAATAAACTGTAGAAAGTTCTGAAAGAGATGGGAATACCAGACCAACTGACCTGCCTCTTGAGAAACCTATATGCAGGTCAGGAAGCAACAGTTAGAACTGGACATGGAACAACAGGCTGGTTCCAAATAGGAAAATGAGTACATCAAGGCTGTATATTGTCACCCTGCTTATTTAGCTTATATGCAGTGTACATCATGAGAAACACTGGGCTGCAGGAAGCACAAGCTGGGATCAAGATTGCCGGGAGAAATATCAATAACCTCAGATATGCAGATGACACCACCCTTATGGCAGAAAGTGAAGAGGAACTAAAAAGCCT
>NW_011494677.1:2900897-2925996 GCF_000754665.1 Bison bison bison | reverse complement strand
TGATGCTTTTGAACTGTGGTGTTGGAGAAGACTCTTGAGAGTCCCTTGGACTGCAAGGAGATCCAACCAGTCCATCCTAAAGGAGATCAGTCCTGGGTGTTCATTGGAAGGACTGATGCTGAAGCTGAAACTCCAATACTTTGGCCACCTCATGCGAAGAGTTGACTCATTGGAAAAGACCCTGATGCTGGGAGGGATTGGGGGCAGGAGGAGAAGGGGACAACAGGGGATGAGATGGCTGGATGGCATCACCGACTCGATGCACATATGTTCTGGTGAACTCTGGGAGTTGGTGATGGACAGGGAGGCCTGGCGTGCTGTGATTCATTGAGTCACAAAGAGTTGGACACGACTGAGCAACTGTACTGAACTGAACTGAACTAGAACACATGCTATTACTCTGACTAGTGCTATTACTTTGAATAACAAACCATCCTTTGTCTCTGATTAGTGATTTCTTGTCTTCTGCTAACAACCATGAAGGCAGCAATCTAGCTTGTTTTTAAACTTGCAAGTAAAGTAAAATTTCAGACCGTTCATACTTATAGAGAGGTGCATGTATAAAATTGTGAGATTTAGAGCCACTACAGTCAGAACCCAAGCATTTTGCTAGCATATGAGCTGATTCACTTGGGAGAAGGAGGGGTGGGCATGTAATACTTGAGATGGATGAAAGGCAACAGCAGAACCATCTTCTGGCTCAGCCCTTCTTGCAGCCTATTGCACAAACCTTAGATCTGCTTCAAGATGATGTTAAAGGTCTTATTTTTTTTAACAGGAGGACTTAGCAGGTTTAAGGGCATTCAGCCTCCTCAGGGAGATTCTCCTGAGCAACAGGGTGAGACAAAACCCTATGGAACACCATGGATAAGGCAGTGAAGGATACTTGGGGTCTTGCTGCCCCAGAATGAATTTTAATGCAGAAGAAAGTGAGCATTCTCCCAAAAAAGATTGAGAAACTGCCCCACCGCCCACAAAGTTCAGACACATTATTGTAATTATCCCCATTGCCCTAGAAAGTGCCTTTAATCCTTATGCTGGAATAAGACAAGAATTTACAAGGTGTCATTATGTCAATGGGGCAGCAAATGCTCTGGATTAAGGTGGACTCCTTAACAAAATGTGCTACTGGGGTATTGAGCAAATCAATAGAAAAGAATAAAAAAGCCAGACATAAACCTTTGCATTTATGGTCAATTGCTTTTCAAGAGGAATACTGAGACAGTTCAAAGAAAGAAAGCATAGGCTTTTTACAAACTGCCGGAACTGATATCCATGTGTAAGAGAATGGAATCAGATCCTTCCCTTATACACAAACAAAACTTAACTCAAAGTAGGTCACTATTTAGAATTTTGAAACTTTTAGAAGGAATCACAGTAGGCAAAGACTTCTTTAAAAAAAAAATCCTATATTTATTTGGTTGCACTGGGTCTTAGCTGAAGCACTCAGAATCTTTAGTTGCAGCACGTGGGATCTAGTTCCTTGATCAGAAATCGAACCTGGGCCCCCTGCATTGGGAGCTAAGGGTCTTAGCCCCTGGACTACCAGGGAAGTCCCAAAGACTTCTTTAATGTGAGAACAAGAAAAGAAGATAAATTGGATTCCATCGAAATTAAAATCTTTTGAATATCAAAGGACATCAAGAAAATGAAAGAACAACTCATAGGATGAAGTAAAATATTTGTAAATCAAATGCTTGACAAGGGATTTGCATCTAGAATATTAAAGTGATGTCTGAACCTCAATAATAACAGGATAAACACTTCAGTTACAAAGGATATAAATGGACATTTCTCCAAAGAAGATTTAGAATCACATAAATAAGCCCACGAAATAATGATCAATATCATCAATCATTTGGAAAATGCAAATTAGAACCACAATGAGAGATGATTTCATGCTCACTAGGACAGTTATAACCAAAAAGTCAGATAACAACAAGAATTTGGTAAAAATAGAGAAATTAGGGCCCTCATGAGCTTCCCTGGTGGCTCAGATGGTAAGAATCTGCCTTCAATGCAAAAGACCCAGGTTTGATACTTGGGTTGGGAAGATCCCCTAGAGAACAGAATGGCTACCCACTCCAGAATTCTTGCCTGGAGAAGTCCATGGACAAAGGAGCCTGGCAGGCTCTGGTCCATGGGATCACAAAGAATCAGACAGGACTGAGTAACCAACACTTGCACTTTTTTCACTTTCGGATTGTTGATGGGGTTGTATTTTTACCTGGCTCAGAAAATGGATTGGTTGCCCCTTCAAGAGTTAAACATTAAGTTACCATATGAGCCAACAATTCCACACTTAGTTACCCAATATTTAACCCAAGAAAATTGAAAACATATGTCTGCACAGAAACTATTACACAGATGTTAATAGTAGCCTTATTTATACTAAACAGTAGAAAGACCTGAAATGTCCATTAGCTAATGAAAGGATAAACAAACTATGGCATTAACAGAATGGAACATTCAGTGATAAAGAGGAATGGGGTGCGGAGACAAGACAAGGTATAACATAGATGAAGAACTTTGTCAAGGAAGGAATGGAATAAGGAATTGGGAGTCTTGCTAACAAGTGTACAGTTTCCCTTTGGGGTGATGGAAATGTTCTGGAGTTAGATAGTAGTGATGGATGCACAACACTGCAATTACACTAAAAACCACTGAATCATACAGTTTAAAATGGTGAATTTTATGATGTGTGAATTATATCTTGATAATAAAAAAAAATTGTGTGCAAAAAAATACATGGCTGAACCTTGAAATCATTGTGCTAAGTGAAAGATGCCAGACACAAAAGGCCACATATTGTACAATTCTGTTTATATGAAATGTCCAAAACTGTCAAATCCATAAAAACAAAAAGTAGGAGGGTGGTTGGCAGTGCTGGTGTGGATGGTGGTAAATGAGTAGTGACTGCTAATGAGTATGACGGTGCTTTTAGGGGTGAAAAAAAGTTTTAAAATTGATTGTGTTGACGGCTTCATAACTCTATGACAATAAGAAAAACCACTGAATTGTATACTTTAAAAAGATAAATTTTATGGCATGTGAATTATATCTCAATAAAAGTGCTATAAAAAGGACAACAATTTTACCTACTTAAGAAGCAGAAAGTTATGCAGTACCCATAAATAATGAAACAATTTAATAAATCTTTATAGCCTGTATTTTTTTAAAAGGTGCTATAACATTGTGCGAGTCAAGGGCAAGTCCACAAACAACTGTAAACCCTGTGGTCCCAGGCAAACAATAATGTGCCTATGTTTGCTGAGTCAGAGAATTCCCAAAACTGAAATAGACAGCCTTCGGATAGATGAAAATACATTGGAATTTAATTTGGTTGAGACACAGAAGGCACCATATTGCTCAAAACTGAAAGTAAACGTATCTTGTGATTGGTACCACCTGATTCCTCTCTCCTCTGCTACTCCAACTTCCATTGCTTTAAGAAGATGGTCAAAGATAGGACAGATGTCTCCCTGTCCCCAAAGACTACCAAAGGTCAGATATACCAGAATAAACATGCTGGGAAACTTCTGGGAGGAAAGGGACTTAAACATTTATGGTTCTGTTGGATACAGGCATCCAAGTCACTATTCTACACAATCTTGTGAGGGGAGGGGCACCTGAATTCCACCCGTGGGTCTTAGTGGGAAAGGAAAAGCAACATGACCTTGTGGATAGGGCCTTGGGCAGATCCCATGTACTGAGGTTGTTTCTACACCTGATGTAAAGGAAGAGTCAATGCATTTATGCTTTCAATTCTCTGGCCTGTAAATACAATACATGATTATTCTGATCAGAAATTGTTGCATGTCAAGAAGTAACCATGCCTTTGGGGTCCTTAATTCTAAACACCACTTTCAACTACAATTCCCTATGATTTAGGATTTTACCAATTAGAACCTCTGACAAAGGGAGTTAGCCTCCACCTGGAAGTGTTCATTGGGATTTTAGATTTCCTATCTTCCATTTGAAAAGCAGCTATTAGCTTGCTCTTGGGCTTTTCTCAACACTGAGCCCTGAACTCATGGGGGGTTTGATAGAGGCTATTGCCTGGTATTTCTATTTTGCAGTGGATTAATTTCTACTTTTTGACTGACAAGATGGGAGGGACCCAGTAAGATGCTTTGCAATTGGAAATGGCATATTCAACAATGAAGAGGGCCTGGCTCCAGCAGTATCTCAGTTTTCTGACAAAGGGATCACTGCAGATGGTGACTGCAACCATGAAATTAAAAGATGCTTACTCCTTGGAAGCAAAGTTATGACCAACCTAGATAGCATATTAAAAAGCAGAGACATAACTTTGCCAACAAAGGTCCATCTAGTCAAGGCTGTTTTTCCAGTAGTCATGTATAGATGTGAGAGTTGGACTATAAAGAAAGCTGAGCACTGAAAATTTGATGCTTTTGAACTGTGGTGTAGGAGAAAACTCTTGAGAGTCCCTTGGACTGCAAGGAGATCCAACCAGTCCATCCTAAAGGAAATCAGTCCTGAGTGTCCATTGGAAGGACTGATATTGAAGCTGAAACTCCAGAATTTTGGCCACCTGATGCGAAGAGCTGACTCATCTGAAAAGACCCTGATGCTGGGAAAGATTGAAGGCAGGAGGAGAAGGGGATGACAGAGGATGAGACGGTTGGGTGCCATCACTAACTCAATGGACATGAGTTTGGGTAAACTCCAGGAGTTAGTGATGGACAGGGAGGCCTGGCGTGCTGCAGTCCATGGGGTCGCAAAGAGTCCGACATGACTGAGCGACTGAACTGAGTCCACTTGGGGGGAACTTCATCCTAAACTCCAGCCTGTGGCAGAGTCACTGCTCAATGGAACTCTTGATTTCCGGAGGTTCTCCTGGATGCTGGGACCTGGTTATCAGACGGTTTGGCCAGACCGCTGTTTGATGACATGCACTATGCTGCTGAGTCAGCTACGTAGCTGTGAAAATGGACGTGGCTGTGCCAATCAGCAGACGGATTGTTCTCATAGCTCTAGCCAAAACCAGCCTTCCTAAACTTCGTTTTAGTTTTTACTGATTCTTGAGCTGCTGCCAATAGTCTGGCTGTTTGGTCTGTCAGAAAACCAAAGGCAGGCAGATTAAAGACACAGTTTGGGGCAAATTAAAGGTACATTTTGAAGCAGATTAAAGGCACTTTGGGAGTTGCTGATTGAACCATCTGTGTCACTCACAAAGACGTCCACAGTAAGGTCTGTTTTCTGATAAGACCAACAGTAATCTAGCTACTCATGGAGCCTGAACTCCACAGATCCACACATCTGCCTGGGTCCATCATCATACCATAGGCAGTCACACACCAGCCTCCAGAGACTGGGCACCAAGGACTTTATGCTCTGATGCTGGTGGCCATGTTGTATGTCAGTCCAATAAGCCAACTCTGGCCATGCTAGGTGGACTTTAAAAACTATTAGACTGGTGCAAAAGTAATTGCTTTTTTGCATTGTTGAAATTTGCCATTTAGTATTGGAATACATAAATAAATGTGGTTATGTTATACATCTTTATAACGTGCAATTTCTTGGTTTGTGCTTTCTACTAATGAATTATTACTTGTTGTTTATTTTATATGCATTTTAGACTATGGCTATGATGTTAGACAAGAAGTAAATCCGAGTGATTTTTTTAATTCGAGTTCAAAATGGATCACAAAGCAGCAGAGACAATGTGAAACATCAACAACACATTTGGTCTAGGAACTGCTAGTGAGTGTACAGTGCAGTGGTGGCTCAAAAAGTTATGCAAAGGAGACGAAAACCTTGCAGATGAGAAGTGTATCAGCCAGCCACTGGAAGTTGACAATGACCCACTGAGAACATCACTGAAACTGATCCTCTTAAAACTATACAAGAAGTTTCCCAAGAACTCAGTATCGATCAGTATATGGTTGTTTGGCACTTGAAACAAATTGGAAACATGAGAAAGCTCAATAAGTGAGTGACTCATAAGTTGACCACAAATGAAAAAAAATTTTCTGAAGTGTCGTCTTCCCTTATTCTATGCAACAAGGAACCATTTCTCAATTGGATTGTGACATGAGACAAAAAGTGGATTTTAAATGACAACCAGTGACAACCAAACTTAGTGACTGGACTAAGAAGAAGCTCCATAGCACTTCCCAAAGCCCAACTTGCACCAGAAAAATAACTGTCATGGTCATTGTTTGATAGTCTGCTGCTGGTCTGATCCACTACAGCTTTCTGAATCCCAGTGAAAACATTCCATCTGAGAAGTATGCTCAGCAAATCGATGAGATGCTCCAAAAACCACAGCAGCTGCAGCTGGCACTGGTCAGAAAGGGCCCAGTTCTTCTCTGCGACACGACTACACACGACTGTGTGTTGCACAATCAACACTTCAAAAGTTGAATGAATTAGGCTACAAAGCTTTGCCTCATCTGCCACATTCACCTGACCACCAACTACCGCCTCTTCAAGCGTCTTGACAGCTTTTTGCAGGGAAAACACTTTCAACCAGCAGGAAGCAAAAAACGCTTTCCAAGAGTTCATTGAATCCCAAAGCATGGATTTTTTTTTTTTTTTTGCTACAGGAATAAACCAACTTATTTCTCATTGGCAAAAATATGTTGATTGTAACGATTCCTATTTTGATTAATAAAGATGTTTTTGAGCCTAGTTATAAAGATTTAAATTTCAGGGTCTGAAACCACTATTACTTTTGCATCAACCAACTGTGCCATGTTTTCAGCTTTCCAGATCATTCTCAGACTGAAAATGTGGTGCAGTGTTCCACACTGAACTGCAGCAGCCACTCAACAGTGGTACAGAAAGGATATTCGGTGGGCTTCCCATATTCCTTGTTATACAGACGATCTGCTATGATCCAGCGTGGTATGGCTCCTCAAAACTTGCCTGAAAAAGAGTTCTGACTCTGTCTCCTTAATCTACTCTACACTTTAGTGAGGCAGTTTGGTCCTTGAATGAGGTCTCCTCGGAGATCATCTTCTCTTAACTGCTTCCTATCCTTAAGATGAAAGGAGTAGAAAACAATGCAGACCTGCTCTGTAAATCTGGAATTCCTCCCTGCTCTTTTTAATTTTTGGCCGTGCCGGGTCTTTGTTGCTTTGCACAGGTTTTCTCTAGCTGCCGTGAGTGGGGGTTACTCTTCGTTGCAGTGTGCGGGCTTTTCACTGTGGCGGTTTCTCTTGTTGTGGAGCCTGGGCTCTAGGGCACGTGGGCTCAGTAGTTGTGGCGAACGGGCTTAGCTGCTCTGGGGCTTGTGGAATCTCCCTGGACCAAGGATCGGACTCATGTCCCTGGCATCAGCAGGCAGATTCTTAACCACTGAGCTGCCAGGGAAGTCCCCTCTGTGATTATTCTTGGGCATGACATTTTCCCTTTTTACTAATGAGAGCCCCAGATCAGCCCTGTTGGCACATAGGCTGAATGACAGGCCAGCCTAAAGGGGCCCAAGGGGGCTGAAACTTAATTCTGGCTCAGCTTTTGGAGTCTCTTGTTTGACTGACAGGGTTTAAGATCTTTACAGATAATGAATTATCTCCTGATTGGCTGTACTGCTCACAGAATCCCTGATGGAGGCCCATTTGGGCCAAGATTTGCGGCATAACGAGTCTCTATGAGATTTATAAAAATTCACTCTTCCCTCTTGCCCTCGACTCTCCCAGACATAAGTTCTGAGTGCAAATGGGGACGTGGAATGAGAACAACAATCGCAGGGGGAGGGAACACATTAGATCCTGGGAGATATGGTAGCTCTCAGATATTAATGATCTGTCTTCCAGAGTTACCTTTGGAGATTTTCTCCAAAAAATGCCCTGTTGCATCTCTCCCAAGCGATTGCATGTACCTCAAATTTAACCCAGTGTTGGGTCTACCGTTCCTGACCAGTCCTAACCATGATTTGATCATGTCCCCTCTTGACCCAGAGGAGGAAATGGCAGCCCACTCCACTATTATTGCCTAGGAAATCCCATGGACTGAGGAGCCTGGTGGGCTACAGTCCATGGGGTCACAAAGAGTCACACACAACTGAGCAACTGACACTCTCTTTTTCTTTCCTGTTAACCTGCTGACAAATAACAGGGGATGGTCCCAGTGACTACCTGTCGTCACCTTCTGATCTCTTCCCTACCCCATTCTTGGTCATTCTGTGAGGCAGGCAAATACAACCCGGTGTATGGTGTGATAAACATGACCGATCGGATGAACCGTGCTTTGGAAGCCCAAGACAATTATTCAAACTGAGCTGGGAAACCTGAGATCTTCTGTTTGACTAGGAGGCCATACTAAAGGCTCTGCCAACCTCTGCCATGAGACTGATGTGGGTTCTACTCGGCTGGCCCTAACAATTATAAATTCTTTCAAGTGGTACCATGTGTGCCTTTGTGGCTGTATTGTGAGAAAGCCTGACATTCATTAACTTGTCTCTCTCTAAAAATATGGTGACTTGTACTTTATAGATGTTCATAAGAGATCCTCAAGTATTTAAGGAAATACCAACAATAAATCACATAGCCCTCACACGATTACAGTATGTCTCTGAAATAAAGCTACTCTTAGATATTGGTGGGGGAGACATCTTGAATGCATAACAGTCATTATTTATGCTCACTCTGTAGACATTTATCCATATAACATAGAGTCATCCATACGACAGGTGCCATGCAGTTAGAAAAATTGGTAAGAAATTTGTCTCTCACATAGGCTGATATCATCAATGATGCAAACTTTACTCTAGAAAGCAATCAGTTAGCTCCAGTTCACTGGCCACTAGGCTTCCTTCTTATGGGCCAAGGCACAGAGCCTGGGCAAATGCTAATACCTCCTGCTGTGACTGGATGTCTCAAGTGACCTAAAGTAGACCCTGATGGCTTATGTGGTGGGTTTAGCTGCCTGGATCTGGGATCCTGGGAGGAATAGTTGAGATTACTACCACAGGTTGACATTATCCTGCTTGGAGATCTCTTCATGGCAGATTTTATTAAATGCTATATGTTACAAACTGAATGGACTTTGTTCCAGCCTCTGTTGGTCAGATTATCAGAGTAGCACTGGCAGGGGATACTCATGGCCAATTCCACCAGAGCAGGGATGGCATGGAAATGAGGATGGACATTGTTGGGAAACAATTCTCCCTGGGTCGCTTACATTTCTGCATAATTTCGGGAGCAAGCCCTTAAATCTAGACTTGCACAGCAAACATTCTTGGAAGGCAAAGAGGTTGTATTTCCCTCTCCAGCAAAGGACAGACTGACTTACAGTCTTAGAAGACAGTGGTAGTGTCTCTCTCTGGAGCAAAGGGTGTGTATGCCTGCTTCCTGATCATTATCAAAGACTCCAGTGCCCTAAGCTCAAAGTTCCTCTTTTGGAACGGGACCTACTGAATGTGAACTGTTCATTTGGCACTCTACTTGTCCCTGTGTGAGCGAACCAGCTTCGATGCTAAAATGCTAATATTCTGACACTTGCTGTTGTTGTGAGGAGTAAATGTCCTTTGTCTTTGACACAAGAGTCTTAGGTTTTCTATCAGCAAATCCATGAAAACATGGCAGGCCAGCTTGTTAGCTTGCAAGTAATATTTCATAGTTCTTGATACTGTTTGGAGGAGCTACATGCCAGAACTAGAAATAGCACACCTAAGACTGTTGAAGTTAAAGGTGCTGAGATCTCAGCAGGTATTTCTCTTGCTGGGGTGGGAGGAACAAGAATTTGGAGGGGGCAATGTAGAGCAAACCGATAGAGCAAACAGGAAGTCCACTGTGCACGTTGGGCTGGCACCAAAGAGACTGGCATTAGGTGACATTTGGGGAAGCTTTATGAAGATCATGAGGCCAGAAAAGGTTTGAAGAAAGCAGTTTGTTAAGGGGCATTCATCTGTTAGCATTTTGTAAAATGGACTGTGAATCAATGAAACAAACTCAATTCAATATATTGAATGTATTAAACACTTACCAGGTACAAAACCACTGCACTGAGCTCTACAAACAATGCGGAGATGACTGAGAGGAGGCATACGAGGCGGCTTATAATTTGGGTGGGGAATGTTTTGTATCAGATCATATTGTGAGTGCAGATAAAGTAAGTTAAATAAATTGTATAAATGCTATAAAAATAAAGAGGTGCATGTAATAAGGGATTAGAAATTTTGGAGGAGGGAAGTTGGGTGTGTGCATGGTTTTTCCAAGGCTCCATCTGTGTTGAGTTCTACATCGATGGTTAGTCTGCATGTTTCATGTCCAGTGAAAAGTTCCTGGAGAAGCCTCTATCTGAAGGAAGGTCAGGGGGGACCTTGAGAGAGCATTCATTATGGGATCTACATACCACCAAACCTTCATGGCACTGGCCTGGATTTACCTAATTTAGTTGGGACCACTCATCATTCATTGAGCTAAACACTTCAGGAGATGGAAAGCAGGAGATGGTGGACTGAAGGGGAAAAGGAGGCATACAAAGAAAAGCAGCCTTCCTCTTCTATGTAGGGATCTCCTTATGCTCTTATTCATAGACGTGGAGAGACCAAAGCCCACAGCCCTGCTTCCGCCTCTGCCATTACGCATAGCAGCACAAAGGTATCTCAGAACAATCCTGTCACTAGCACACCGTGATGCTTCCTCTCAAGCATCTGTGCACATGGATTGTGCAAAGTCAGCCTGGGATACAGTGATTCTTTAAAAGGTTTATACTTTTGAATAAAGCACTTGAAGAGGGAGCTTTCTCTGCTGGAAAATTTTAAACACACAATGTATAGTTTTACTCCAGCAATAAACTCCTCTGGGACCACTTAAGGGTGGTTGTAAGGACTAACCAGAGTTAATATATGTGAAAAACACTTGGTAAACAGTAAAATGGTAGACACATTTATGAATATATTTATTTATTCATTCGAAGTCTCGGTCCAGAAAGAAGATAAGGCCTATTATTTATGTTTCTATTCATACTGGGTCATCTGCCTTTTGGATAGGAGCAAATTAACTGAGATACTATTTTTAAAACATTTATTCTGCTCTATTATATTTCTCCAGAGTTCCTTGCTGGAAAACTCCTTCCTTCAGAGGACAGATGTACCTCTGGGAAGACTGAAAAAAAGAATATATATATGTAAATATATATATGTATGTATATATATTCACTTTCCCTCTGATAAGACACTTCTGTTTTAGAATATTTAGAAAAGAAAGCTGGACAATATGAAAATTACCTTGTAGATTATCATTGTTGACATTATTATACATATTACAAATCATTTTTCTAAAGATCATACTTCCTATTTGAGAGTCTAAAAGTTTTTTTTTTTTTCAGTTAACAATATATTGTGATATTTTCTCATGTTCATAATATTCCTCAGAATCAGCATTTTTAATTATAAATTTCACACAGTGGTCCATTTGGAGACAGCATCATTAATCTGCTTACCTATTGTTTCTTGCTTAGATAGGGTGAGAATTTCCTCTTAATGAGTTAAACATACACCATGGATTTCCCAGGTAGTGCTCGTGGTAAAGTACCCACCTGCCGATGCAGGAGATGTAAGAGATGCAGGCTTGATCCTTGGGTCTGGAAGATCCCCTGGAGAAAGGAAGGGCTACCCCCTCCATTGTTCTTGCCTGGAGAACCCATGGACAGAGGAGCCTGGTGGGTTACAGTCCATGGGGTCACAAAGAGTTGGACACGACTGAAGCGATTTAGCATGCACACACACACACCACGTGATACAGCCATCCTACTCCTTAGATATTTACCCAAGATAAATGAAACATCTCTCTGTACAAAGACTTATGTGTATCAAATATTCATAGCAGCTTTAGTAATACTCCAAACTGAAAATAACCCAAATGTCCATCAACAGGTGAATGAATACACAAACCGCGGTATATACATACACTGAGATACTGCGTAGCAATAAAAAGGAAAGAACTACTGTGTGGGGAGCGAGCTCCGCCCGTGGCAAAGGTCATGAGGAAGGAGGCTTGACATACGCAAAGGCGGGATCAAGCCTCAGGAGTCTCCCTGGAAATTCTCGAGCAATCTACCCCCAAAACCAGAGTCTGCCTACTTTCTGCTTTGTGCTGTCACCTACACCTCTGACTTTACGGGGGGCTGTCCCCCACTACCTCTCTCTGAAAAAAGAGTTAGCTTACAGCTCCAGTTAATAATTCTTGGGTGTGACAGTGTTTCAACCTACAAACTCCTTTGGAAGTCCTCTAGCCTGCCTGAATAGGTTTTTTCCGGCAACATGTGATTGTTCAGAGCCTCCCAACTGTGAGAGGCAGATGTTCTAAATTGTCTAAACGCAGATTCCTTTGAGTAGTTAAAAGATTGATTAGAAATTGTATTGGTGAAGGGTTTTTCACTTGTTGGGCCAGTGTTTGCTGCTAAGTCTCCATATCCCTTACCTACTGTGTCCTTGGCGGTGTATTGATTGATATAATGGGTGTATAGAAATGTAAGCAGTTGCCTCAATGTTTGTAATCTTGGACCCTTGAGTTAATTCTTTTCTTGATTGAGCCCACCTCACCTTTGCCCTATAGGAATGCAACTTTCTCCAATGCTTTTTGGAGGCTGGCGCCTGACTTTAGAATAATCACCTTTAGAGAAAAATAAGTTTCTTAAAATGTTAACAGGCTTCCTGGCCAGAAGATGATGTAAATCACCTAAACTTTTGCATATGATAAGTTTGAAAGCCTGACTTCGATAAGGATCAGGAACTGCTGTCTTTGCATGCCTCTACCCCTTCCCCCATTATCCTCTATGCACAACTTAAGGTATAAAACTGCTTTGGAAAATACAGTATGTCCTTTTGTTCACTGGAATTTGGTCTCCCCATGTCGTTCTTTCTTTCACCTTCTAGCTGAACTTTTCCTCTGAGGCAGGGAAGCTCGTCAAGCCTACTAATTTTGCCTGGGCTTCTAAGATCTGACCGGGGAGGCCTTAGTGTCTCCTCTCCTTCGGGAGAACGGGAGGACGCCTGCGGCCTTCGTAGGTGACGTAAATTCCCTGCTTTGGAATTTTATTCAGCCTCTTTTCTTCACTGAATTTCTTCGCTGAGCTATCCTTATTTCACCACTCTTTATATCCTTAATAAACGTTTAATTAAGCAGTTGTTTCCTGATCCTCGCCAACGCCGTCCCCGCTTCGAATTCCCTGGATCAGCCGGGGCTGGTCCCCGGCACTACTGGAACATACAAGAACATGAATGAATCTCAAAATCATTGTGTGGACTGAAAGAATCCACACACAAAATAATATATGCCATGTGAGTCCTTTTACATAAAATTCTATAAAATATCCTAGAGTGACGGCAGTTGCTTAAGGACAAGAAAAAAAGGAGGGATGGATTTCCAAGGGGCATGAGAGAACTTTTGGAGGTGATGGAAATATTCAGTGTCCTGATTTATTTGATTGATTCACACATGAAAACATTAAAATTCATTTAGCTGCACACTTTAAATATGTCTGTTCAGTGTACATTAATGTGATACTGCAATAAAGTAATTTAAAAACTCTACAGTTTGGGACATAGCAAATGGACATATGGACACAGGACAGAGAGTGGAGGATGGGATGAGTTGAGAGATTAGGATTGACATATATACACTACCATGTATGAAATAGCTAGCTAGTAGGAACCTGCTGCATAGCACAGGGAGCTCAGTTCAGTGCTCTGTGATGACCTAGGGGGTGGGTTGGGGGGCTGGGAGGGAGGTTCAAGAAGGTGGGGGTGTACGTATATATATAGCTGATTCAGGTTGTTGTACAGCAGAAACTGACACATTGTAAAGCAATTATACTTCCAAAAAAAAAAAACCTTCCACAATTTGGTATGAACACAGAATGTTGACATGCGATGACCAACAGAATTCATAAATTGACTTTTACAAACCTACTTCCTTTAACATGTTCTTAGAGGCTATTTTCCTGGGGAAAATGATAAGAACTTTTTTAGGGAGTTGGGCACACACTGCGTAGACGCCCTTCCAATGATCTTACTATCTACAGTCCCACTAGGGTCTAAACGTGTGCTTGTCTTCTGACAACTGGGAAGCTACTTTTCATTTGTGCATCCTTTATACCAGTATAAGGGCTTCCCTAGTGGCTCAGATGGCAAAGCCTCTGTCTGCAACACAGAGACCCGGGTTTGATCCCTGGGTTGGGAAGATCCCCTGGAGAAGGAGATGGCAGCCCACTCCAGTATTCTTGCCTGGAAAATCCCATGGATAGAGGAGCCTGGTAGGCTACCGTCCATGGGGTCACAAAGAGTCGGACACGACCGAGCGACTGATCTGATCTGATCTGATCTATACCAGTATAAACTTCCTTAGTAGCCTATACAATTCTTTTCTGTGTAAATTAGTAGATAGAGCACAACTAATTCATTCCCAAATTAGACAAGTGTCTGCTTCTAGAAATTAGAGCTTATGGGACTGAAGAGAAGAGAAAGGATTCATATGCAGAACTACCCGTTATTCATCATTGGTCAGATCCTATCCAATAGAATCTTCTTCGAGTTCTCTAAACCATTATCTGACACAAGCTGCCTGGTCTCATGTGGAGGTCAGGAATTTGAACTAATCCACAGAGCACAGGAAGTTGGCCACGGAGATTGAGAGGGCCCACGTGGGGTCTCATTGTTAAGATGGCTCATTATGTTGATCTCACAAACAAAGAATAAAATCACAGTGATCCTTGAGACTGACCAAACTTCCCAAACAACATTCTGCTTTCTCACTGATGCCTACCTTCTCAAAGCTACGAGACCACCAGGTTCCAGATCTCCGGCTACGTGACCGCAGGACTCAACTACAGGCTAAAAATTAACTCTCCCATCAGAGAATTTCCTTTGGTGGGGTATAAGAAAGACCCTGTCAGAAAGGGAGGACCCTGGTGCTCCTTAAGGGCCAGTCACCCTCTCTTTTCCCTCTAATACATTTCCTTTTTCTTTTTTTGTCTGACTGCCTGGCTCGCTCTCTTTTTCTTTGTACTTGCCTTACAGAGATCAGGACAGGAATCTCATTTACACTCCATCATATAATGAAACAGAGAATCAGAGTCTGGGCTAAGGACCCAGAAGTCAGTCCCCACCTGACTCCCTACTGCTGATCTCAGAAACATTGATACATGGGAAAAGGGAAAGTGAAGTCGCTAAGTCATGTCTGACTCTTGGCGACTCCATGGACTGTAGCCCACCAGGCTCCTCTGTCCATGGGATTCTCCAGGCAAGAATACTGGAGTGCGTTGCCATTTCCTTCTCCAGGGGATCTTCCAGACCCAGGGATAGAACGAACCTGGGTCTCCCTCATTGTAGGTAGACGCATTACTATTTGAGTCACCAGGGAAGTCCTTGCTACATGGGAGGGACACTGAAATACCAATATCCTGTGGCGGCAACCATTTTTTTTTTGTTCCTGCAGAAAATATTTGTTACAAATATTAGTCTGCATGATTCAGTGGAGGGAGCACAGGTGTTTGAGCTGGCTTGGATATGGAATAAGTTACATCATTTGATTTGATTTTAAGTAAAATTTGTCTTGAAAGGTTGTTGGGAGTAGAAATTTAAAAAATATATATATATAAATTTACAGTAAATAAGTTTATGTATAAATTCATACATATAATAAATATATGTGCATGCATGCATGCTAAGTTGCTTCAGTCATGTCTGACTCTTTGCAACCCTATGGACTGTAGCCCACCAGGCACCTCTGTCCATGAGATTCTCCAGGCAAGAATACTGGAGTGGATTACCATGCCCTCCTCCAGGGGAATCTTCCCAACCTAGGGATCGAACCCGTGTCTCTTACATCTCCTGCATTGGCAGGAGGGTTCTTTACCACTAGCGCCACCTGGAAAGCCCAAATATATGTGCATATATACATATAATATACATTGCATGTATATAATAAACATATTCATATTGTACATATATAATAAACATATATGTATATATTTATATATATTATGTATATAAATTTACCACAATGCTTAGTCCAAGTGCAATGTTAAATATTAGCTTCCTTCCCTGTTTAAAACAAAGTGAATGGGTATATGTCCCATTACCCAAAATAGATTGTTGCTGTCCTAATACTCTCTAATCTGTGGCTGGAAGGAAAACACAACATCTATACAAATGTCTTATAAACTTTAGAGTGCTGTGCCTATCTAAAATGCCATCCTTAGGGTTCCTTTGGCATCCTATAATACCTGGGTCAAGGTTAACTCCCTGGAAAATAACAAGAAAGTCCGTAGTAGTTGATCAATAAAGAGTTAAGAGGGCAAGTACTCAAAATACTTCCATGGATGCCAGGATGGCAAACTACTCTTTTTTTTTGTTTTTAATAACAAAGCAAAGTGCTGTGCTGACTATGTCCACCAGATAATTACCTTGAGGGTGCCAGTGCCGGCTGTTGGCAGTGGTTTAGTCATTGAGAACATTCTGGAATGGAGCCAGGCAATTTTATATAAGGAAGGAAGGTTGTTGGATACAATATATTCACAAAAGCAGTGACGGCTATGGTTGCTAACAAAAGGGAGACTTCAAGAAAACCAGGCTTGAATAAAAGCATTTTCTTACCCTTGATAACAAGGTCTATGTTGATAGCCACTGTGAAGTTGGAACAGCTGACCTGCTGTTAGCAAAATGCTTACATGGATTGCAAGGCTGGGAAGAAAACCAGAGAGCCTGTTTCCTAAGAGGGCGATGAGCATGCCGACACGCACTCTCCAAACCTTCTGACAGCTTGGGAAATCTCTGAAGTTACCTTGTATTTTTGGAAAGTGAGAAGCCAAAAAAAAAAAAAAAATCCTGGGAAGTCATCCAAGTTTTAAAAACATCTTTTCTCTCTGTGGTCCTCCTGCTGTGATTTCAACTCTTTGCAGAGAAGGACAATCAATAGTTATTTTTAGATATTTAACACACCATGAGATTGGTAATTAACCAAGGCGATGTTCCTGAGAACAGTTTGCTTCTATATATGAAGGTAATATTTGCATAAGGGTTTTTCTCCCCTACAGCAAATGTTTGTTAGCTCATTGAAGACTTTAATTCCTGCCACCCACGTACAAAGGTCATGATTATCTGTCTTGCTGCAAATTGTTTTTCTTCCTTTTACCCAACCCCAAAAGGCAGAATGAAAGGGAAGGGATCAGAAATCTTCAGCAAATAGAGTGACTAAGAGAAGGTGTCTGAAAGTACCAGATCATCGTCTTCTTCTTTCAGAATAAAAAGAAAAATGATGTAAACATAAAAAATAAGAAATACAAAGAGGGAAAAAGATAATAGTTGGTAAAGCATTTCTGGGCTTCCCTGGTGGCTCAGAGGGTAAAGCGTCTGCCCGCAATGTAGGAGACCTGGGTTCAATCCCTGGGCCAGGAAGATCCCCTGGAGAAGGAAAAGGCAACCCACTCTGGTACTCTTGCCTGGAAAATCCCATGGACGGAGAAGCCTGGTAGGCTACAGTCCATAGGGTCGCAAAGAGTCAGACAAGACTGAGCCACTGCACTTCCAAGGCATTTCTATTAGCAGGTAAAAGAAAAGTCAGAATGTTATGGGCCATTGTGTTTCTGAACAATACAAAAGAAGGAACACTCAATCAAGAAAATTGTACTTAAGGACTTCCCTGGTGGCTGAGACGGTAAAGTGTCTGTCTACAGTGCGGGAGACACGGGTTCAATCCCTGGGTCAGGAAGATTCCCTGGAGAAGGAAATGGCAACCCATTCCAGTACTCTTGCTACTGTCCATGGGGTCGCAAAGAGTTGGATATGACTGAGTGACTTCACTTTCTTTCTTTTTGTTCTAAACAAGCATACAGGAAATAACAAAGATGATTACCCTATGTTTAATAAGATGCAAACTGACTCCCTGTCTCCATCCTCTTTGAAAATACAGTTTTTTAAATTAGAGGTTTTTTCCCATTGAAAGTGGGAAGTAGGCTCTCTGCAGCTCTCCACGTTCTCTGCCGGAGCTACGTCATTTTCTTATAATTGCAAGATGTGCCTTAGAGGCATGAAGAGATGCCAGGACATTAGCACATTGTGAACATCTGACCTCTGATTTGAGGAAATGATGAAAAATTAATGGGTGCAGATGTGCCCATCCGGCAGTGGACAGATGCTCTCTTTACACACCATTTAGAATTCCCTGGTGTGTTTGACTACACGATGATGAATACAGCAGCTAAATGAGATGAGGATCAGCAAGAGTGTTAGGAAAACAAAAGTTTATGCTAGAGGATGGTTACGTTGTTGCCCACCAACTGGCCCTGATATAACCAAAGCATCCTTCTGGGAGGGAGATGGTTTCACTTGGGGGCAGATGGCCCACTCATACTGCCTCCAACATTGTGACTAACACCCTGGTCTCTGTGCTTTTATATGTCCAGCCAGAGTCCGGGACAGGTGAGAGTCATGTAGTTATGTATATAATTTGGTGACCTCTGGTTTCATACCATTGACATTTATCAAACACTTTTTTATCGTAAGACTAGACTATATTTCTGGTACTACCTGTATTCTTTTTCAGAAGATATAAGATACAAATACTAAGTAATATCTTTTTTCCAATAAACATGAATTAAAACATATTTTTCTTATATAATCTTTACAAATGAATTTATGTGAAAACAACTTCCAAGCAGAAAAACATCTTCTGTGAAATTTGTACCCATTTATTTAAACCCAAACTAGGGTATCATGTGAGAGTTGGACTATAAAGAAAGCTGAGCACCAAAGAATTGATGCTTTTGAACTGTGGTGTTGGAGAAGACTCTTGAGAGTCCCTTGGACTGCAAGGAGAGCCAACCAGTCCATCCTAAAGGAAATCAGTCCTGAATATTCATTGGAAGGACTGATGCTGAAGCTGAAACTCCAATACTTTGGCTACCTGATACAAAGAACTGACTCATTGGAAAAGATCCTGATGGTGGGAAAGATTGAAGGTTGGAGGAGAAGGGGATGACAGAGGATGAGATGGTTGGGTGACATCACCGATGAGATGGACATAAGTTTGATTAGGCTCTGGGTATGGACAGGGAGGCCTGGTGTACTGCAGTCCACAGGGTCACAAAGAGTCAGACACGACCAAGCAACCGAACCGAACTGAACTGAGGGTATCGGAATAAGGTATAACAGTGTAAATATTTTTTTCTGAAATATAATTGACTACAATATTATTCCCCAGTGGCTCAGTGGTAAAGAATCTGCCTGCATTGCAGGAGATGCAGGTTTGATCCCTGGGTTGGAAAGATCCCCTGCAGGAGGAAATGGCAACCTACTCCAGTATTCTTGCATAGAGAATCTCATGGACAGAGGAGCCAGGTGGGTTACAGTCCATGGAGTCACAAAGAGTCAAACATGACTGAGAGGCTGAGCATGCATGAACATTATTATTGAGTTTCAGGTGTACGACATGATGATTTGACATTGGCATGCTTTATGAAATGATCACCATTTCTAGTAACCAGCTGTCCCTGTATTAAGTTCTTACAATACTAGTAATCATACATTAAAAAATAATTATTTATTTGGTTGCACTGGGTCTTAGTTGTGGCATGCAAACTCTTAGTTGCAGCATGTGGGATCTAGTTCCCTGACCAGGGATTGAACCTGGGATCCCTGCACTGGGAGTCAGAGTCTCAGCCACTGGACCGCCAGGGAAATACCTGATTAATGCTGCATTATATCCTCATGGCTGATTTGTTTTGCAACTGGAACTCTGCACTTCAATCTCCTTCACCTGTTATCACCCCCTCCCCTACTTCCTCCCCTCTGGCAACCACCTGTTTGTTCTCTGTATCTATAAGTCATTTTTGTTTTATAAATTGAAAATCTGTATTATTCAATAAGTATTCGGTGACTACATATCATAGGCCACAAAATGTACCAAGGAGAATATTAGTTATACATAATGTGCAACATCTCATACATAATGCACAATATAATATATAGTAATATAGTTAAGTATTCGGAGAAGGCAATGGCACCCCACTCCAGTACTCTTGCCTGGAAAATCCCATGGGCCATGGGCGAGGGAGCCTGGTGGGCTGCAGTCCATGGGGTCACTGGGAGTCAGACACGACTGAGCAACTATACTTTCACTTTTCACTTTCATGCATTGGAGAAGGAAATGGCAACCCACTCCAGTGATCTTGCCTGGAGAATCCCAGGGATGGGGGAGCCTGATGGGCTGCCGTCCATGGGGTCGCACAGAGTCAGACACAACTGAAGAGACTTAGCAGCAGCAGCAAAGTATTATTATTATTATTATTTATTTTTACTTTTGGATGTGTTGGGTCTTAGCTTCAACTTCCTGGTGTGTGCGTGGTGAGGTGGGCTTAGTCACCCTGCGGCATGTGGGATCTTAGTTCCCTGACCAGGGGTTTAACCTGCATCTCCTGCATTGGAAGGAAGATTCTTAACCACTGGACTATCAGGAAAATTCCATGTATTATTATCTAAACTTGGATTTTGGTGTATTTCATATATAGTTATATGTATGGTGTTTGTATATCATCTGGATCTTCATAAATTCTGTTATGTAAAAGAATTTACGTTGTTATACATGAAATGTTCTGAAAGTGGATTTGGATAATAATCCAATAGGATCTCAGAAAGACGGAGGAAAATATAGTCTGAAACAAACAGCAGTGATTTCATGGTAGAGTATAGATGGAGAGATACAGGATTAAAAAGGCTCTGAGAAATGAGCTTTGGTCTAAGTGGAGACACAGCTTTGTATGTGAAGCAAGCTCTATGATTAAGACTAGCCTCATGGCCATTTGGAGGTCAGGGGAAGATAGTATCATAACCAAGAAGAGGCCACTGGACTTTTGAACAGTAACATGAAATGATGAAGCAGGTCTTAAGGAATCACTTCCCCATCTCAAACTTCAATCTGTTAGTATCATTGTTGTTTAGTCACTAAGTCATGTCTGACTCTTTTGCAATCCCATGGACTGTAGCCCACCAGTCTCCTCTGTCCATGGGATTTCCCAGGCAAGAATACTGGAGTGGGTTGCCATTTCCTTCTCCAGGGGCTCTTCCCTACCAGGGATTGAAATCACATTTCCCGCACTGGCAGGAGGATTCTTTACCACTGAGCCACCAGGGAAGCCTGTTAGTATCATATATCCCCCTCTTTTGGATTCCCTTTCCATTTAGGTCATCACAGAGCATTGAATAGAGTTCCCTGTGCTCTAAAAGAGGGGGTATGTCTCTGTGTATAGCTGACTCACTTTGCTGTAGAGCAGAAACTAACATAACATGGAAAAGCAACTATACTCCAATAAAAAGTAATGAAAAAAATTCTTAGTGTTGTATCGAGGGAGGCACACAGATTAAATTAAGCCTAGAGAATAGTTCTGTTACAGGTGGCCCTGAATATAATCTGCATCCTTGGATTAGGCAGTGATTTGAGTCCATCTCCAAGTTGCTGAGCTTTGAGTTTGGATCAAGAATTCTACTACGTTCCCCAAATGGAGCACTCACACGTAAAATGGGGTACTTGAGATGTCTCAAAAGAGGTCACTTGAGCAAAACCAAAGCTTGGAAAATAGTAACAATATCTAAAGTTTAAATAAATATTTGAAGAAGTCTTGTTACTGAGATAATAGCGGGTTTTAGGTCCCCTACTAAAACTGGTAAACCCAGATAGATGTTTAAATTAAGCAATGAGGAAATTGGATCAAAGTAAAAACGTCACGACTAAAGACACTTAGAGCCCTAGAATAGTATAAAATGATATTTGGAATCTGCTTCCTTTAAAATAGAACAGACATCCTTCCACAAGAAAGATTTATGAGCCAAACTATTTAAAGAAAGAGAATTAGAATGAATTGAAGGGGACTTCCCTGGTAGTCCAGGGGCTAAAACTCTGCCCTCTCAATACAGGGGTTTGATCCCTGGTCAGGGAACTAGATACCACATGCTGCAACTTAGACCCAGCACAGTCAAATAAATAAAAATAAAAATACACAAAAATAAAAATAAATATAGTATTTTAAAATTGATTAGAATGAATTAAAGATGTCTGGGGATTCCTTCCAGAAATGAGACTCTTATGACACAAAGGAACCAAGGGCTCCAGAAAAATCCATAATATAGTTACTTCTTACATTTCTTCTCTGATCACACAGTCTAAACTTTTCTCTCCCACCATTCCTCAATATTCTATAAAATCGCCTTTGTTCCTTTCATAGTTCTTAAATGCTAATCTGAAATCATCTGGTTTATTTGGTTTAGTTAGTAGAGAACTTCTTCCCCCATAAGAATGTATTAGAGATCAAACATATGGTTGCTAGGGGTAAGGAAGGGGGTAAGGGAGAGTTAGGTAGTTTGGGATAGCCATGTACACACTGCTGTATTTAAAATGGATAACCAACAAGGACCTACTCTTTGTTACAGCACAGGAAACTCGGCTCAATGTTATGTGGCAGCCTGGATGGGAGGGAAATTTGGGGAAGGATACATGTATATATATGGCTAAGTCCCTTTGCTGTCCACCTGAAACTATCACAGCATTGTTAATTGGCTATACTTCAAAACAAAATGAAGTTTTAAAACAAGAATGTATCATCCATGAGGGCAGAGACCTGGCTATTACCCCCCCAGCACACAATGCCTTGTTTTATATATAGTAGGTGCTTGATAAATATTTGTGGAAAATCGAGTTACGTATATAGTTGCTAAAGTGATGGGGTGAATGAGGCAGGGTGAGATAAGAAAATAGGATCCTCTGTCTCTTAGCACCTGAACTATTTACTTCAGAAAAGCCTTTCTGGTATTGCTTCAATTTTCTGCTTTTTGTAATGAGTTGGAGGGCAGAGTGGCAGCAAAAGCTCCTCTGATTGAAAACTCAGGCTCTGTGCAGCCTTAGCCCTTTCCTGGGTTTCTTGAAGATCATTAGGTACCTCCTGGCCTGATCCCTTTTGCTCGAGGACTTGGCCGCCTTTCCTGAAATTATTATTTTTTTCTCCTCTATTATGCTTGTCCGATGTGGCACTTATACTTTAATGCCTAATAGATAAAACGGTCTCTGTCAGCCTGTACTTCTCCTGCCTGGAGAAAGTTTTACTGCTTCATAAAATCCTGTAATGCCCCAGTGTTTAAAAAAGATCTATCACTCTATCAGTGGGTCTTTATGGGCTCTGTGTACATTTTTTTGCAATGCAAGGTTGGTTCCTGAAGCAAAAAGGGGACAGAGATAAATGGATTTCTGTGCGCTAACGAATGTCAAGAATTTGGCTCAATTTTATATTGAGGCGGTGTTAAATAGTGAAAGCAAAGTGTAGAAAACTCACATGCAATAGCATTAAGCATTATGAAGGAATGGTAATGTAAGATTTTCCCTTAGTAAGTGGCTACAGTAAGAGGATTTTTTTTTTTTTTTTTTACTGGTTTGGGCTAGAGAGAGAGTCTTGATGGTTGCTGTTTCCATTTTTTCCCTCCTGACAGATGCTCGGAGGCCTAATGCCTGTCCAGTGTTGCTGGTGACAGGGGACATTGGACACAATGTGTCTCTGCCACCCGCTCTGCAGCAGCGATCACTGCATGGTCTGTAAAGTCTTTAAAAGGCATCTTTATTAAGGTGTAAGCTGGAGGAGGATTGGTCCCATTTCAGGCACAAAATCCATCTCCTGAATCTGTTGTTTGAGGGCTGCCTTAGTCACAAGTTGCCTCGTCTCTGTCAAGCGGATATTTGGGTGTGTGATCACGCACATGGACACTTGGCACTGGGGCTGTGTCTGTCCCTGTGCAGGTGACCAGAGACACCTGGAGGAAACGCGTGTCAACCAGGGTCCTGGGGACCCTCAAGCTGCTTCCTTGCTCTGCTGCACTGCTGAGTCACTTCTGGCTGTGTCATGGGTGCGGGCACTCAGTCATTCCCTCATCATTCCAGCATCTGCAGGGAGAAGATGAACTCAGCCATCACCCGCCCTGTGGCCCGGTGGTGGGAATGACCTGATTCCCTGTCGGTGGATACTTGGGACAAGGAGGCTTGTAACTCCCCTTCCCAGCCCTCTGCCAAATAGCTACTTCTCTCCTCATCGCTCTATCGTGGGGCACTGAACCTGTGCTCAGAAACTCTCAGAGGGTAAATGAGCATCTGATTCCACACAGATGAACGTGTGTGTGTGTGTGTGTGTGTGTGTTAGTTCCAGAAAGCATTTACTAAACAATTTGTTTATGCTCTATACTTTGATAACAACTATGGCACAAAACACAGAGCAACAGTAGCTGGAAATGGGACCTGATGCAGGGGTACTTGGCTAATGTAAATAATGTAAACAGATGAACTCGGAAAGTTAACAAACAGGAAGCAGACAGCTCCCCCACACATGCGTCTGTTAAATGCGATCTACTGCACAAACTTTCTGCAGCTCTGCAGCTGGACAAGCAGGTGCTGAGCAAATGCTCAGTAGCGTGCCTACTTCTTGTCCTACCCAGGATAGAGGATCAAAAGCACAAAGCCTGAAACACAAAAGGCTGCCACCAAAGAGTTTATTTTCTATCGTCAAATATGTGATTTTAAAAAGGAAAGCAAAGGAATGATCTGTTAGTGTTGAGATGGTCAGAAGCACCCCTCACATTCCATTACAACAACTTAAAAGGGCAGATGAAAATACTATGCGTAAGATATACATCAAAAAATTGGACAACCTGGGAGAAATGTACACATTTCTAGGAACAGAAAATTTTCCAAGATGGAATCATAAAGAAATAGACAGTCTGAATAAACTGATCAGTAGTACAGAAAATAAATGTATAAGAAAAACTAACTCCCAGCAAATGAAAGTCCAGGCTGATACAACTTCACAGATGAATTCTACCAAACATATAGAGTATGGCTAATAGCATATTGAAAAGCAGAGACATTACTTTGCCAACAAAGGTGCATCTAGTCAAGGCTATGGTTTTTCTAGTGGTTACATATGGATGTGAGAGTTAGACTGTGAAGAAAGCTGAGCGCCGAAGAATTGATGCTTTTGAACTGTGGTGTTGGAGAAGACTCTTGAGAGTCCCTTGGACTGCAAGAGATCCAACCAGTCCATCCTAAAGGAGATCAGTCCTGGGTGTTCATTGGAAGGACTGATGCTGAAGCTGAAA